>NC_056732.1:1461493315-1461840815 GCF_019279795.1 Protopterus annectens
ATTTGTATTTATATGTATATATCTCTGGATATTTTTATATATATATATAGATATATATATATATATATATATATATATATATATATGTGACTACATCTATAGATGTGTTGTATCTGTTTAGTTAGTGATATATTTGCAGACACACGCCCATCTAGCTGTAGGTATACATTCTCTGTACTGTTACATGACTGGGCTGGGGTTATGTTTCTGACAACATACAATTTCTGCATATCTGGCATGGCTTAGTGGGAAATCTTTTCATGTAGGTTGTGCATGGTCCTGGGTTCCGGCCTTGCGGAGGCTGTTTGTTTTGTTTCTGGGCAGAACACTGGCCATTGGATACGGTGTGCTTAAGGCACTTTCAAGCGGTTGTTAGCGAGTTTGCGCAGAGGTAAGCACTGCTGACTTTTGGTCACAGTGTCTTACACATAGTTCATCTCCTTTGCTTACTCTGTGTCGGTGGTGCTTCACCCCACCCACACGCACTTGCACACACTCACTAGTGCTTACATATGCTTACTACTGCTTATCTGTGCTTATGCTTGCTTACTGCTGACTTATTCACTATGGTACTGATTCTTCACATGTGCATTTCATGCAGTACTCCAGTTCACATTTAAATGTTATTTAGTAGATTATACAGCAATAAAATGTAAATATATGTTCGCATACAGATTTCACATGCTAAATGATATGTGCTGCAGTGGGACTTGAACCGGGAATGCCTGCTCGTTTGGCAGATTCTCTGACCACTACACTATTGCTGTACTGTTTCATTTGCATATATCTTCCTTGTTATCCTCTTCAGCCTTTTAAGCTGCTTTAACCATAGCTAAGTGATGGGCACACCCACACACACCTATGGTTAGCTGTATTTGGAGTTTTAGAAATAAATACAGGGGTTACTTTTTTATTTTTATGTCCTGTTGCTGTTGTACACATGGGAGACAGTTGGTGGGGATATGCAGACACCTATGAGCGGTCTCGCTCATTTATTTACAGTTTCTGCTGTTCTACTTTGCAGGGGCATGTTTATTCTGAGAGCTCTGCTCTCAGACACGCCCCCTGCACTCATCCATGCTCCATGTAGGATTAGGAGGTCAGGCAGCACACCTTCATTAATATGCTTGGCGCGCTGTCGTCCTCCTCCTAAACGGCCACTTCAGTGCAGGACTAGCCTAGTCCTGCATGGAAGATTAATGAATCTGGGGGTGTATCTTACAGTTCTGATTGCAGACAGAGACAAATTTTCTGTGAAAACCAGGATTTAGAATCCTACTGTATTGTCCTTAGGGGTGAACTAATTGCTACCCTGGAAGAGTAGAAGTTTTGTAAAGGTTTTTATAGCTTTTAGATGCTATAACACATCTTAGCAAAGCTCTATGTGTGTGTATTATAACACATATGTGCTAGATTCCGGTTCAGTTTCTAGTAAAGGGGGTAGTGTGGAAAACAGAGTCAGATGACCAGATGTATGTGATGTAATTATGTAATCCAGCACTGAAATGATGTTTTAATACTAGATGAGACAGAAGTTTCAGATCAGATCAGTCTGTTTTTGAAACCTGACAAAATGTATCACTCACCTACTACATCTTTTCTCGATCTAGTAAGTGATCTAGTAAGTGAACTAGGGAACAGTAAGTCTTTAGATCAGTCAGGAAAATATAGTGAGATTAGTTAAGTATTGTTTTTCTGTATCTGTGTGAACTTTTCCATCTGTGTTATTTTAAATATTTCCTGTGACTGAAACTGTGGTGTTTATTGTAAATAAATATTTAGTATTTTCATGTTATTTTAGTATTTATTGTTAAATATATTTAAACTTTTCATTGTGGCTGGTCTTTTAGAGAATATTTTAATCTTTGAGGGTACTTATATTTATTTGGTGACACTGTGGTCACTCCTGAAAGCCTTACTGCTTTGGTCAAACACTACCATTTGTATTAGTATTACTTTTACTAAGTATAATTGGACACCCTGGTAAGAGCCTTAGAATAGCTGGTTTTGGAGTATTTGGTGGCAGTATCTACCTTATAGTCTGGGCAGAGGGGGCATAGCTGGTAAATCTGTACCAGCCTTTTCCAGGTGTGTGTGTGTGTGTGTGTGTGTGTGTGTGTGTGTGTGTGTGTGTGTGTGTGTGTGTGTGTGTGTGTATGTGTGTGTGTGTATGTGTGCATGTGTGTGTGTGTGTGTGTGTGTGTGTGTGTGTGTGTGTGTGTGTGTGTGTGTGTGTGTGTGTGTGTGTGTGTGTGTAAAGAGAAAGAGAGGGAAGGGAAGAACTACCAATGATGGTAGAGGGGAAAGAATATATCAGCAGTAAGGGGAAAAAACAGCACACATGCTAAGGGTAGACCAAAGTTTTGAAAGGAAGGAAAAGATCTTAGATAAATAAAGAAGAAAAATATAATAATATACTTAGCTACAAGAAGGTCTTTTTGTAAGAGCAGAAAACAAGATCTGGAGATGTGGGGTAATGTGGAGAGTGGCATTGTGAGTAGACTTGCAGCTTGAGAGATTTTTTGGCTGATGCGAGCTATATGACGGCCGGATCAGTTCTGAGGATCAGAACCATAAACAACTAGTCAAGAATAGATGGAGATTGACAACATCAGATTGAATGTTGTAGGTCATTTTGGAGTTGTTTGATTAAAGTGGCAGCACACATTAGTGTTGAATCATTTGCATAATAGATTAGATTTACAGGGTGAGAGGATGCATGAATTTTAGTTATAAATATATTAAGGAGTGAAGTTCCTAATACTGAACCTTGTGGCACACGCAATGTTACTAGCTGAGAAATTGATAACTTAATAGCCCAGTGTATACATTATATGTTCAGTGACTGAAATAACTTGTATACCAATTGATTCTTCAGTTTAAGTAATAATATGGAATGTGAAACTGTATCAGATTCTTTGGATAGGTCTAAAAATAGGGATACAACTATTTTACCTTGACTTTGTCTTTCATGAATATAGTTTATGAAAGTTAGTAGGGCTGTTTCATTGCTATGGCCTGACCTAAACTTGTGCTGTGTTGTGGAAAGTAACTTGTTCTATACACTTTTCAAGCATTTTAGATAAAATGACAGGAAGCTATATGTTTGTACTTTGCTTGTTCAAGAGATTTGCCACCTTTATGTATGTGAATAACAGGGTTATTTCCAGAGTCTGGAGACTATAGTTGCTTGAAGATAGTAATTTAAAAATAAAGATACTGATATTTAGGTTTCTAGGATTTTTGGTGGAGGTGCAATGAAGGGTTCACTTACAAACTCAACAAGTCATAAGGTTTGTTGATTTCTGTTATTGTTTGAGAGTTTCTTCTGATAAGCAACACTTCTCTTGAAAATATTTCCCTATCTTATAGGTAGTCCAGAATGAGGTCTGTTCTTAGAAAATATAGTATCATATATCCCTCTCTTTAATTAGCATAAATATACAGCGCCTATATTATATTATCGTACAATGAAAATAGTGAACGCTATTTCACCGTACCGATAATATCTAAACAACAAAATATCGAACAAACGGAACAGCAAATTTTTTCCCAGGGTAAAATTTGCTGCTCTGTAAAAAAAAAAAAAAAAACTTAAACACAAGTTTAAGTTGGGGGGTTTCACCCCCCACACCCCCCTACTTAAATATACCAACTCCGAGATTGCACCATTGTGGAGGAAAGGGCAAAGTCCCGCAGATGGCCCAATGAATTTTTTCCCTGGGAAAAATTCTATGTTCCATGACTTCTCTATTTTGCCATTTCGACAGTATTGGATCAACTAAATAGCATTCGCTATTTAGTCCATTCGATATTGCCATATAGACCCAAATATACAATATTTAAGCTATTCATGCATCACTTTTAGACCTTTGACTTTGTCTGTCTTCTCATATGTCTTTTTACCTTCCAGCGTGTTGGGTCTGATGGTCTGAATGTCTGTAATTCTATTTGAATAGTGATGCATTTATTTGTCTTTTTGTCAGTCTGTCCTTCTGTCTGACTTTTTGCTTTCATAAATTAGTCTGTTGTATGCTTAATTGACAAAAGTTGCAAACATGATATGAAAATAACTCCTTTTTGTACTTCTCCCTCTGTAGCAACACTTAAGTAGAAAAGCTTTTTCATGACTTAATTTGTTTCTTAGTGCAAACTTGTACACTTGTATACTTGAGTTTTGTTTTACATTTGATCAATATGGTTGCCTATATACAATGTGTACTTATATACTTTTTGTTTGTGACTACAGTTTGGCTTGAGTTAAAGCTGAAAAGGGTGCTTGGACCAGCTTGGCTGATAAATGTAAAAGAAATTAATAAATAAGCTATTTAATCACAGACATTTACATTTGGATGAATAACATGATTTTTAATTTGTAATGCAAAATAATGAAATATTGTTCTTAAATAATTTATTTTTAGTTACAGAAATATGAATTCAATATAGAATTGAAAAAATGTTCTTTGTAAAAGTATATAGAAATCCTCCCTTAACTGTGTTCCTACAAAATGAACATTTCACATTACTTGAAAAATGGAAAAAATAAATGTGCTATTCATAAACACAGTAAAAAGAATATTTAAACGGTGAATTTAATTCAGTCTGTGAGCTTAAATCTCTATCAAAATGCTATTATAATTTCATTTTGCATACACGCGCTGACTGCTGGCAAAAACAAAAAATTAAAGGGTGCTGCTTCAATAGAAGAATCTGCAAATCCTTTTGCTATAAAGCTGTTTAGCAACATGACATTTTTCTAATAATTTCAACTAATTGCTGTCAGCTTATGATTAATGTTTCGTGTTAGCAACAAAGATGCAAGATAGCTAAAACAACAGTGGTTAAACAAAACTGGACAGTAAGCCTAGTAACAAATTGCTATGGACACTTGGTACACTGCATGTTTTCAGAAAAAAAAAATAAAAACGCTTGAAAGGTTTAGATTGCAAACATTTCTTAAGATAGTGTTTGATGCTTGCTTAAAGTGCATTTGAACACAGGTGTTACTAAAACTCAAAACGTATCAACTGTTTTCATTTGAAACTGCATTACTTTATATTACATTTGCAAAATGTTTATGTGTAAACCCAAAGGAGTCACCTTATTAATAAATCAATAAATATGTTACACAATTTGTTTTACTAATACAATATCACACAACTCTTAAGTAAAATACATTGAACATCACAGACTGCTTATTCATGCACTTTATTCCTCTGTTATTACCATTATGGCTAGTGTGCTTTGGATCTATAGATACTATCCCTGGAGTCCTGTTTTAATTAAGTAGATCTGGTGCTGGTGTTTTTACTCACTCCTTTCTATATGAATTAGAATTGTGCAGTTCTAGCCATTAGAGAGTAAATTAGTTTTGCTTCACTTCTTCTGATTGGCCTAATTGTCCTAGTTACAGCTGAAGTACAAACAAAATTGTAATAAATTGAGCAGACAGGCAAGTTCTTCTACCTAGATTTTGAATAGGCAGCTCCAGTTGCAATTTACTTTCTCTAATTTTCTAATTTAATAGAGCCCTGAGGAACATGTCCGGTTATTAAAGCAAGCTATTTGTTCTACACATCTTCAACCATTTTATATAATACCTTTAGAAAGTTGCCTTTGTCTATTAATACTGAGTAGCAAAGCACTCAGATACTGAAAAATGTAGGCGAGTGAAACTATAAAACATACAGATGAAATGAATGCACTGCATAAATCTGAACAATGTGCTGTTGTTTGCAGTTCATGCCAGTTAGAATCAGAACCATCAGCTATAGTTTTGTTTATTGATAAAATCAAAGTATGCTTTTGCTAACACTATACATATTGCTGTCAGTAATATATGAAATTCTACTTGTATGTTGTGACATTGGGTCATAATTTTCTTTCTAAATATTAATTATTCTGTTATCAACTTCACCATATTATAATGATACAGCACAAAAATGACGAAAGAAGTCTGCTTTTTACTGAAAAGTTACTTTGTATAGATTATTTCTTGCTAATCAAACACACACACACACACACACACACACACATATATATATATATATATATATGTATACACACCCGTGTTAAAATGGCAGGTTTTTGTGATATAAAAAAATGAGACCACAATAAATCATTTCAAAACTTTTGCCACCTTTAATGTGACCTCTAAGCTGCGCAATTCAATTGAAAAATAAACAAATGTGTTAGGGGAAAAATATAAAGAATAAAAAATGTACAATACGCTGGTTGCACAAGTGTGCACACCCTTAAACTAATACTTTGTTGAAGCACCTTTTGATTTAATTACAGCATTCAGTCTTCTTGGGTAGGAGTCTATCAGCATGGCACATCTTGACTTGACAATATTTGCCCACTCTTCATTGCAAAAGCATTCCAAATCTGTCAGATTGTGAGGGCATCTCTTGTGCACAACCCTCTTCCGATCACCCCAAAGATTTTCTATTGGATTTAGGTCTGGGCTCTGGCAGAGCCATTCCAAAAAAATTTCTTCTGGTGAAGCCATTCTTTTGTTGATTTGGATGTATGCTTGGTGTCATTGTCATGTAGAAAGGTGAAATTCCTCTTCATCTTCAGCTTTCTAGCAGATGCCTAATGGTTTTGTGCCAAAAGTGACTGGTATTTGGAACTGTTCATAATTCCCTCCACCTTGACTAAAGCCCCAGTTCCAGCTGAAGAAAAGCAACCCCAAAGCATGATACTGCCATCACCATGCTTCACCGTGGGGATGGTGTTCTTTTGGTGATGTGAAGTGTTGTTTTTGCGCCAAACATACCTTTTGGAATTGTGGCCAAAAAGTTCAACTTTGGTCTCATCAGACCATAACACATTTTCCCACATGCTTTTGGGAGACTTGATGTATTGTTTTGCAAATTTAAGCCAGGCCTGGATGTTTTTTCCATGTAAGAAAAGGCTTACATCTTGTAACCCTACCCCATAGTCCAGACATATGGAGAATATGGGAGATTGTTGTCACATGTAGTACACAACTAGTACTTGCCAGAAATGCCTACAGCTCCTTCATTGTTGCTGCAAGTCTATTGGCAGCTTCCCTGAACAGTTTTCATCTTGTCTTTTCATCAACTTTGGAGGGATGTCCAGTTCTTTGCAACATCACTGTTGACCCATATTTCCTCCATTTCTTGATGACTGTCTTCACTGTGTTCCAAATACTTGCTTAAATAATTCACATTGTTGCTGAATGATAAACTTAAACATTAACATTCTAAAGCCTTAAGTTTCAGAACACAACCTAAAGATAACATGCCATTTTTAGGCAGTGTTCTGAAACTAAAGGCTTTAGAATGTTAATGTTTAAGTTTAGCATTCAGCAACAATGTGAATTATTTAAGCAAGTATTTTTAAGTAGGTTTTGCAAGTATGTATTAATCAAGTTCAGGATGTTTTTTAAGGTGCATCTTTTATGGTTATAGTTAAGTTTATTTATTCATTTAATTATTTCATATATTGCATATTATTATTACATATTTATATTTACACATTTGTATTTATCATTGTAGTTTGCCTACACATTGATATAGTGTAAGTGAAATAAGGGTGTCTCATTATGACTCACAGGGAGATGGGCAAATGAGAAATGTAATTTGATTTTCACTAACGTTTTTAAACTAGAAGGAAATGATGTGTATTTGTCAGAGGAAGTTTGTCATTAGTACAAACAAAAGCGCTTACCTTTTGGTTACTTGTGCAACAAGTTTGTTTTTTGTTTTTTAGTTTGTATTTGCACTTATTGGGTGGCCATGATGGTGCAGCAGTTAGCAATGCCAGCTCACAGCAAGAGGTTCTCCGGTTCGATTCTCGGCTGGGGTGCCTTCTGTGCGGAGTCTGCATGTCCTCTCTGTAGTCGCGTGGGTTTCCTCCAGGTGCTCCGGTTTCCTCCCACATCCCAAAGACATGCAGTAGGTGAATTGGACACTCTAAATTGGCCCTAGGTGTGAGTGTGTGCATGTGTGTGCCTTCTGTGGAAGGCTGGGCACCAGGCTGGCAACTCGACACTGTAAAACTCCACTGCCAATCATGAGTCGACAGATGATCCACTGTGGCGACCCCTAACCGGGAAAAAGCCGAAAAAAGAAGAAGAGATTGTATTTGTACTTATTAAATTATTCTTTTATCTGCCAGTCCGGATTCGCTTTACTTGTTTTTTTGGTCTTTTCTTGGCTTTCATTGTTTGGTTAATGTCATTGAAGCCTGTACTGAAGGGACAAAGGCTGTTTAAATAACTTGATGCATTTTTTAACTGTCAAAGAGCAATGAAAACTAATTTTGTAGGAGTTTTTTAGTTTATTGACAATAGTGTTTTGAGGTCCTTTGATTGGTTTGTTTTTGCAATCATAGCCTTTGATAGGTGGCTTACCATCTTGTATTTGATTGGGTTTAGCATGTTCTGCAACCACCAATAGTGATCAACATGTGCTAACATGAAGTTATATTAGCTATTTATGTGGAGATTTATTTTATTCATGTGTAGACGCATTTAGATCATTATTTACTGTAGCTACTGGTTTGGTGCAAATACTATATATGGTTTTCAATTATAAAATGGTTTTTGGATATAATTTAGATTTGAATGGTGTGTAATATACTTGTGATAAGATTTGTTTTGATGGGAGCCTGATTGGTTATATGACAGCGATAACAGCAACTCATTGGCTTTTTTGTTAAGCCAATGACTTAATGGCAATTTGGATAGAAGACCAATGACAGTTTTGGATTTTTACTGAGTAGATGTATGGGAGTGAATGGAACAGCTTTAAGGGAGTTTTATTGAAACTGTGCTTGGTCAAAATGGTAGCAATATCAGCTATCCATTTGTTACTGGATTAAGCCAATGAATTTCTGTTTCTTGTGTTAGTTAACCAATGATGCTCTGAGGATTTTATTGGATAATTTTAACAATTTTATGGCAATGATTAGCTGTAATAACTGTTTAATATGAGCTGTTTTCATGCTTCTTGTGATTGGTTGTGGGATGAAATAGCATCTGTTGACTGGCCATCTAGGCCCAACAATGACATTGGTACATATTTTCGTGATTTCTGATTGCTATCAATATTTTAATTTGTGAATTGCCGGGCATTTTGCCTAAAAGTTATTGGTTGGATGATTATTTAAATATGAACTGATGTATGGCATTATTAGATCTGATGAAGGGCTGGATTACCTGAAAGAGCTTATCCTTCGTTATCATACAGTTTATAATGTAAACTGTCACTCATCATTGTTACTATTTATTTTCATTTTTATTGTTGTTGTGCTGTTTTATTAAATTGTGTTTTTAATACTTCAACTTGGTGAACATGCCATGATTGTTTGTGCTGTCTCTCTCTATGGGTCTTCTATAGATGATCAAAATTCTAAAAAGCCATTTCCCATACGGCCAAGACCATATGATCGACTTTTGGAATTTAGAACATCGTTAAAAAAACAAAAAACAAAACAAAAACTTACCAGTACATTGCTAGAAGGGGGACAAACACCCCTTTACCCCCTATGAGGGGCTGCAACCCCCACACCCACTGCAATTTAAATATACCAACTCCGAGATCCCACTACAATGCAAAAGATGGAAATCTTCCCATTCCGCACTATACAGAGATGCCCGTTCTGCATGTTCGAAATTCCAAAAGGCGATCATATGGTCTCAGCAATATGGGAATTAGCTTTTTGGAATTTCGATCATGTGTAGGGGACCCCTCTATATATAAATATATTTCAAGAACTGTAAATGGCAGCTGAAACATCTATAAAATACCAAAGAGAAACAGCAGATAGAAAAGTTGGGATAAAGAGTTACTAATAATCATCACTTGACAGTAACAGATGCAGGATGTATCCATAAGTGCCACAATTTACTCAGGAGTATGAAGTCTGAATTAACTAATTTTATCAGGAGTGGGGAAATCTGGCATCACCCATGGTTGACCAGTGAATGCTCGTATAACATACTGAAGTTTTTTTCACAAAGAAATGTCCTAACTTTTTTTTCAAAATAATACTGATGTATGAAAGATCTTTTGCCTTTGTGTACTTAAATTGTGAACATGAGACATTTTGCTCACATATATCACTTGTACATCATTTTATGTGCTGATCCATATGCAGCACTTTAGGTTTACTCTCATAGGCAGGATTCCAAGCTTTAATACAGATTACTTTTTATTTCTGTGTCAATTAGCATGCTGTGAGGGTCAAGTATGTGTAGTCAGCCTGCTGTGAAACTGTAATATTTGTTTTTTTGTTTTTTTTTTAATTTTGTTTAGTTAGCTGGTTCATTGTTTAGTTTAGTAAGTTATTTTTCTATAACCTTATAGCTTGTGCTGCAATGATTCTTAACTGGGTAAAAAGGCTAGCTCATAGATCCTTTCCAGCCAGGGCCTGGTGTAAGAGCTGTATATGTGTGTATGTATATTATATATACTTGTTTATATACATATATCTAGAAATATATATATGTACACATACACACATACACACACACACACACACACACACACACACACACACACACACATATATATATATATATATATATATATATATATATATATATATACACATATAGATATAGAGATATACACACACATACATACATTGGGCAGTGCAGTGGTGCAGCAGTTAGTGTTGTTACCTCACAACAAGAGTTTCTCTGGTTCAGTTCTTGTCTGGTTGCATTCTGTATGGAGTCTACATGTCCTCCCTGCATTTGTATGGGTCTGGTTTCTTACTTTCTGTTTTTCCTTTGGTCCCCCTCCCACTAGGACTGACTTGTGGTTTCCTAAGTACCTGCTCCAAATACTATCTTTATAACTCCCAAATGGTAGTGAGTCCAGCATGTGTAACCCTGTCAGGGGATCACCTGCATGCAAAGGCCACAATGCAATGTACAGACTCTAGGGGATGCACTATCCATGTTATAAAGAACAATTAAAGGAAGCTGAGAGGCCATCATATTACTGCTCCACAGTTTTCCTTTTTTTACCCTAACTCTTTCCAGCATGGTAACACTAACATGTACTCTAGGCTGGGCACCACTGTGGAGTGGTTTAACTATATTCCCATCCTAAGTCTTTAGTAAAGCAATGCCTCCCACTCCTCCTATGCATTCAGCCTTGCAATCTGTTCTGTATTCTGGCCTTCAACTGGGCTCAGAGAGAGCTCTGTCCAGCATGCTTCCTCCACATTGGATAAGTATGTCCATTCTCCCTGTCTGCACAATGAAGTGCTCAAACATAGGCTACCTGGCAAATAGTGAAGGCTTTATCCCTCTGCACCAAAGATGTCAACTGTCTATTATATTCCTGAAATTTTATGGGATAGATATGAACAGACATTTGATCACATTTGGATTATTACAATTATTATAGATTTGCTCACAAATGGATTATTGCATGTGATATAATTAGATACCACAGTCAACAGTACAAAGTTTTAGACTTTCAGTGCAGAATTGAAAGACTTTGAATCTGAGTAGATTAATATATATGTCTTCAATGCAAAGTGTAAAAGAAAAAAAAAACAATTTAAGTGCTTATGCATGCATATTGAAAAATTCATTGGGGGTAAATGATGTTTATAAAATTCAAAGTAAATTTAAACAGTGACACAATTTAATGCATTACATATCTGCAAGATAACCAGACTGTTAGCACATAGGTTACATTTGTGTCCCCTTTGTGTGATCAAACACCACAAAGTGTTGCTGGTGTTAATTACCCTTTGTAACCAAAACATTGGAGGAGCAGGTGCCCTTAAGACAGTTGCAACCTGTTACATTTCAGAATTCTGAAGGTAGATGGTTTCAGTTTTCAGGAACTAGAGTAGTAAAGTCTTTTTTACTGCAACGGGTAGACCAAACTGTGGCTTGTGGAATGTTATGGAGATGTTCGAGCTTGATTGCAGTTATGAAGACTATATCCTAATTTAGACTTTGAGAGCAAGTGGGAGGCACTAATGTTTGCAGCACTTTAGGCATGAATGGATAATTGTAGTTGTATCAGGGATTGACATTCATTTACTATCAATCAGAGTTCTACAGCAGTTGTCAAACCTGAGAGAAGATAACGTACATCTGTAGAGTGTGTAGATGATTGTTTCAATGAGTTCAGTGTTGTAACTTGAATTAAGTCCTAATAGATGCTTTGTAGATTAATGACAACAAGGGCCTTTTTAAGCTTAGCCATGCATTCCAAATCTCTGACAAGTTCTAGTACCTTTGATAAGTGTAAGCAGGGGCCTGAGAGACGAACCATTTACAAGCAGAAGCCTGGGAAATGAATCATTAACAGGTTGCCTGTGTCCATTACAGACATAGGTGCCAAACTAGGGATTAATATCCTGTTCATCATCCAATTGTCCTACTTATATTTGAATTGTGTTAGGGAGGAACTCTGCTTCACATGGATGTGGAGCCTCTTCCAGAGAAGTGGTAGTGCCTAGGATACATACCTGTCTCTCCAGCAGGTACTATTTATATCACAGGCATGGTTTAAGTCATTAGAATGGGTAATTCTGATGCTGTTTATTTTGAAGATATGCAGGAGGTCCATCAGAGTGTAGTCTGACAATGCCTTGGATGCCAAACATAGATCTCTCCTCAACAGTTTGTAGGAGACACAATACAGTGATATGGCCTTGAGGTGGTCTGCATAGGACATTTTACTTATGCTCTGTATTCTTTTAGTGAGGAACCTCTGTGGACATTCCAATTGTTGGATATGCCTTGGTAGCTACATACCAAAGGGGTCATTATGCTCAATGATAGGTCTGATAAATGCCAAATACAATGGAATAATTACTTTCTTAGTTCTAGATGCCATACCTTTGTTTATATGTTGCACAACATAGAATGATTTCCTTAATGATGTTGACACGTGATGGTCAAAGGCTAGATTACTATCTGTGTGTGGCCTCAAGTCCTGGGTCAGCATTTTAGGTGTGCGTTGTCAATATGATAGTTACCAGGTGTGGATGACTTCCCAAAGGATACTATTATGTATTTCTTGGCATTTAGTTTTAGTCCATGGCACTGACACCAATTGTTTGTTTATGTCAGCCCTTCCTGGAAAACATTTGTGTCAGTGGGGATTCAATGACAGCTCCTAATTTGCAATCATCTGCAAATTTAGTCAGTCAAAGGCCACTGACATTGACCTTTACTTCAAAGAAATAAATTCCAAAAAGGAGCAGTCTCAGGACCAATCCCTAAGGAACTCCGCTTGTGGCTGGCCTCTTTGTGGAGGTCAGCTCCCCAGTTCTAACCTACTATATCCTGTCTGTGAGCCAGCTGGCTATCCACTGGGTGACATATGAGTTTGTACCTAACCTACTGAGTTTGTCAATAATGCCCAAGTGGGGTATTGTATTAAATGCCTTGGCCAAGTCAAGGTAGGCAGTGTGAACCATTTTACCCTTATCCTTTGCTTTGGTGACCTTCTCAAAGAAGTCCACTAGATTGAGTAGGTATGACCTTCCCTTGACAAAACCAAATTGGGTTGGTTCCAGTGTCTGGAGATTTCCTATGTCACTATTGATCATTTCCATGATAATTCTTTCCATGGCTTTGCATATGAGACTAGTGAAACTTATGGGTCTGTAGTTTCCAGGATCTGCAGATGGCCCACCTTAGTGGAGAGGGATGACTGTTGCTGTTCTCCATTCATGAGGCATGAAGCCTGCTTGGAAACTACAGTTAAATAGCAATTTCAGAGGGCCTGATAGGTCATATTTCATGCTATTTAAAAGTCATCCTGGGATATTGTCTGGCCCAATTGATGCAGTGTTCCTAGTCTTAGAGATAACATTAAGGACGTGTTCCCTAGTGATAGCAGGGGGAGTTATATTTGATGATATTTCCTGAGGAGAGGTTGAGGTGGAGAGAGGGGTAAAGTTGGAGCTGAATTTGTTGGCCAATAGGTTTGCTATATACTCTGGCTCATTATAGGTGACTCCATTAACAGTGGAGCTCTGCACAGCATTGTGTATTGCATTTGAGGTTGCACATATAGCTAAAGAATGCCTTGTGGTTTTCTTGGCCTGGGAGGCCACATTTACCTAAAAAAAGTTAACCATTTAGTCTAACTGGAGCAGGTCTTAGAATCCCCAGCCCAAAAAATCATGTAAATATATTACAAAATATAAATAAATGATTTATGAACTTCTCTTGCTGAACTTTGCTTGGGAATTTAGGCACTAGGTTTATAAGCAGTTTGGAGAAAGAAACTTTCATACTGACAATGTCAGGAATACAAATTTCAAGCAAAAAAATGCTTTTGATTGCACTAAAATATTATTCCACTGATACTAGACCTGAACACATTAGAGCAGAAACAATTATTTTATAACATTCAGATTACCTTTGATTAATTTAAAGTGTTAGTAACATGATATATGAAATATACATTTATTATACTAGATGATTATTCAAAAAGAAAAAGAATTCCTGCATCAGTATTTTTGAAAGTAGCAGTTAGCATATAGAGTATTAAGGTTAACAGAAATTAAAAGCCTATTTCTAGAAGTTGAGGGTTTTAAGAGAAAATAAAAACCTATTTCGAGAAGTCGAGGGTTTTATCCCCTCAGTATTTCTTTTCCTTTGGTGTGACTTTGAACAACTCAGTTTAGCCAGACAGTGCTCATGGGTCACCCTAGGAAAAAGGGCATTTGTGTCTACTGGGTTAAATATGCTTATTTTCTGTATTCCTCCTTGTGTGAATGGGACCACTGTTAAAGAAAACTACTCGCATGCATGTGGTCTGTGATGTGCTTGTGCATTGCTCCACTTGTAGGTTGAAACTGGTACTGCAGGCATTATGTAGTGTTGAGCTCAAATGCTTGCAATTCCAAAATCCAAGAAATGATTCAACAGCTATGTTCCTTTTAGTGAAGTATACCTATCTATGTGGCTCTTAGAGAAAATAAGTAAATATATGTTTTAAATAACCTGCTATCATATCCCAGTTTGACAAATAATGTGTGCTGTTTGTAAATACAATTAACTCTAAGAGCCCATTCAGTACTGACAAAAATCTAATCTAATCATTAAATGCTTATAGACTTTAATGGGAATGGCTCAGCATCTAGATAAGTATCTTTAAAAAACAATTTTCCAAAGTGTGCACATGCAAAAGTTAGTGTCTCAGAAGCAATAACTACACCATCTAACTCATATATATATAGAGTAATTTAGCTTCTGAGTGGTGTTAATTTCAACTCCCAACTGTAATCCTGATTTCATAATTAATGCTAAATGTAGAAACGTTTTGATAATGCTGCACAAGTTACTTCCATGTGTTTTGCTTTTGATATATTAAAGAAATATGGGATTTATACTTATGCATTTAATAAAGTTTGTTGACAGAGGTCAGTGTCATCCATATCACTGGAGTCAGATATCATTTATCAATGGTAATTCTATTCATCATCATATTGGGTTTAAAAAATGACATAAAAAGTATGATGTACATGGCATTTTCATGATATATTTTTTTAAATGTGCAGTTATTGCAAATATTCACGAGTAGAATCAGTTTAATTGGATCACCCAAGGTCTGTACAAAAAACACAGGGATTAAATACAAGAAAGGGAAATCATGATTCAAAGATAGAGTGACCTCAGATTAAATGCTCATAGCATGGAAACTAAAAACACACACACACATGCAAAACATATCTATTTATCTGTGTGTATATACATATACACATAAATAGAAATGTATAGAAAATACTTTAATTCATGCTATCAATGCCTTACAACAATGGCTTTTTAACTTATATCCAACTAAATCTGTTCTCTCAGCCATAGAAGACATTACTGGTGATGTCTCCATTTATGAAGTTAAACTTCAAATACACAAAAAGCAAAAACTCAACAGAGACATATCAGATTTTAAGGCAGGCAATGTTTTTTTCATTGATGAAAGTTAAGGCTTTAGCTGATTCTCTTCCATCCAATCAGCAAGCCAATTTAAGTAAGAATCCAGAGAATGTAGCTCCTGAGACATCTATTGAAAAAACAGTGATTCTTCTCCATCTATTTCTGCATATGTCAGACTGAAAACTGGTCCTTACCCTGTCCTAAAGAATCTAGAAGTTTTTCTTTCTTTACCCTTTCTCATCAGAGATTGCTCAGGAATGAGGAGATAGCAGATTTGGGGAAGAAAGAAAAGGAAACAGTCATTGGAGAGACTGCCTTCATCTGCCATCAAGAAAATGTGTAATCCACCTAAGTTCTTTAATATGTAATATTTCACAATTTTCCTTAATGGCTCAGAAGAACAATGTTCAATGTTAGAAAAATGACTACCTTTTATCCCTGCAGTTAAGAATAATACCTGTGACACAGTTTTAGATTTTATAATGTTTGTGAGATCTGTAGTGCTTAGTATTATGCTTCCTTCTGAAAATAACTGTATTAAAATCTTGAAGAAACATATTCTGTTTATACTTATTTTACATCCTTTATTATAAGTCTTCTCGCAGTCTTTTACATGACAAAGGTAATAGCAATAGAAGTTTTTTCAGTTTTACTAAAAATGAACAGGTGGCTTTAACACAATTACAAAACATCCAAGGCATTGTGATAGACCCAGCCGACGATAATGATTCTAGATAAAGAATTTTATTTTATTAAAATGCACTTGATTCTTTTGGATGTTTCTACTTATGATGCAGTTCATAGAATTGATATTGATAGAATGATAATGGAAGGAAATATCATGGAGATGATCAATAGAGATAAAGTAAACCTACAGACACTGGACCCAACCCAGTTTGGTTTTGTCAAGGGCAGATCATGCAAACTCAACTCGGTGGACTTCTTCAAAAAGGTCACCAAAGTAATAGATGAGGGCAAAGTCGTTCACACTGTCTACCTTGACCAGGTCAAGGCATTTGACACAATATTCCACTCAAGTGTTGTTGACAAACTCAAGAGGTTAGGTAAAAACTCGTATGTCACCCAGTGGATAGCCAACTGGCTCACAGACAGGACCCAGGAAGTTATAATTGGGGAGTCCACCTCCACAAAGAGGCCAGTCACAAGTTAAGTCCCTCAGGGATCAGTTCTTGGACAGTTCCTTTTTGGCATTTACTTCTCAGAAGTCAAGGCTAATGTCAGTGGTCTCTGGCTGACTAAATTTGCAGATAATTGCAAATTAGGAGCTGTCATTGAATCTCACACTGACACATATTCTGCAGGAGGGGATGACACAGACAAACAACTGGTGTCAGAGCCATGGACTAAAACTAAATGCCAAGAAATGCATAATAGTATCATTTGGGAAGTCATCCATCCCTAGTAACTATCATATTGACAACACACCCTTTAGAGATGACCCCATAGTCAGGGACTTAGGGACACACATAGATAGTAAGCTAGCCTTTGACCATCACATGTCTACAGTGATGAGGAAATCATTCTATGTTGCGCAACTTATAAATAAAGGTATGGCATCTAAGTCCAATTAAGTAATTATTCCACTGTATTCGGCATTCATCAGACCTATCATTGAGTACAGTGCCCCCTTTGGTATGTACCTAACCAGGCATATCCAACAATTGGAATGTCACAGAGGTTCCTCACTAAAAGAATACAAGGCATAAGTAATATGTCCTTTCAAGGCCGTATCCCTGTATTCTGTCTCCTACAGGCTTTTGAGGAGAGATCTATGCCTGGCATACAGGGCATTGTCAGACACCAACTCTGATGGATCTCCTGCATATCCACAAAACAGACAGCACCAGAATTACCTGTTCTAAAGACTTAAACCTTGTCTGTGATATAAATAGGACCTGCTGAAGAGATAGGTATGCATCCCAGAGACTACCCCATCTATGGAACAGGCTCCCCGTCCATGTGAAGCAAAGTTCCTCCCTAACCCAATTCAAGTGCAACTTGGACAATTGGATGGGAAACTAAAAATTCATCCCTGGTTTGGCACATATGTTTCTAATGGACAGAGGTAAACTGTAAATGGTTCATCTCTCAGGCCCATGCTTGCACTTATCAAGGGTATCAGAACTTGTCAGAGATTTGGAATGCATGGCTAGGTTTAAAAAGGCCCTTGTGGTCATTAGCCTAGTAAACACCTATGAACCTATGATAGGTAGAGTACATGAAGACAGCCATGATAGTTTTCAATGCATGGGCATTTCCATGGATCATTATAAATATTTAATAGATGATCATCTTTTAATACCAACTTTACATGGGTTAATGAAAATGCACAAAGATCCTTGTGATCCCCCTATAAGGGCTATTGTCTCAGGGAGAGGCTGGTTCACCGAGCCAGCATCTATATACATAGAAACCATGTTAAAACCTATTTTGGATTCAGCTTAAACTATCCTTAGGGACACTAAAGAATTTCTTAAATCATTCATTGAATTTATATCAGACAAGGCAGCTTTAGCTCACTCAATATTTGTTATGTTGGATGCATGCTCACTATTTATGGTAATTCCAAAAAGGTGGGTTTAGAATGCATTAGAACATATCTGACCAAGGAAAGTGAATATACACAGACTCAGATTTCATTGATATGTATATTTATTGAATTATTTTTCAATAATAACATTTTTCTGTTTAATGAGAAGTATTTTATACAAAAGTCAGGTGTGACAATGGGTACTCTCTATGACAATTCATATGCCAACTTAGTAATGGCACACTGGGAAACAAGACATGTACTCACAAATCAGCATTTTTCATGCTTCATTAGTTGCCATAAACAACATTTTTATGTTATGCACAGGCATCACAGCATTATTAGAAGAATTTATTTTTTTCTTTGAACTCTACAACCCCAGCTTTGCACTTTACCATGAACTATTCTGAGCATACTATCAGTTTCTTAGATGTTAGATTAGTTAAGAATGAGGATTTATTGGTTAATAGTAGTGTTTACAGGAATCTATGTAGAAAAAATGCAGTATTACATAGAAAGAGTATGCATCCTGCACACATATATAGTAATGTCAAAGGTCAAGCAGTACGAGTCTCCAAACTTACTAGCAATGATCGATCATTTAGATCAGCTCTTTCTACCTTGAATAATGATTTTTTTTAGAAAGGAGATATGCATAGAAAAAGATGGATAAGCTTCTTGCTACTGATAGTGTGGATAGGAATAATAAGGGTCATCCTTATTTGCTAGGTTTTGGAAATGAGGATGCTAGATGTGAAAATAGACATGAAGCTATTTCAAATTGGAATAATGTCAGAAAAGCTAGAAAGATGTTAACTTTTTAATCAGACATAAACTCTAGTTGTCAAGTAATGAAGGACAACTGGCATATATCAACTGCCAGCGATAAAATTTTGAGCAAAGTTGGAGCAGAACCAAGTTTTTGTTTTAGAAACAAGAAGTTCCTGAAGAGACTACTATGCTATAGGAATAATTCAAACATCATTATTCAGTCATGGTACCTTTAGTTGTAGATCTTGCAATTTTTGTATGTACATGGAAAATAGTAACACATTTACACATCCTACGACTAGAAATGTTTATACATTTTCTTTTTGATGCAGATTGTGCAAACAGGAATTTGATCTATTTAGCTAAGTGTAAGCTCTGTACTACTTTCTCTGTGGGCAAAACCAATCACTCAGAGAGAGAGTGCGTGAACATATATATATATATATATATATATATATATATATATATATATAATATATGCATTAATGATAAGAACAATGCACTAGCAAGGCATGTTAGTAAAGAAGGACCTGAACATACTTTTACTTTTTTAGTTTTACAACTTGTTTGCAATGACATGAGGTTAGGTGATATAAGGAAGAAAACAGAAGAAATAGAAATGAGATAGAAATAAGATGGATAATTAATTTACAATCAGATAGATGTTACAGCTTAAGTGAAACTTTTTCTTTAAAACCTTATTTAAAATCACATGATTTGTTCAAATGATTTTAGCAGTTACTTTTTAACTGAATGAGTATATATTGTTTCTTTGTTGGTTTTAATTCATGGTCTGTTGAAGCATCTACATAGAATGCGAAAGTGCCTGCCTTTTGTTATATTAAAGGAAATTTACGTTTTACAGCCATAGTGCAGTCTTCTCTACCATGTTATTTTATTCTGAACTTTATTGTGAAGACATCTGCTTTTCCACCATTGATGGTTTTGTTTTGCGTGTATAGATACATGTCAACAAGTTGTCGAATGACAAGTTGTTGAACCTGAACAAATGCCGGCACAGCTGATCAAAAATTAGCTGATCATTTGTTCTGTGTGAGACTGTGACACAGTGGTGTCAGGGAATTTGTCCTTTCCCCACTGAAGTGCAGTCTAGGAGTTGGTACATATAACTAGCAGGGGGTATGGAGGGGGTATGGGGGATGCAGTCCCCACATTGGGAGCTGTGGGTTGCGTTTGACACCCTGCAAAAAATAAGGTTTGTTCTGCAGTAATGATGCAAAGACGAGCAAGAGGACAGACTGTTTAAAATTGTATGTTTTTTCTATGACTCTTAATCCACATATATATTTCATAAAGACAAATGCAAGTGCTTTTCACTGAACTTGGAATATGTGAGCTTTGGCTTTTGTTAAAAAAAAAAACAGACAGAGAAAACAATGATCTTGGTACCTGCAGGACACTATGTTATTCTAAGATGATTAACTTTACCTTGGGTCATAAGTACAGCAGTCTGACTATAAATTAAGTATTGTAGGCTACAGAGAGTTAAAATGTGTAAGAACATTTCTTTCATATTTTTTTTAAATATATACAAAATAATGTGAGATTCAGGGTATCCCTGAAGAGTTAATAACTAGATTGGTATCTTTGCTGCTGATATCATAGGTTTAGCAAATCATATTACTAATACTTTGATTGCAGCAGAAGAAAAAAATGGCATTCCCTCCTTTACAGTAAAACAAAAAATTGTCATTGAAATCAGTACCAGTGTAAAACCAAGAGTCTCAGAACACTTTCCTCTATCACCTATTGTTTCATCAGCTTTTCTTTTTCTTGTGATTTGGAAAAAATTATTTTGTTCAAAATATTTCAGGAGTCAAAAGGCAATGCCATTAAAGGTTTAAGACATCAAGAGATGCAATTAGCCAGCCATGCATAGAGCACACATAGATACATTTTGATCAGCACTGCATAGGATTACAAGATTATTCTCCCTGGCTGCTTTCATTCTAGAAGTAGATCTTTACAGATCTCTGGAATGGCACATCATGAAGACATTAACAAAAAAGAAAAAAAAAACTCTTGAAGGTTTCATTAGATTGTAATGAGGCAATATCTTCAGGTAGCTGAATGTAGGCCATCTTTTCTAAAATCTTTGCCAATGGAAAAAGATTTGTAACTGAATGGTAGTTGTGGTTTGCATTAGATAAATTAAATTTGGGCAGTATAATAATGTTGGAATATTAAAATAAGGAGGATGATTTGGGGATTATAGGAAAGATCATTGCGAGAAAATTGCAATGTATGAAATTATGCTAAGACTTTTGTCAGCGCATAGTTTATCTAAAAGAGTATTTCACTTTTTAACAGCTATTACTATGAAAAAAAATGAGAAAAGCTATAAATGCTCTGACATCTGAGGACAACATCTATGGTTAGAGTCTCTGGTGAAGCTGTAAAAGCAATACAGTCTTTTAACAAGGTAATAAATATGATGTTAGATGCAATGATATTCTTTCTTGCTCTTTTGATTTTTCAGTAGCACCATCACATAACTCTTATTAATTCATAAGTAAGTACTGGGCTATCAGTCTTCAGAGTATTATATGCTTAGCCAACAACTGGTGGCCAGAATCAAATCCTGTGCCTTGTATGTTTGAAGAAAAGACTTTAACCATTATGCCAACTCCTCCCCTCAATCATTTACCTTACTATTTTGAGTAATGATAGAATATAGTATAATTTGATATACTACTTCAAAATCATCTCAAAGAAAGAGATCCAATCTCCACTTAACAACATTCCCTCTGATGCCTCAGCAGGTTCCAATGATATCCACTCCTGGTTTATTGCCCTTTGCAAAGGCTGGGATTCATAAATGTCCTCCAAATAATGCTAAGTTGATCTCAGTTACAAGCAGGGTTGAGCAGGATATGTGGGATTCAGAAAACACTCTAACATGATATGACTAACTGGGAAAAAGTACACCGTAGTGATAAAAGCTAATGTACATATAATGAGCTGTGATATAGTCTAATGAACTAAAAAATGGCAGAGATATTCAGAAGCATATAAAACATGAGCAAACACATTGCACATGCATAGTCAATAAGCATAACATACACTTGTGTTCAAACAGAGGAAAAACTCAGAAATATGTTAGGAATTGCTGCAGCCATTGTAAAACTGTATCTGCTGTTGGCTGTTATAGCAGCTGCTGCTGTTGATAGTGCCAGACCTCACCCCCATGGAGCAGGGTCTTTCAAGTAGACTTAACTTGTTATGCCTTCCATGACACCAGCGCAATGGACCTCTAGCAAGTAGACAGGCGCTCCATACAACAAATTGTGTACATGTGTAGATCTTGTCTGCAGCCCTATGGGAGTTATGGAGTTCTCATCCCTGTAGAAACTAATATATATATATATATATATATATATATATATATATATATATATATATATATATATATATATATATATATATATATATATATATATATAGCTTTACTTATATTAGCCACAGGAACCTTTCAGCAACCTACAGAGTAGATAGTAGGGCTATTTCAGGCATCTGTCTATAGAAAACTACATCAGTCCCTCAATGCCATGCTTTAACATGTGGAAGAACATTTATGGTTCCCATGTACTCCAGAGGAGAAAACAAACACCATTTAGGACCTTTGTAGCATAGCCCATTTCTCAGAGGTACTGGGTATCATAGACTGTACCCACATTGAAATAAAGGCCCCACTTGATGAACAGGGAAGGAAGCTGGTGAACTGCAAAGAGCATTGCTCTATCAACTGGCATGTGGTCTGTAATGCACAGGGTGTCGTCTACAATTTGCACAGGCCACCCAGGCAGTTTTCATGACCACTACATATGGCACACATGTGATATTTACCAATGGTTTATGAGGAGTGAATTATTACATGGACATCTAGTGGAGAATGTTGGATATGCCCTACAACCTTTGCTCATGAATCATGACCCAATGAGAAATCCATGCAACCCAACAAAGCAAGGTTACAGGTGTGGTGACTCGCAAACCAGAAATATCTCAGAACATGAGTTTGGACTGCTGAAGTCAGGATTCTGCTATCTGGATACATCTGGCAGAGCCCTACATTATGATCCTGCCATGCATGACAACATGATTTAATACTGATACATCAGATAGAACATGGGGGCAGTGGCCAGGGACCACAGTTCCCAACACCACAGGTAGAAGCAGCTGAGACTGAAGAGGATTCAGAGAAGGAGCCAACCAGCAGAAGGATGACTATACCTGACAGAGTCTGCACAATACACCATGCACTGGCTAAGAGGCAGTGCATTACATATGTGAAGATAATGAAAAGACTGTCATCTGTGTTAGCATTGCTGGCAGGAGATTTGTGCATATTCTCAGATTAACTTGTATTGCATGTCAGTTTTAAAATGTTGAGTATTTCCCTGTACAAACAAAATGTTTAAAGAATCAGTTGGTGTTTTGATACATTTCTAACCTTGAGGGACATTCTGAAGTATTGTAGAGAAACAGCTGAACAGTGAGTGATGTCATTAGAATGTTCCTGGTTGCTAAGTCATTATTTAAACAGCTGATTGGCAGAAAAAGAACTTTTTCAAACAGCTCTTATTTTTTTAAATAAGACAGTTGAGACTGCAGTTTGTCAAGTGTTGAGCAGTTTTGTGAAGTACAGTCAGTTACAGTGCTGTGTAGTCAGTGGGCATCCATGAAAGAGAACTCACCAAAAACTGTAAACCTGCTTTTTGCCTTACTGTTATGTATTAGATTAAATCAGGGAGAGTTTTCTTTAGTTAGATTAGGAAAGCTTAGTTATTAAGCTAGAGTTTTTTTCTAGAATAATGAACTCCTATCCTGCAGTTTAATTTTACATTTCCAGTGACTGAGTTCTGGTGTTTACTGAAAGTTATTGGTTTACATTCTTGTAATTATTTTACATATTATTAAATGTTTTTCATTACTTTACATTGTTGCTGGAAATCAGTAGTTTTTTAGAGATTAGCGAGTGTTTATACCTGTTTGATACTCCCCAGGTCACCTTGAAGGCCTGGTCACTTCTGGTCATAGCTATTTATTTTGATATTTAATTTTCATAATTGGACACCCCTTTAGAACTGCATGAAGACACTCTGATTGTGGCAGCATTACTGCATTATTTTGGGGAAGGGACACAGCTGGATATCTGTGTCAGGCTTTCCCAGAAGTGTCTGGATGTGTGAGATTTAAATTTACTCTGAGTGGTGAGTGTATCAGAGGTCTTAAACTGTGACACATTGCTCTGAAGTATATAATAATAAAATACATTTAGGGTGGACAGAGGTACATAGTCCAGTCCCAAGAAAATAGAGTGTGCTCCTGTTGTGGTCTTAGGGGAAAATTGTGAAATATTACTTCTGTTTAAGTGACAGTCTCACATTGGAGTTAGTAGTAAGGATTAAAGCTCCTAAGTTACTGACCCAAGATAGTAAGGGACGTCACGTTAATTGTTGGTAGTTCGGTGGGTTAAAGCAGGACATCACAGCATACAGCTTTACTATATAACAAAAGATATAGCTAAGCAACTGCAGACAGTAAAGAAGAAATCATCTAGATGGTACTGTGAGAAAGACAGGCTCATATCTTCAGGTTCACATCACTAAGATTACTGTTACACAAATTAGTTTTTAAAAAACAAGCTCCTAAAGCTTACACATTGAAACAGTGTATCACACAGTGCTATAAATAACTTTTAAATGGTAAAGAGGACTAAATTCTGTCACTGCAGCAGCAAACTAACTTTGCAGAAAAGGAAATCATCACATCTGAAGTAGTCTTTGAGACTCTCCAAGTTATAGATGTAAGTAAGGTGTCAGTAGCATGGCCAACATACTGACCATTTCTGCAATGACTATGTGAGGTGGATGTTTCACAGTCTATACATAACAGGTTCTTAACAATGGCCACGCTAGCCATAACCATAACAAGTTGTAGTCAATATTGAGAATGTAAAAGTCTAGCAGTTACCACAGAGATTAATGTTGCTAGCTGCAGTTTTCAGTGAGTTTGATTCTCACAACCCTCATCTGCCTACTGCTTGATTAAGTCACTTAACTGGGCATTGCTCCCAGGTTACCCCTGTAAAGTGTCACTGTGCCCATTACAGGGGGAAGGAGGTTGCATAATGGTTAAGGTGTTTACCTCAAAAATATAAAGTACAGGGTTTGAGTCTGACTTCTGGTTATTGGCTAGGTTAGTAATCGCCTGCAGACGGATAACCTAGTATTTGTCTATGAACCTATATAAGTAGAAAAACACAGGAATTTGCCATGTTTCATGCATTAAAGTGACAATGGAGACATATTAGTACGTGATTGCAGTGTTATTTTAGTATGCCATTCCACCTTCTGTTCAGCCATCTGCCTCCTTCTCTTTTCATCTTTGTTGGCTACATTTAAGACATTTAATGCGGTGAAAAAACACATAAACACAACACAGGTATGGGCATAAGTAACTATAAACCAATGTTTTAATATTTTTTTAATTATCCCTTGCATGGTGCTTGGCATTGACCAGCAATGAATACAGGGGAATGATAGTTCTCTTCCTGTGGCAAATAAGAAGAAAATTCCTACACAAGCGCTAAGACTTTGCCATCAGTCATGTACCTGAGCTTAGCACCATTGTGCACTAGTAAGCAAATCTGACAATTAAAACAAAAGTAATGTGAGAGGGTTGTATTCTAGAATCTTCTGCTTGGTCATCTGTACATTCTTTTACAAAGGACTATAAGCTTGATTCCTTCTCTATGTCCAGACCAAGCTTTTCTAGGAGCATTCTGCAGGGCCTCCTGGACTGTTCTCCTTCCACATCCCAAATTTAATTAGCTAATCTACCCATATAGATAAGGCTACTACAGCAATGACCAATATGATGAACACAGTACAGTTGTGTAAGTTGAACTCACCATAACAGTAGATGTTCGAGTAATCATTGCAGCAGTAGCTGCTCCCTCCCTCCACCTCACCCTCCCCTTTGTTTTTGGTATGTTTTTTTATGTTAGATTGTGAACATTTATTTTTTGGTGTTCTTAGCATTGTCCTTTCAGGACTCATCCTCACTTTCTCTGCTGGGAGGAAAGCTCTGAACAGGTTTGCACCCAGTCTTGTCTTTTGGTCAGCTCAGCTCAAGCTGCTTGACAGTTTGAGCATATGGAAGTGCCATGAAGCTTTGGAAGCTGACTGGCTAGTATATCCTTGGCAAGATATAACCCATATAGCCAAGGCTACTGCAGCAGTGATCATTTAAACATTTACTGTTCAACTTACACAACTGTACATTTTTCAAGAATTTAAAAAAATGAATGTAAGTTTTATTATAGTTATCTGGAGAGATTTTAATGGTGACATTAAGAGAAAGAAAAAACAAGGTATGTAAAGAACTTATTCAAGTTTTGACTGAATGCAGACCAGGAACATAAAATATTTAAATTAAGGGAGAGGTAATTAAAAAAACTGTCTTTTTTGTATTCATAGAGAAATTAAAGAATGCTTATACAGGCACTTTATGGATTTTCTGATCATTTCACAGTATGGACTGTTTTTGGACACAAGGAGTTTTTGTTATTGAAGAATGAAAGGAATGTAAGAGATTTACTGTGTACTGCTCAAAATTACATGTTTTACAAGATGAAAGGCAGCTATTAATCATGGACATATATTATTTATAGAATATTTGCAAATGACTGATGTTTACAACAAAATGGTTAAAGTGGTGGGTTGATTGAAAGAGAAAATATAATACTGTGGGTGGTATTCATAGTCTAGAGGTTTGCACTTGTATAGCAGTTATTCACGAAGGGCACAGCTACCCCTATATGCAAATACATTATTCACAGGTTATCCTTGCTGAATAAGTAACTGCAAAGGAGTTGTTTAAGAAAATGGCTACTTGCAGCAAAAGGCGTGTTCCAAAGACCAAATTACCACTGTAACAGCTATAAATAAATGCAATCTGAGGATCATGCTGCTCAATGCTAGAAGTCTAAGTCTCAAGATGCACTTGCTTGAAGCACTCCTGAAAATGGAGAACATATACTTGTGCTGTAATGGAGTTTAAAGCGGCAGAAAGCAACCCGCACTACCAGGCTATAACTCATTCCACACCTTTTGGCCCTGAAACATGGACCAAAGCTCCAAAGGCAGTGGTGTCTCCATATTCATAAAGGATATGCACACCTCCAGACTAGTAGCCCAGCATAACACATCTGAGATACTTCAGGTACAACTAACATTAGGTAAGATGGCAATCCAGGTCATAGCCTGCTATAGGTCCTCAACCATGTCCCTAGACTCTCACTCTCTGTTCCTAAGCACCCTGGAATCTATCAAGATCCAACCCAACACTCTCTTACTAGGAGACTTCAACTAACCCTCCATCAACTGGGAAAACTACTCAAGCACCAATACACTGGCCCAATGCTTCCTGGAATTCATCAATTCCAATGCCCTGGACCAGCTCATTCTGACCCCCACTAGAGGAAGCAACATCCTTGACCTGGTTATTACTAACATGGGTGACCGTTGCTCTACACCAATAGTCAATCCTTCTCTGGTCAGATCCAACCATAAACTAATCACCATGGAAATCCACATCTCACCCATACCCCCCGCAAAGGTAACCACCTTGAAAAACTTTTCCAAAGCTGACTTTGGACTCTTAAAAACAGATGTGGCTAACTTCACGGCACCCATGCCAATGGAAAATAGCTGCATGACTGCCAAATCATACAACAATGCACTGTACGAACATGTACATAAATGCATGGAACTAGCCATACCCAACAGAACCAAGACGCTCTCCTCCAAAAAAAGGAAGCCAATCTGGTGGTCCCCTGTCATTAATAAACTCTACAACAGAAGGAAGAAACTGTTGCAGAAAAAGGTGAGGTCCCAAGACTGGAAAAACTCCCTTATTAGCCTGAACAAAAAGTTGAGATCCCTCATCAAAACCTCTAAAGCCAGCTATGAAGGCAGAATTGCAGCAGACAATAAAGACAATCACAAAGCCTTCTATAGTTATATCAAGAACCTCCATTGCAATACCCAGATTTGCTCTGAGTTGCTGCACAGTGGTACCTCCTATACTGAGCCAACAGATATTGGCAACATACTGGCTGACAGATTCAGTGCCAGCTTTATCCCCCGCCCAAAGGACCAATCACAATACCAGAAGAATGCCAGGCACCTAGCATTACTGCAGCACAGGTTAAAGCTGCATTATCCAAGGCCAAGAATACAGCTTCCATGGGACTCGATAATATCCCTGGCTGTGATCTATATGAACTACAAAGTGAACTGGCACCACATCTGTGTGTCTGTGTGCCCTGTTCAGTCACAGCCTCACCTCAGGCTTTGCCCTTACCGAATGGCCCACTGCTACAGTCATCCCTCTCCATAAAGGGAGAGCGACTACAGACCCTGGGAATTATTGCCCCATTAGCCTGATGAGTCTGATATGTAAAGCTATGAAGCACATCATCATGGACCTGATTAACAAAGACATAAGAAATCTCCAAACTCTAGACCCATGCAATTTATCTTTCTGAAAGGGAGATTATGCCTGTTCAAACTGGTTGACTTCTTTGAGTCAGTCACCAGGGCTGTGGATGAAGGTAAGGCAGTGCATACAGCCTACCTCAATCTGGTCAAGGCCTTTGATACCATTCTTCACTCAGGAATTATTGATAAACTCACCAAACTAGGCATCAACCCCTATATCACTAGGTGGGTTGCAAATTGGCTCATAGATGACTGGTGTCAAAACCATGCCCTTAAGCTTAATGCCAAAAAATGCATCATCATTCCCTTTGGTAAAAACTCAGTTCCCATTAATTACCATATTGATGGGAGCCCACTGAACACTGAAGGCATTATAAGAGAACTGGGAACGCAGGTTGACAGCATCCTCTCCTACAACCACCACATTGCCACTGTGGTCAGAAAGTCCTTCTATGTGGTATGGGTTTTGCCTCCAGGAAGAAAGAGGTCATTGTCTCTCTCTACTCTTCCCTCATTAGTCCAGTCATCAAGTATAATGCCCAATTTGGCATGTACCTCACTAGACACCTGCAACAGCTGGAGAGACCACATAAGTACCTCATGAAGAGGATCCTAGGCATTAAACACATGTCCCACATAGATTCAAAAGACTCCAGCTATTCTCTGTCTCATATCACCTACTTAGAGGCGATCTCTGCTTGACTTACAAAGCCATGTCTGACCCAGAAATGCTACATCTAAAGAAATCCCAATCCCTCCACACCACATGCTCCAGTGATCTCAACCTCATTACCACAATCAACAAAACATGCTGGAGGGACAGGTTCCTCACCTAGAGACTGCCCATGCTCTGGAATAGAGTTCCCATATATGTCAAGCAGAGCACCTCGCTGTCCCTCTTCAAGAGAAATCTTGATGAGTGGATCGATAATAGAAAGTTCACCCTGGGGATCACTCCAGTGGCTCTACTTGATAGAGGCACTGGGAACTAACGTCGGGCGGCATGATGCCAGGGCACTTCTATGAGCTAGGCTTGTAAAGGCTACAGGGCCATTAGCCTAGTACACACCTATGAACCTAAAAGCATAAATTAGCTGAAGTTAATCATTAAGTATGTGTGAAGTACATTTTAAAAATATTAGTGTTTGTATGCTTTCGTACATTTTCAGGTATTATGAACCAACTTGGTTATGTGCAAGTATGCTTGAAGTATTTAAGATAAGCTGCATGCAGCTCAGCTTTTTATTGGCTTTTTAAAAATATAAAGGACTCTGTATGCCTTATATAGTAGTGTCTTTATGTGGACACCCTTATTTTTTATTTAAAGAGTAGAAAGAGGAAGATAGGTAAGATGAAAAAAGAGGAGACATAAAGAGGGAAACACAGAAGGAAAACATTAAAAGGGTTATGCTAGGGAGGTAGGAGAGGATGCTATGTTTTTGTTTGGGGACAGACCCCCTGTTTTAAATTCTTGATTATTTAAGACAGTAGTGTGAGTAGGAAATAAGTCAGAGTGTATAGGAGAGAGGATTAGGGAAGGAGGGAGATGAAGATGAGCTGAGTTCAGGAGGAACTCCCAGTCCATAGGATCTCAAATGTTTCTACTGACTGATGGTGTTGGACTGGAGGACCCCAATGCTAAGGTCTAGGGGCCTCTGGTGGGGCCGTGGTTGGCACCTACATGGGCAGTGAGTCTTCAACCTGCTGAAGAGCATCCTGGACTAGCTGAATGTGTCTCTCCACTACCTGCTCTACCACATCCTCAACCAAGTCCTGAAACCTCTAGTCTGGGAGGCTTGACAGGCTGCCACATGTCACGGTGTCTACAGAACTGGTGCCACTGCTTTGGCACTGTGAGGATGCCCCTGGGCGGGCAGAGGGTGAACACTCCCTGACCTGGGAGGAATGCAGTTGGGCTGTTCCTAAGAATTTCTGACCTGCGGAAAAATGAACAGAAATGGGAGAGAAAGAAAATAAAGAAGGACAAAAAGGAATGTATAATTAAAATAACAAAAAAGAGAAAGGGAAAGTTGAGAGACAAACAAAAAATGGTGGCAGTATACTTACTCATAATGTCATACTTCACTGCAATCCTTATTAAAAGTAATTTTTTTTTATTAAAACTTTATTCAAATAAAGAAAAATTTTGGAAAATGGTTCTGGAAATATGTGAACAATCAGTATATTGCTATGAAGTAATGGTGGCTTTCACATATGCACTGTACGGGTCTATATTGCAACATCGAACACTTAAAACAGCTAACAATGTTACATCGACACATTTTCAATGAAAGCTGAAAATGTCGAATCCACAGAACAGCGCTTTCTTTCCTAGGGAAAGAAATCGCTGTTCCAACCCCCACAAAAAAAAAAAAAACATTACACACTTCCAAACACATACACACATACCCAATCCTAATTATACCCCCCCATAAACCAGTAAACAACTAAATGCACATATGCACATAACCCTAACATACATTTCACGAAAAAAAAAACAATAACATTTTAAACCATATGCACTTACCTTAACCCACACCCTAACCCTAAGGTCAGTAACTCTCGCACATTTACATAAACAGCTCCAAACACATACACACTTACCTTAACCCTAATTCTACCCCCCCAAAACAAAAGTAAACAACTGAAAACACATACACACGTAACTCAACCATACATTTAACACAAAATATAAAACAGTAAACACTTTCATACATATGCACTTACCTTAACCCACACCCTAACCCTAAGGTCAGTAACTGTTGTACAATCACGCTCGGGAGCTATACTGGACAAGGGACCACACTACACCTCAGAACACGGCAAAACAATGAAGTGGTCAAGTGACTTCCCAGGGAAAGAATTTGCTGAACAGCCGCTTCGCTGTTTTGCCTGTTTGCTCTACATGTGTCGACGAAAACGCATTCGACATAATGCGTTTTCATTGTACTCATAGGAACCCCACTGTACTCACCCTAATGACACATGCTGTTGGTAATATAAGAAATAATAATACACTTGAAATTTCTGGCTGATGTGGGTTGTTTGTATTTATTTTCTTTGTGTATGAATTATCTGCATTTACAGTTATGGAGTAAATAAGAAATATAGAAAAACTTCATTTATTTCCTAAAATTCCTTTATAAATAGAAATATTTGTTTGTAATACTCAAGAGCACCATTAGTAAGTCCCTTAAGCCTCCTGTTCTCCTGGGCTCAGTTATAGGTAATCTGTTTTTCTGCTGCATATAGCACGCATAAAGGATGGTTGCTTAACAACCTCAGATGTGTGTTCTAAAATATTTCTGACAATTACATTTACTATTCAGAAAGGCATTGAAGTTATTCTCCTACTTGTATAGGATGTGTGCTTACTTCAACAGCTTCGTATTGAGTTTTGCTATATGGTTTCATTTATTAATCAGAAAAACAGCAAAGCCGTGACTTTCATACTTTCATTGTAACTAACCCCTCTGTGGTAATCAGTGTTTCTTATTCGGTGCAAGTTGAACTAAACGACTGCCCAACTTCCTAACAAATGTTACAATTTTATGTCTCAGTAAAGTTTGTCTAGTTGGGAAATGAGTACTTTATGCAACCTGATTGTAGAATTCCTTTCTTGTTCCTACTTTCTATTATGTCTTACATATTATACTTGCAGTTTTAAATAGTATCATGTGAATTTGATATAAGTAATATTATTTTTACCTTCCTCTCAGAAGGACAAGCTGTACAGAAGCTGTCCACACACATAAAAATATAGCAAATTAAAGGAAGTTATGTCATTCTTCCAATCCAATTTGTATTAAACAAAACATATTTACTTTTACAGGATGGATGCACTAGAAATATTTCATGGCAATGTGATTTCATAATTTGTTGCTTAATAAATGTAAGCATATAAAGGAGATTAAGTAGAAATGTATAGTGAAATAACAGTGCATGCTTCAGTTTCCTCTATGCTGGTAATTCACTTGCTGCATTAACCCCCTCCTCCACCCAGTTCTCTACTCTGCCTCCACTCTGACTACGGTGTGATGGCTGGGTTCAGCTATCATGTATGTGCAGTTAATATTTTGAAAGCTGTGACTGTCTTATAAAATGGTATTAATAATTAGTTTCTGGCCTACACATACCAAATCTTGTTTCTAATAATTTTCTGTACCACAATTAATTACCAAGTAGTACAACCAATTACTAAGTTAATAATTATAGTATATGAAATTATTTGGTTATGCAAACATGTTAATTTTATTATTGTTTGTTAATTTTTTATCTACTGTGGATATAAAAAGTTTACACACCCTTGTTAAAATGCCATGTTTTTGTGATATAAAAAAACAAGACCGCAATGAATCATTTCAAAACTTTTCCCACCTTTAATGTGACCTATAACCTGTACAATTCATTTGAAAAACAAACAAATCTGTTAGGGGAAAAATATAAAAAATAAAAAATGTACAATATGCTGGGTGAAGTGTGGACACCCTTAAACTAATACTTTGTTGTGTGTGCACACCCTTAAATTAATACTTTGCTGAAGCACCTTTTGATTTTATTACAGTATTCAGTCTTCTTGGGTAGGAGTCTATTAGCATGTTACATCTTGACTTGGCAATATTTGCTCACTCTTCCTTGCAAAAGCACTCCAAATCTGTCAGATTGAGAGGGCATCTTTTGTGCTCAGTCCTCTTCAGGTCACCCCACAGATTTTCTATTGGATTTAGGTCTGAGCTCTGGCTGAGCCATTCCAAAAATTAAATTTTCTTCTGGAGAAACCATTTTTTGTGGATTTGGATGTATGCTTGGGGTCATTGCCATGTTGAAAGGTGAAATTCCTCTTCATCTTCAGCTTTCTAGCAGATGCCTGAAGTTTTGGGCTAAAAGTGACTGGTATTTGGAAATGTTCATAATTACCTCCACCTTGACTAAAGCCCCAGTTCCAGATGAAAAAAAGCACCCCCAAAGCATGATACTGCCACCACCATGCTTCACCGTGGGGGTAGTGTTCTTTTGGTGATGAAAAGTGTTTTTTTGCGCCAAACGTACCTTTTGGAATTGTGGCCAAGAAGTTCAACCTTGGTCTCATCAGACCATAACACATTTTCCAATATGCTTTTGGGAGACTTGATGTATTGTTTTGCAAATTTTAGCTGGGCCTGGATGTTTTTCTGAGTAAGAAATGGCTTCCATCTTGCAACCCTATCCCATAGTCCAGACATATGGAGAATATGAGAGATTGTTGTCACATATAGTATGCAACCAGTACTTGCCAGAAATTCCTGCAGCTCCTTCAGTGTTGCTGTAGGTTTCTCGGCAGCCTCCCTGACCAGTTTTTGTCTTGTCTTTTCATTAATTTTGGAGGGACGTCCAGTTCTTTGCAACATCACTATTGTCCCATATTTTCTCCACTTTTTGATGACTGTCTTCACTATGTTCCATGGTATATCCAATGCTGTGGAAAGTTTTTTGTACCCTTCTCCTGACTGATACCTTTCAACAATGAGATTCCTTTGACGATTTGTAAGCTCTCTGCAAGCCATGACTTTTGCTGTAGCAGGCAACTGAATACATGTCAAGAAAATCCTACTAGGACAGCTGAACTTTATTTGGGGTTAATCAGAGTCTCTTTAATTGATGGCAGGTGTGTATCCAAGAAGACTGAATGCTCTAATTAAATCAAAAGGTGCTTCAACAAAGTATTAGTTTAAGGGTTTGCACACAACAAAGTATTAGTTTAAGGGTGTGCACACTTATGCAACCAGCGTATTGTATGTTTTTTTATTTTTTTATATTTTTCCCCTAACAGATTTGTTTGTTTTTCAATTGAATTGTACAGGTTATATGTCACATTAAAGGTGGGAAAAGTTTTGAAATGATTTATTGTGGTCTAATTTTTTTATATCATAAAAACCTGGCATTTTAACAGGGGTGTGCAAGCTTTTTATATCCACTGTATATATGAAAAAATATCTAGACGTACACTCATGCAGACTTACATCTCATGCATATGCAGTTGTATTTATACAAGAAGCATGTTAGCACATAAATATCCCATATTTGTGTACAGATGCATTTCTGTTTATGGATAAATATATGCCTTCTTATACATTTGGATTACATATTGTTACACATTTTCACTTACACATTCATATACTTGCATTTAACTGCAGTTATGTAATATTTCTATACTATGTATTTTAAAGCAATTTTTGATAAGATTTAAAAAAAAAAGGAAAAATACTTACTATACAAATCATGCCTTCTCACAATCACCTGGTCTACCCACTCAGCCATATGCTTCTGTAGGCCATAGTAGCTATGGTCGCACTGTGGGCAAAAGCAGGTGATTCTTGTCAGGGATGACAGGTACTCACCCATCTCCTTCCAGATGTCCATTTTTTCTTTCCAGTCTGACCCATGGACACAGGACTCAGTTTTCCTCAGGTAGGAATCACTAAGAAGGTGGAGTACTCTGGTTTCTTTATCAGACAAGCTTGGAACTCAGTTTTGCACCTTTACAGGTACTGCCATCTTTGGAAATGACAAAATCAGAATGAAGAATGTAAGTGCAGGGCTGTGGTTCACAAATTTGGAACCACAGCTTCTGGGGGGAGACCACCCCATAACCAAAGCCAGCTATCAAGCATGGGCATTACCCATGGAACTGCTATTATTGGCCAGATCAGTTTTACCAAACTGCTTTGTCATGGCCAGATAGGTTTTTACTAAACTGCTTTGTCACAGAGATATTTTTAAAGATAAACATTCACATTTCATTTCCATTGTGAATAACATTCAGTTATGAAATCATTACTTTTTAAGTTGCTTAAATCTGTTTATGCTTTACTGTTGTTATCTTTATTTGAATAGTAAACTTAAATTTCATGCAATAGTCATTTCTTTAAGCATACCTTTTCAAGTATTGCATATATATATATATAGATATATATAAATAAATATAAATATATAGATACACACACACACACACACACACACACACACACACACACATATATATATGCATGTATGTATATAGTTGTATGTATATATATATATATATCTCTCTCTCTCTCTCTCTATATATATATATATATATATATATATGTGTGTGTGTGTGTGTGTGTGTGTGTATGTATGCATATCTTTCTGAATAAATAAATCATCTTGTGTATGCTACTATGAACTTTTACTAACTACTGAGTGATTTGCGGTAATGAGGCTTGCCAGGGTATGGAGGATGCTTCGTGATTATGCAAACTCAACTGTATCTGACATGGATTGTTTGAGCATTCACGTTTATTGGTTCATACGTTCATATGAGGCTACTAGGCTAACAACCCTGGAGCCCTTACAAGCCTAGCCATATTTATCCCAAGTTGTCCCATTTGTTGATGAGTAGGTGAGTGAAGTTTGCAGTAGTTAATGCCAACTTCCTCTGTCCAGGAGGGACATGGGCACCTCTCCAGGAGTACATTTACGGTCACCCATTCATTGATCTAGGTTGCATTTGAAGGGGGGTCAGAGAGGGGCTCTGTTTCACGTGAACTGGAAGCTTGTTCCATGTAGACAGCTGAAGACTGCTGTGGTTTCTGACACTTTCCTCAGAGTGTTCACAGCTACGTGAGGCATAGTTACACAGATTTTTTGACTTACATACTTATGTATTACTGCAATTCATAGAGTTAAGTGTCACAAAGCCTAACTTGCATAGAACATGCATAAATGAGCCAGAATTTATGCAATCATTTTTCAGCTGCTATATTAAATTGAGATCACCCCACAGAGGTGGCAAATGGATTAGGAAAGTATAAACTTGGTCAGGTAAGAAATAAATGAAAAAAATTTAGAAATTATTAGCAAACAGTTTATTCTGATGTTAGTTTACAGTGTTTACCTGCAGAATTGTGTATTTTATTCATCTGATGTCATATGTAGGTGATCAATGTAAATACTCATATGAGTGGCATTTATGAATGAGAATTCATGACAGGAGCACTGGAAATGTCTATTGAAGTAGTCATAATGGCAAGTGAAAGGTATTGTAATTTAATTTTGGTGGCTTTTAGTGATCATGTTCACAGAATAGAAGTACATGCTTTGCAGCGATTGTAGTTTGATGTACTGCACTTTACATACTATGCAGTGATTTGTTTTATGTGGTGATATCTGAGTGTCACTCCCAAATAAAAAATGGTAGTAAGCATTAAGGGAAGGATACAAGTCTGTCATCAGCGTGCGTGTGATAGTATGATCGTGCGGATGATGCTTCACAGATGACTACAACACAACTTTAGCTTGCTGCATTGGGACTTGCATGTATTTATATAAGTATGGAGCTTGCATCAGCAAACCTGGCTTTGTACTCAGATCCTTGATTTATTGGTGATGAAAACAGACATGCGTTCATTGCGTGTTGTTTGGCCAATGAGTGGATCAAGTAGATTCAGTGTATGTCTTTGGCATGTTGTTTTAGGTGCACTAATGATGTGGCTGAAGGGATCCAGACAGAGAAAGGACAATTTTAGCCAGGAGGAGAACCACATCCTCATTTCAGCCCTTAGTGCATATGGTAAAGGCCTTTTATAAAAGAGGGACCCAAACAAGATGCGAGGTCAAAGGCCTGGAACCAAGTGGTTATGGATATAAATGATGTTGGTGGAAGGAACATAACATTAACACAGTTCAAGAAGAGGACCAATGACATGGTAGGGCATGCCAAATCAAAGGTATGGCAGAATGCAATAGCAGCAATATTAGAATGCAATAGTAGCAGAACTGGGAGACATCCTACACTTATCCCTTTAACACCTGATGAGGGATGCCTCCTCTTCATTTGTAGGGATGACTGTGACACAGATGAAGATGATGGGACTTGCATAATCAGACATGGTGTGTGTACTGACTATCAACAGACATCTGCTCAGGATGGTTGGTTTTACAACAGTAACATATTTATATAGAGAAGTGAATCCTGAAATGGAATGATTACATTTAACACATGACAATTACTATTAACAGGTGTACTCTCCACTTCTGTATAAAATGATATTGAACAGTGTGCATGACAAATGTCCTCCACCCCTCCTTACACAGTATTCAGTTTTTACAGTAGTGTATACTGGTATTTCATTAGCAATGTATTCAATTAATTTTTACAGGATCAGCACTAAAAACAGACAGTCCCACTGTACCAATACATTTGAAGGATATCAGCAGCAGAATGGCTGCTGCTGCTGGTGATAACATACTTATATTTGCAAAACAGCTTGATAAAAGTGGCACACAGTCACAAAGTCTAGTGTCAGAATCTCACGCCCCATAACATGTTAGTAACTCTGCAGGATCAGATCACAAAGTCAAGTACATGGTGACAGTCCACTGCAGGCAGTCAAGGGAGAAACCCATTCATGTCTACACAGGCACAAGCACATATCACAGGTACTCCAGGAAACAAATAAAGCATTGGCTGTGCAACAGCAGATGTGCGGTGACATTTATTAAGGCTCAGTGCACTGTCAAAGAAAGTCGGATAGAAATGGTCAGAGTCCTGCATGATGCACATGAGGATGTCCAGCACTATATGGAAATGGTAGAGAACAGATATAATGCCATGATCGCATTGATCTTCAGTATGGTGGCACACACAGCAGCCATGTCTGCCTCCATTCAAAAACTACTGAGAACCTACCAGACTCACGGAGTCAGTTCTGGATGAGGGGAGAGGATGGGGTACTGTACAGACATGTCAGGGCAAATCACATCATATTACAAGTGCTTCTCAAGAAGGTATTGGAAACAGTTGGGGGGTAACAAACACAACAGACTTAATGTAGGCCATGTCACCGTCATCTAGATGTTGCAAAAGTCCTGGTCACACAGCACTGTAGGATCACCTGCATCAAGTAGATCATGATATCATAGCAAGTCATCATCCAGCTCACATGGCAGCCCCTTCTCAAGATGACATACAACTTTACCTGCCCTATCCTTAGGAGATGTTACGTATGATACATTTGATCTTAACTTGCTGTGATTCAGGCTACACATTTCAAGTACCTACAATCTGACTTTTGCACAGGGATTTCAATGTTTCAATATTTACTTTGAAAGACAATACTTTATTTATTAAAAAGATGAAAACAAATACAGTCTATGTGAGCGTAGAATGCAGCCCATTCTTCAGACACTTTTCATCTACAAACATTTAATTTCATTAGTGGTACTGCTTCCAATTAAAGGAAATATGTGGAAAGAACGATGTACATGATAACATTCAGATTGCAGTGATTTTCACAGTTGATGGTCTACCCATTATCAGTTTTAAAGCTGACAATTTCTCACAACTTAAAACAAATAATATATACTTTTAACAGAAACACTCCTTAAAAATAATAAAAAATATTACTGGAGTATCCTATAATGAAAATTAGCACTGTTGCCACTTCACCTTCAGCATTGCACAAATAGTTATTTATGTCTCTTAGGACATAAATGATTGTGCATGATAGAATGTAATAATCCAATGTGCAATTACAGAAAGTAGCAAATTAATTCAAATATGTAATAGTTAAAACTGAAGAAACTGAGGAAACATTGCTTACAAATGTGATACATTTTTTATTCAGTCGCAAGGTATGAACTCATACTAAACACTGAAATAACCTTTTTTAATTAATGTACCATTTTAGGATATTCAGAGCATGCGCACATAAGTACATCATCTATACATAATTTCTTGTGCAAAACAGTCAACATGTGATTATTTTTTCTATGATGCAGTATGACATTACTGATCTGATGTCAATGAGCAGTCAGGCATGAATTTTATAAACAATAAGATGAGCACCTGTTTTGAAATAAATTATTTAAAGATAAGAGGTAATGTCTGATGAACAGAGTGTCTAGACCATGCACTGCACAGTGCAGCCCACACATATCACTGCATACATCAATTACATTTTATGTGTTTTTTCTACAAGAAAGGAAACACTAACCTAAATTCCATGGTCCATAGCTCTGGACTAGAGGCTAGCCCCTTTACCTATGCAGCTATATGCCATGCATGAGCCTGCCTCACTTTGTCCTTTACTACTTCTACCAATCATACCTTTCAACATCTCAGTGTAAGAAATCTGAAGAAGTCCAAAAGTAATGGAGAGGATAAAGGGCCAAAATAGGGACCTATTTTAAATATTGCTCTTATAAACTTAGAAAGTTGCTAGGATAACATATTTTGCTTTAACATGTATTTTCTGAAGGATATGAAGTCTGAAACTCTAGTGTCTGCCATGATTTAGTGACTTCAATCCTCAATGATTTGCAAGAATATCACAAATGTTATGTGGTACTGACCAAAAATATGAGTCATAAATCTGGACATTCTGCAAAGATCGTGCCTGTTAAGAGGTATGGCTGCACTACAGAGACAGAAGCCCAAAATTGTGATGTAGTTCTACTTAGAGAAAAGACTAACTTCAGTGGTTTTCCTAGCATCAGGCAAATAGGAAGAAGGTTTATTATGGTATGGTTACATTTCTGTCTTGTCTTTAGTGAGGACATATCGCATGAATACAATTTCAGATTACAACCTGAAATGAAAATTACATCACTAACTTTAATTACATCACTAACTTTAATTACATCGCTAACTTTAATTACATCACTAACTTGGCATAAGTGACAATATTTAGAGCAGTGAATATGACACAGCATTAAACAGTTAAATATATGTAGAAAGAAATTATTTGCAAATACCATAACGTGTATCCATGATGTTTCTTAACTATATCATTACTTAAGGTTGCAATGGCTAAGCAGGAACACTTTTGCACAATGAATTTTGTAACAGACAAGTCATACAAGTCACCATTTACGACATGCATTGGATAATTTCCTGATGTTTCATATTTCTAATGTATAGTAAAGTGTGCCTTTTAGCAGAAAGGTAACATGCTGCTTGTTTTATACTACTGTGTTTTTTGATAATCTTGTTTTATAATATTGTATTTGTAAGCCACAAATACATAACTAGAATATTGACTGGAGAGTGAAGTCAGTGTGCATTACCAATCATTTAACAGGAGAGAAAGTTTTAGATGTCTCAAATACATCTTTTAAGTTTTAAATTTAACATGCAGAGTCAATAGCAAGAAAAATATAAATTTCATGAGTTAATCACGTGTCTCTTGTTACATTTATTAATTAATATATCTTGTAACAAACACAACTGCATTAAGAATTCATTAATCTGTCAGTAGCTAACTGTGTTTTGCTTTTGAAATTAAACACGAAGTACATCTGTAATAGTCTGAGCACAATGTGTTCTAGTCAGCATTTGACACAGTATCCGTAATGAGCAAAGCTGTGACCGGTGGCGACAAGCAATTCTGGCATTTTTAATCAGAGACAGCTATGCCATCTGTATGATAACAGATGTGCCACTGTGTTATCACGTCTAATTCAAGATGTGAAAGTGGAGGAAACAGACTGTATATACTGTAGAAACACATATGGGTAATTGTTCTGTACTGGAGTTAGTTGAATGATTGATTAGGTCAGTACTAAGTATTGGAACAAGATGTGATCATTTTAACATTTGTTCTTATTATGTAAGGGTGTGAGAAAATAATAAACTAAGTAGATATTTCTTTTCACATCATGCATTTGATTTGCTAAATATCAAACCATTAGGAAGCATTGCATTTAATGGTCCCAAAAATCTGAAATGTTCTTAAATTTTGTCATTCATTAACTGTGCACACACACACATACACTCACACATACACACGATACACTTAGGGGTAGTTTTGTGATGCAGGTATTGTTTGAATAATGATGTATGCCATGGTGTGCATCACTGCCTATTATTAAAAGTATAAACATATTAAGGTGTAGTTGGTCAATTTTCACATGCCAGCTGTGAAAAGAAAAATTAAGTGCCTTCCTAATTTCTCTCGCACTAACACCTTCATACATCTGTGCTACTGCTGATATAGAGCAAACCTCAAGTATAATCAAGGATAAATACAATGGGTAGGATTAATTAACATCTACACAAAAGCAAGCTATTTGCTATTGATTAAGCAGCTCTATTAGAGCTGCCAAACAAAGGGAAATGGCAGAATATACTAATGACAGCAAAAAGACTTGAAGTACATGCTAATTAGCTAATCCAATATGGCAGAGCTATTTAGGAAGCCATACAGCAATTGTGAACACTCAGTGTAGGCTTTTGCACTGCACACTAAAACTCTTTTTAATACAACATGATTCCACTTAGAAAAAAAAAGCACGTTGGGGTTGCTGCCGCTGCTGTTATTATGCTGTATGTGCAACAGGCTCTAAATCAGGGTTCTGCTGCTGTGGCTGCTACCAGACCTCAGGCAAGAAGAAGAAGAAGGGTCATGGACTGCATGACACAGAAATTGCTGACAGATACAGGGTGGACAGGGAAACACTGGAGGAACAATGCAACTTCTGCCACCCCCACCTCAGGCCCCAGGGAAATCATGGAGAACCCATCCCAGTGGAAACAAAGGTACATGTAGCATCACATATACTAGCTACTGGTACTTTCCAGAGACCTACAAGGGATATATTATAGGGGTGTCACAGGCATCAGCCTCAATATTATTACATCAGTTTTTAAATGCAATGCTACTACACATAAGGGATCACATATGTTTCCTACTCACCCCACAGCAGAGAGCAATAACCATACAGAAATTATGTGTAGTAGCACAGTTTCTTGAAGTGTTGGGGGTTATAGAGTGCACAGACATAGAAATAACAGCCCCACCTGGTGAACAGGGAAGGAGGTACATCAACAGAAAAGGTTACCACTCCATTAACTATCAGGTTGTCTCTAATACCCAAAGGACCATCTACATTGTCTGTGAAAGTAACCCAGGCAGTGTCCATGACCCACACATGCAGCATATCTGCAATCTGTACACCAAGTATTTTATGGGTGACATTCCTCAAGGGCATTTAATAGGGGATCAAGTTTATGCACTTGAACCCACACAGCCCCACTGATCAAGTAATGAGACACATGCTAAAACTAAGAATATCATAGAATGGGTGTTTGCATAGCTAAAATTAAGGTTCTAGTGTCTAGACACATCAGGAGGTGCACTGCAGTATGACCCAGTTTGCAAAATAATTACAGAAGATGTAGTGGCTGGATGCCCACCTTCCCCCAACAGACATTCCATCACAGACACTGCCCAATCCAATTTGTCATTCATCCTGTCCAAGGAGTCACCCACACAGTTCAGGGAGTTACACATGTCAGAATGCATGACGTTTACTACTCACACTATCTCTTCCAGGGCCCTGGTGGAACAAGCCTGTGCCTCTACTATGGACCTACTATGGACCTGCACATATGTCTGGTACATCTAATGACACACCAGCATCAGAAGGAAGGTGAACAGCAGGCCTCCTTTGAGCACCTCTACAAACCTTTCTAATTGGCACCTTGCCCTCACATTGGTTATGGGGCGAAACAACCAGAGTAGCCACACTACCCTAATCAAATGTGTGATCCTTAACCTGTCCTCTATCAAAGGTCTTCATATTACTGGTATGTGTTGGCATACTAACTGTGTCTGAAATATGGGCAGGGGATGTGGGAGCCACAATCTCAGTGTCAGACTGACCCTCTGCACTCCCAGACTGTGCCTCTTCATCACTAACATCATCATCAGAGGATAATGATACTCTGACATCAGGTGGTAGGAGTTCCACAGTGCTGCTGTCAGGATCACGTATGTTAACAGGCAATAAATATTACAAACAAAGAAACAGAGAATACAATTGATCACATATTTTTCTTATATGAAAGGTGTGTTAAACATTAATAGATGCTAAAGCAACACAAATTTTAGTCTCATTTTACCTGAATTACTTTATATACAGTAACAACAATAACCAAATGTTTGCTTTCCATGTGCAAGTGGGCTGGCAGCCTACAATCCAAATGTCCATGTATGTGATGAAGGGAAAGGAACGGAAAGGAAAGAAGCCTGATAAGTATCACAAAGCAAATGAAAAAAGAGAGAACAATCCCCTTTACATATGCAGATTAAAATGCTCTTATACAAAAATGTAATGAAAAGTTGCACCCCCCCAAAAAAAAAACACCCTCCTCTATGTCTCATTTACTGTGCTGTCTGGTTCACACTTATCACTGGCTCTATAGATATCAGACATTTAAGCTATATTCATATAAAGATATAACAATGACACTTGCAATTCCATACCTGGAAGTTCTGCTTGAAACACTCTGGAGCTGTCATCCACATCAGAATCAACGTCAAGAATTCTGTGTGAACCCTCTGCCAAACTATTGGATCTCTGACAATGGACACAAACTTCTCTGTTTCAGTTAGTGGTGGTTCAGTAACAGGACCACCTCTCATTGCCAACTGTTTCTGGACTACTGTGCCTGCCCTACAGGGGGTAGAAGTAATCATATCACTTGCCCAATGTCATATGTGGGAGTAACTTCTCCCATGTCCTCTGACAGCATTGGTGTCATTGACCAGCTGCTGTCATATCCTCTCTCAGAATGGTCACTTCTACCTCTCCATAAAGGAAGAGCTCCATGGTGATGCAAGGCCTGAATAATGACCTCATTTTCTGCATCAGTGTATGGTGGCTTGTGGGGTACAGATTTCTTCTTGTGTGCCATACCACTGTATGAGATAAAACAGAAAACAGACACACAATTGAATATACAATACACAGACAGGATGGCTGTAAACTCAGTTATGTATGTATGAATGAATGAATCCACCATTCACACAATGTAAAAGATAATACTTCCAATGATTACATACAAGTTTGGATAGCCCACCCAGAAATATTCTAAATGAAATATAAACAGCAATCTACAATGTTTCTCTAATGCAGAGAACACAGGCTTGTGTAACAGTGTAATATATTAACAGCATTAAAAATAACAATTCACAATGTAGCAGTAGAAATGTAAGGCAGCTATTATAAGTGGCATCTCCACTGCTGTGAGGGACAATCAGGCAGAAATCACAAACTTAACACATTTATTTGTGCCAACATGTGTGAAAATGCCAGACCTTGATACAAAGTTAGAGTATATTCATCTGTAATAACTGTGCAAATTACAATAAAATACATTCTACAAAATGTACTGTAGGTCAGGCAGACCTTGTTGTAAAGTTAAAATATACTCATCTGCAATAACTGTGTAAATAACAAGATTGGTGCAATAAGGAACTAATCAGCTGCTATAGTGGTGTATAAAATAATCATAGTAATAAGTAATAATATAACTGTCTAAGAGAAAGGTAAATGTTAGGTCTGATACACGTGTAATTGTATGTATGTATATGTGTCTCTTCTAAGCATGTGTAATTGTATGTATTTGTCTTCTCATTTCGAGCATGATGCACATCATTCCATTTAGATTTCACTCATGGTGTCTAAATGACAATAAAGTTTACTTTGACTTGGACTTAAAAGACAAACTACAAAATATAGATCAGGTAGCATTCTGTAGCATACTTTTTGTAATGCAGAAAAAATGATATACCTAGGCTATGCAAAAAGTAAAGTGATAAATAAACATTAAGGGTAATAAATGGTTTGGAGTGGGCATTACAATTCAGCCTTTAATGTTAGAATGAAAGCATTATTTATTTATTCATGTTAACATTTATTTATTTACATTTGTTTACCTGGAATGTCTGACTGGGCTAAAAGCCCATTTTCAGCAGAGGCCAGGGGTGAAAAGCACCATTACATTAAGACAATTTACAGTGAAAAAAGGTAACATGATGTGATTATAATGAAGGTTAAATTAAGAGATGCACACAACATAGCATATCAGAGAATAAAAGGGAGCTGATTGCAGTATAAGTATAAAAATGCTATTCAAACTGAATTTGCAAATATATAACAAAAATAGAAGGATATTAAATTCCTTCGAAGACATTAGTCAGCAATTAAAAAAAAACTAGTAAGTATAAATGGAAGTAAGAGAAAGAAAGGAATGGGATGAGAGTGAGAAAAGGTCTTTCATGAGTGCTTAGCCTGGCATAGTACAGGAGCAGAGCCAGTTATTTGTTAGATGTCCCTTTAGTAGCAGTTTAAATTTAGGTGAAACAGCAACATACCTTGTCAATAAAGCAGTGTAGAAAGTAGATAATTCTCCAAAAGTTGTGTTTATTTAGCAGTATCAAGTCTTCTGGATCTAAACAGCCTCCCCACTGTGATACAAGTGCATTAGCTGCATGATTACATTTATATAGTACAGATTCAGCCCTGTGAGCATTGTGAGTATGCAAAACAGGTGTTAAATCATTAATATTCCTGAATACCATGATCTGCACTAAGTATAGGGAAGGCAAATATGGTGTAAGGAACTACACACTTAAATGCACACACCCTAGCACTACAAGAAAGAGCATAAAGAAGTGTTACCTGCTAATGGCTTGCAGGTGTCTATGATTACGCTGACTGCAGAAACAATCATGGCTTCACAGTTTATTGCCTTTGATGTACACTTACTGAAGGTGTGTCAGGTAGAAGAGACCACAAAATATGAAAGAACACTGACTGAGTCAGGAGCTCAGCATTCCTAACATTCAAATGCTGACTTTAATGATCACAGTTATTGCCCTTTACTAAGAAATGTTCATATTCAATGGAGTATATTTAGTATTGGTACGGATTAGTACAGACAATATATGCAATAAAACTGAGATAAAATTGCTCTTAAGAAAGGACAGATAAGGGAATGCAGCACCAGAAAGAAAGAGAGCAATATACCTCAGTTTTGCAGACTCTGTTTCATATTGTGTGAGTAAATGGGTATCCTACCTGTTGGCAATATCCGAATAATCCAGACATTTACTGTCAATTGAGAAAAGGCAATATTTATAACTTGTCTCTCTTGCACATTTAAAGTCAGTTGATACACTGTCACATTTTAATTACATCTAGACATTTTTCCTTGCTAATATATGTCTGTGTCTGTGGCAAATACTCTGCAGTACTTGTTCTCTATACTCTGGTTTGATGATTGAAATCCATACTGGTTCATGTTGCAAGACAACAAAGTTAATTAAACATCTGAAGTTAAATTTAAAGAACTTGTTTTTTCTTTATCATTTGTGCACCATTTGGCATTACACTGTTGACTGGCAGCAGTTAGTAGCAGTGAAGGCAGTTGACTGTCCAAGCTAAAAACTGACAAATTTTATTAGGACTACCATCAATAGCACAATTAAGACTGGCATTGTTGCATTTTTCTCAGCAGTCTGGACAGTACAGAGTAAAGAAATCCAAGCTGTGATATACATATCTCTGTGGCATAATGTGTAAATGCATTCAGCTTAGAGAAACAATACAGATGATAAAGGGTACACAACAGGTTACCAGATCATTTTACTGAGAGAGGTCATAATAAACTTTGAAACTCATTTTGGTGTATGAACGTGTCAATGTGGGAAAGTCAAATGAGGTTAGTATTGATTAAAAGTGAGTGCTGTGTGAAAAGTTAAAGCATTACTGCTATCCCCTTGACTTCTCTTTTCCCATGACATAAACTAAAGTACTGATATTGAGAGATATACATGAAAATACTGATATGGCAAGGAGTTGTGAGAAGGCTGAATGCATCAGTGTAATGCAATAGTATCTCTGCTTATTGGTAGATATCCACTGTGATTTAATGTTCCTCCATATTGTTATTCAAAAAATGTTTGAAAATGCTTCTGATAAATATTGCCTTCTGCATTTGGACATGACTTGGCCACATGAAATGTGCTTTCACGACTTAAACAAAAAGTGAAAAATTTAGTTAAGGATCTCTTATGTAGAGCAAGCCAGCCTGGCAGCATTGCATGGCTGTCAGCATTCTGGATAGTACTCAATGAAGAAAAGCCACCTGTTATGTAACTTTCACTGTGGCACAAGGTGTAAGTGTAGTGCACTTAGAGAAACAGGACAAGTGTTTTATAGTTCAAATCCACTTAAATAATAATTTTACATAGGGTGGTATGAATATATATTTAATTATATTTTGTGATACCAATGTGTTGCTGTTTAAAAATCAAATAATGTCAGTATTGCCAACAACATTTGAGCTGTTGTGTGTCCACTTTCACACTTTCACATTATTTGTTATTAACTACAAGTCCAATAATGGGTTCCACAAATTGCACTTCTGATGTTGCAATGAATTGTGAGAAGCATGAATGTGTCACTTGAATGCATTTCTTGCTCTGGTGATTACTACATATACCAGCTGATTGCATTTAATTAACTGTCAGCTTCTTTCTCTGACACATATTTTTTCTAATGCTTTTTCCATTTGGTCTCGGCTTAGCAGCACACAAACATGGTTCATTACCTAAGGAAAAAAGTGAAAACTTAATATAGGCTGCCTTTTTTAGTACAAATATGCCTGGCATCGGTGCATGGCCCTCAGCACCATGGATAGTAATTGCTGCAGTTAATGCATCTGACAGAAGTCCTAATCTATGGCACAAGGTGTAAATGAAGTGAATTAAGTGAAACAAGGCATGTAATGCATTGTTCAAATCCTGTATATAGATAACATTGTAATTATTCACAATATACAATTTTTTTCAGTTTAATTTGCATATGTTCTCCTCTTGGCAGTGCCCAAAGATGGTTCAATACCCAAGGAAAAAAGTGAAAATGTTATTTTAGGATTCCTTAAATAAAGCAAACACACCTGGCAACAGTATACTTTCCTCAGCTCTCTGGACAGTACTGAGTAGAGAAATTCCAGTTGTTACTTCCCTATCTCTGTGGCACAAGGTACAAATGCAACAAGTTTAGTTGAAAAGCACCAAGAATTAAGGGTTCAAATCCAGCTAAAAATACCATTACAAACAGTGTAAGAATCCCATTTCTCACATCATTTTGATTAGGGTCGTAAAACTAAAGAAAATGATAATGTTAAACATGTTTATTGCAAGTAATATATTGATAATACTTGCATAAGTAAAATTTTCTATTTAGCATTTATCATTAATGCTTCACATATAACATTAAGTTCATGTGTGTCCAGTTTCTTAAACATGACAATGATAATAATTTAACATTCATTTGATGTTATAATCATCATGACTCATCACATATCCTAAGTGTTTAAGACTGTTAGATCTTCTGAAGCATGTATGTAACATACACCAACATATATTACTCACCTCATTCTACTTTATCCATTTGAAATATATTTACAAACAGAAAGACTGACTTTTAGATAGGAATGCATTCCCAGAATTAACATTACATGAATACAGGCCTCTCTGAAATGCATTTCAGTTCATTCTAAAATTAGGATATCTCTAATTACTGTGCTTAAAATGTAGTTCTGCTGTGGCAATGTCAATTAGTGAACCAAGCATGTTTTATTCCATTGTTAGATTCTCATCTAGTGCAATAATATTTTAACTTTGTATAAGCCCCAACATCACAATAAGTCACATTTCACGCTCTTTCTCCTTCCAAACTGTAAGAATTAAATGCTATGCCATTAAGCATTTCATTGTTGAACACTGGAACCTGTCACAATAGGTTGAGCATCACACATGGCAAAGCTCAAAGCCATGTTTGACATCTTTCCTATCTGTTATAAGTAGGTCCAATGTGTCTGCCAAAGAATCCATCTACTTTCAATTGAGCAAATGTGTTTGGCAAGATGGTGCATCTTTGCTCACAACCAGTTACAAGTGAGCTTTGAAATGGCACCAATTTAGACATTTTGTTAGCTTGACTTTTGCAGACATGGCTGGCAAGGGGGAGAATAGTGCTACATTTAAAGCACAAAGATGGGGTGCTGAGGAGTCCAGGATATTTATGGCACTCCTCATCAAGCACTACAGCTGTAGCCTGCTGCTTGGAGATGTTACAAGGTCTCAGTATGAGGCTGAGGCTTGGAATAGCTTAGCCAAGACTGCCTCCTGTGCAACATGCATTCCACACAATGGTGAACAATGTCATCACCACTATAGTGATCTTAAGAAGTGCAAGCAGGACCTCCTAAGCTGATAGGAGACTGTATTTAGGACTGCAAACTCCACTTAGTTGTATAAGGATGCTGACCCACAACATGTATAAGATGTGGCATTAAATTATCTAGCCAGCCAATGCAGTTACTCATTATGCTTTCATAAATATTTATTTTCTTTTTGTACTGTACAGCTGCAGAGAAAATAGCTGCAGAAAATGAGGTGTATCATGAGAAATTAACTAAACCATAAGGTGTATCAGGAGAGATTAACTAACCTCAGAGAGGCACTGGGTAAGAATGACTCAAGTCTAAATTCAAGACAGAAAATTATTTTCAGTCCATCAATCACTAGCATTTTGTGCCGGCATTCCTCATCCTTCATATCAATAATGTATACCTTCCCCATTAACTATTGCTGCTTGCATTAGGAGATGAGAATACCAGCCATGGGTATAGGTTCAATACCCAGAAGCAATAACTATTTTATTATTACAGGATAGTATTTCTAAATGATTTACAGCAGTAATATGTCAGGAACAACTCAAATATGGCAATTGCAATTATTATGTTTGAGTACATATATCCTATCCATCAGAGGGAAATAAAGGCTGCTATTTTATATATCCTAGCAGTAAGATTTATATATTTTATGAGACATTCATACCTTAACATCTTATAGGGATGTGGCAAAGGTGTACAATACTAAATTATTATAACTGCTTAAGTATCGCCCCCAAAATTGTATTGAATAAATAAATTAATGTGGCATGCCATGGCTCTAATCCTTTTATTTTTGTCTCTGCCTACCCTCTCTGGATTGTGTGTGTGTGTGTGTGTGTGTGTGTGTGTGTGTGTGTGTGTGTGTGTGTGTGTGTGTGTGTGTGTGTGTGTGTGTGTGGATGGGGGGGTATCATTTATTAGAATTCTTCTGTCTGCATACCTCGAAGCTGAAAATAAAATTACCAGTAGCAGAGAGAAGTAGAACAACCATTGCAGCTCAGCCCATCATACCCATGGATGACAGCATAGACACTCAGCACTTTGGGTTCACAGCCTGTCAGGATTGCTTCAGTAACCTCTATTCTACCAGCTCCACCTGTTTCAGGTAGCTCTGCCCAGCTGCTACTGCAATGGTACTCTCTGGACACAGTATCTGTGGAGGTCACCTGGCAGGAGCTGACAGGGCTGGTGGAGATTATGATGGAAAGGTGCCTTGTCGCATGTAAGGTCTTGCATTAGATTATAAAGCAATGCCATTTCTGGCATTGACCCAGGGAGCTGCTACAGCAGACAGTGCCAAGAGTTCTGAGGGTGAGTACTGGATTCTCACTGCTCTCAAGCTGGATGTGGGTGTGTCTCTTATGTCCCTTACCAAGTGCCAATCATTGTGTCCCTCAACCTTTTGTCTCCATCACCATCGCTGACTGTCTTGCATGCCCTGTATGTCTGCTCATGTTTCCTAACCTACCCTAGCTACATGAACCTCTCATTCCTAAGCACCCCCACAACATTCCTCTTTACCCCCCCAAAAAAAAGAAATGGGCACCTTTCCCATAAAAAAATAAAAAGTTGCTCCATACATAGCTCTTTATTTTGGCTATCTGTCATCTTGATACACTTGATTTGGTCCAACTGGCTATGCAACATTATTCTGTTGTTGCCAGCCATCACTGATGTGGTGACTCTCTAAAGATGTGAAATTGTGTGTAGAATTGTACATTGTACACTTCGCCAGAAATGGCCTGAGGAAAAGCTTTTACTTTATGTTCTCAGCTTTTCATGGAGGATGCCATGCAATGCTGAGTGAGGGTATATGCTGCTTAGCTTCTTTTTCAAAAGATAATTATTTCAATTAAATCCACAGTGATCCAGTTACTTTTGTGCAAATGTGCTTAAATCAGCTAGACTATAGGAATACATAGTAAAGGCAGACTGAAGGCAGTACTGTCAAACAGTTAATGTATCAGTTCTTAGGCTGTTGGATGTAATGAAGTCTGAGTTCCTATGTGGTTAGTTGAGATAATTAGCCTGTTTGAAGATGGATATTTTTGCATAGTGTCATGTGTTTGATTACAACTGTATTATTCCTCTCATATATATTTGACTGCAAACATCTGTACTTCTCTCCATATATGACATTTCATTAATGTATCATTTGAACAGTGCAGCAAGACATCATTTACAAAACATTGCACCCCCAACAGGAAGACTTATTAAGCCAAACCTAGCCTGCATATTTCTTCATGTCTGTTGCACTCTCCCACCCCTAATTTCTTCCTTCAATAAGTAAGAGTTAAACACCATACAGATGTTCCTACTTGTCCCACAAAGCATATTATTGCTATTGCTCTTATCATCTGTCACCCTCCTGTGGATTCAGCAAAATTCCGTGAAATAATAGCTTATTCTTGCACGGAAGGGACCATTCCCATGCAGCACAGCAGCACGCCATGCATATGTATGAAGGCATGCTGCGATGCTCTAAAACGGACACGGTTCCATGAGCAAGTGCAGCGGGCATGTCCAAGAGCAGTGCACATGCCCCCTGCACTCAAGAATTGCCGTTCAGCAATTCAAAATGAATGAAAGTCTCCACAGACACTTTAGTGTCTGTGGAGAAAATAACAGCCATACCTCTCAACTGTACAGATTTTCACATAATGTCCAGATATCAGCTTCATATTTTTGGTGTGTTTCCCCTAAAATCTCCACCTGTCTGGCAAATAGCTGGGAATTGAAGTCATTAAATAATGACAAATATTTGAGTTTAAGACTCTACACCTGTCAGAAAATTCATGCTAATTCAAAAGCTGTTATTCTATCAATGTTCTAAGTGTCTGATAGCAATATTTAAAATATATTCCTTAATTTGTTTTTCCTGAGCGCAATAAAGTTTAAGCATAGCTGAGAGGGTGTGCCTGTCGGGCAGTTTTGCATAGCAGAATTTAAACATCAAAAGAAGCTAAATAGAAGTCTACACACTACTAAAAGTGAGACAGGGATAGCATAGTGGTGAGCATTCGCATGCAGTCAGTTATGCTTTGAGCCCCACAGGAGTCAATACATTTTCATATGTGAAACACAACTAAAATATATTTTTCATAAATAGGTAGTGAATATTATTATGTATATGCCAACCAGGGTAGTGTAGCAGCCTTAAACATGAGGTGTCAATGAAATTTAAAGCTTAAGCAAGATTTAGCATAGCTAAGCGGAGTTGTGCACTTGTAAGTAGTGCTAAGCATCTACCCCTTTAAGCAATAGTTATCTTAGCTAAGCAGGTTTGCCTGGTGCTTAGCTTAGCTCAGCAGTTTCAGAACTGTCCAAGCATGGTAAAGTGTGGGAAATTAGCCCTATTTAAACCACACAGGCAGTAATACAGCTCATACCCAGTTGTAGCTCCCCACTGTAGGCACTATGGCAGGTGTAGATAGTCCAAAAACAGAAGAGGCTCACCACGACCACTTAAAGTATAAAACTCTTTAATACTGCAGCAAAGTAAGTGCTTTCACATTACAAGAACGCTTCTTCAGACTTGAATAACTGCCATGTTAAAATCAGGTATTTAAATACCATTTAAAACCACATCTACCAATCAGAAATGCAACCTAATTATAACAATTAAAATATTATTAAACAATCACTAAAACTTGTATAGAGTTTATAGAGTTCATAGATTAGTACTAGGCTAACTGTCCTTGTGGACCACTTGAAGCCGAGCCAGTTACCCCATGTGAGAATCAAACCCTGCACCTTTTGTTTGTAAGGTAAACACCTTAACCATTATGCCAACCTCCCACAACATATCATAACTGTTGAGTATATAATGGAAATTTTGTATGCATAAATAGGCATCTGAAGCCCATGAATACTGAAGCATAAAAATACATTTAGCTAAATCACTATATATATAACTACTAAAATTAATTCTTGTTCAGTGTATATAGGGGCGTGCTGCCAAGAACGGCTTGAGTGTGACACGCTCATTCAGACCATGGCCTCTGTGGCCCTGTAGCCTTAAGATCCATTTATTTTCCCTCTCTTCAGTGTAGTTTTTAATGTCACCTAACCTATTAGATTTTCTTACCAATTCTAATACTGCGAAGCTAAATTTATGAGATGTGCCTTGTTGTAGTATATGACTAGCCAAAGCATTAGACTCATTTTCTTTGTTTATCGCATAAATGTGTTCTCTAACACAATCTCTCTCTATGGCAGGTGTAGGTGAAGGTGTGCGCTTTTGGATGCAGTACTGGAGCATTCAGGAGTCCAGGGTCATGGTTGGACTCCTCATTAAAGACCATGAAGGGCAACTGCTGCAGGACCAGTACCAGGGCTCCCCAATACAAAGTGGAGGCCTGGGACTAACATGCCTGAGATCTCACCACTGCCACTGGCATCCCTCGGACTGGTGAGCAGGTGCGGCACCACTTTGCTGACTTGAAGTAGAGGAAGAGGGACCTTTTGGACCAGTGGGTCCAAGATGCCTGAGCGGGGAATGCTCTGGCCATGTATAAGTATTAGTCAAAATAAGTGTTCTGCAAAGTTCAGCCGGTGTCTGTGATGGACAGGTATGCATAAATGTTTTCTCTTATTTCCTGTACAGCTGCAGATGAGAAGGCTGTGAATTTGGAAGCCCACACCAGCAGGCTGCAAAGGCTGCATTGCAAGACTGGTAAATAACAATCTAGCTGGTATTATGTAGGGCAAATAAATAAAATGAAGTAGAATGTCAACTTGCAGTATTTAAAAATGGGTATGATTTTTAGTGACTGAAGAAGCCAGTAGAAGAGTAATAGTTACATACGGGTTATATAATCAATAAAAGTATAATTACCTGTCAATAAAATTGAAAACCCCAGACTGGTTGTGCTTCTCTGGTATTGTATGACTGAAAGTTTCATGCACTGAGATCTGATATCAGAATAGTAATTTTGTATTAACCACTGTTTTCCGCACTGTGCTATGTCAAAAGGTATGTAATGGAATGTATGTAAAAAAAAGTTGAATCACAAGGTCAGATTATACAACCAAGAGAGAATAAGAAAGAAAACATTCAAGCAAGTGACAGCAGTTTCTCAATAACTCATTTTGATGGAACGCAAACATGTTGTATTTTTAGCAGATGCAGCCATGGTACGAATCTCGGTAGTGGTAGTAAGCAGTATGCATATTTTAAGTAGGATTTTGTGAATATGTGTAGAAACAGTCAGGGAGTGTCAATGTAAATTCCCTCCACATATCTTCCTGGTGAAAGAAGGTATAAAGTAGCTATAAGAAACCTGTAGTAATACTGTGTCCAACACCCACAGTGCAACCCCAAGGCTGCAAATGACAGCAAGATAAGTACATATACCAAGTGATCTCCCCTAAGAAATGCTCAAAAGTGTCATGCTGTCACAGCTACTGGTCCCTGCTACCAACAACCAGGGTGACTCAATAGAATCAAGGCAGAGTATGTCAGCAGCACACACACACACACACACACACACACACACACACACACACACACACACACACACACACACACACACACACACACACACACACTATGAGTGCACATATGTAACCCTATCTGAATATGGATAGAAACAGTCATGTAGTATTAACAAAAGTTCCCTCCACAGGTCTTCCAGGTAAGAGAAAGTATAAAGTAGCTATAAGAAGGCTGTAATTATATTGTGTACAAACATAGCACTGCCCAACCCAACGCCATAGTTGTAATAATACCTGTAGAGTAATGATACTACAAGTAGAGCAATGATCATTAAAGCTGTGACCACTGCAAGAATCTACATTTGTTAACTGACATCTTTCTCTCTCTCCCCCATCTTATCTTCATCAATAATCTAAACACATAAATGAAAGGGTATGTATTCCACCAAACCTATGGTTGGGACATGTGTCCTGTTGTTCTACAAATATAGAAATGTATTCCTATTAATGTTTTCTTTTCAAATACTATAATTGGTGGCTTGTTGCTATCAATGTAATCTGCATGCCGTTTTAATATGCATGTGTTTTGTTTGCTATGCAAATGTTCCATATCTGTTGTTTTGGGTTAATGGGAATATTCATGCATGCTGTTATAACTAATCTTGGAATGTGTTTACCATTACTAACCAACATATGTTCAAAAACTGCAACACCATAGCATGTCTGGGAAGGCCTATCCCAGAGGATCTGCCTTTCCTGTCTCATCTGGCCATGGCACTGGGCTCCAGCATGTCTGGGACCTATCCCGGGACTTCCTCGTCCACTGGTCCTGCACCACCTTTGGGTGGAACTGCGTTAGGGGATAGAGATCACCCCCCCCGGGTACAGGCATAGACAGGATCCTGTCACATGAAGCCAGGTCTGGGGTATGGTGCTTTACAAGCTCCGCAAGGAATTTGGAGATCTGCTATGCCAGCTTGAGGGTCATGTGGCACATTTATAGGGTCAGCCTGCTTCTCCTGCTCAGCTCCCAACACAGCCACCTTTGGGTCCATGAAGGTGAAGTGGTGACTGCCCATGGTTGGGGACCTCAGTCCCACTGTATCCATTTGAGGGCTCGTGGTCTTCTGATTACTAAACACCCCTCCACATCCAAGAGGTTTACCCCCCACATGTGTCATATACTGCCCCTGTATGCTATCTTGTTTGTCTTGTCTGTCTTCCTACCTGACCTACCTCCCCAGATATACCTACTATCCTTCCCCAACATCCCACTCTCACCTTAAAAAAAATAAAAGGGCAATCTGTTCCCCCCAAAAAATGTTGCCTCATACATAGCTGTCCATTTCGCACATGTGTCCACTAGACACATGTAATCTTGTCTAATTGGTTTCACATCACATTATTATTGTCCTCACCCCTCTCTCTCAGGGGTTTGAGTGTCCAAATTTAAATCCAGTTATTGCTGTAGAAGAAATGGACAGCTATGAACCTTCCCTACACCCATCCTGCACATCCCTACCTATCTTTCATATTGTTTAACTCTCTTCATGCCCCCTTTATTACCACTTTCCTATTACCCCCTTTTTCTTTTCTTTTAAAGAAATTAGCACCAGATTAAGCAGGAGTAAGCAGTAGTAAGCGGAACTAAGCCTATTTATATGGTGCTAAGCAATGCCTACACAGATTAAGCACTCTTAAGGTTAACTGTCTGTAAGCATATTTAACTAGAAGTTAGCATTGCTTACCACTGTGCAAACCCACGCAAACCTGTTTACAACTGCTTAAAAGTGCCTTAATCACTCTGTGTCCAACAGGCCTTGTTCTGCTCAGCAACAAAATAATCAGCCCGAGCAAGTCTTGAACCCAGGACCCTGCACACCATAGCCACAGCAAGTTACCACTAAGACATCTGAGCTGTAGATATGTCTGATGTTTATTCAAACATATCATGCAGCACAGTCATTCAACAGTAGGGAAAATGTATGTGTGTGTGTGTGTGTGTGTGTGTGTGTGTGTGTGTGTGTGTGTGTGTGTGTGTATATATATATATATATATATATATATATACACACACACACACATATATATATATATATATATATATATATATATATATATATATATATATATATATATATATATATATGTGGCCAGTCTTTGGACAGCATGCCAGTGGAGAGGTATGTCAGAGACATATTACTGTGAGTTGTGACGTCACTCACTAAATGTATGTTCACACAAACCCTGTCAATCTATCAATCCACCATGTATATAACACCACTGATGACATAGAATCTGTTCACAAATCTGGGGATATATCCCCATGTTGGTCAGCTGTCTTCACATGTCCTGTCCTGTGATGTATTGCCACCTTCTGTATGTGAATCTGTAGGTCACCACCTCTGTAATGTCTCTCACACAGGAAGGAAAAGGGGAAAGGCCCACATTAAGAAATGTCCCATATGTCGGAACTAGCAGAAGTGTCCTGGGCCAAGCACAATACAATGTGGGCACCTACACAGTGGTATGGCTATAGCAATACCTGACATCTGCACATCTGTACAGAGGACAGACAGAAAGTAGATAGCCAACAGGTTATGCATTAGGATGAATGTTTTGAAAGATAGACATCTGAAACTGAAAGGAATGCCATTACTACATGACAGCAGTCCTCAATGACATGTCCAAAAAACATAGTAGTCTACAATTAATATCAACATATCAAATCAATATCCAGTAGGAGATACATAAAAACATACAGCTCAAACACAAGGAACAAGATAGTCAGTACTCAGAGTCCAGCTTTCCATTCAGGGGCGTATGGCTCCAGTACTACAATCTGCAATCTACTCTTACTTGTAAAAGCACTGTTAAAAGTAGTAATGATAGAATATGGGTTAAACTATATTTCTACAATTAATATCAACATATCAAATCAATATCCAGTAGGAGATACATAAAAACATACAGCTCAAACACAAGGAACAAGATAGTCAGTACTCACTGTATCCATTTGAGGGCTCTTGGTCTTCTGATTACTTTTGCAAGTCTCTCAACTAGTGCACTGTAGCTGGTGTAATATGCAAGTGTGACTTCATATAACCTGGGATACTACCCAAGTATGAAACAAATACAAAGAGAACATATTGTGGTACTACCCATGTATGCTCAGGTGTCCCATACAGTATACTCACACCCCTTGCTACTGTAATGACAGCACATAGAAGCATGTTATGTACATGAAATGAAATACACTTATTAAAGATGTCATTACCCTGATAATTTATCAGACTGGAATGTGATCAGTGGTTACAAGGGCTGAGCTATGCTTATCAGGTTTCAGCATTGCTTAAATGTAAATGCTAAGCAGATATGCACACTGGTAAGTGAAGCCTACATGGTGTAAACGCCTATTTGTTTGACCGTATGTACGCCTATTTGTTTGACCATATGTTAGCACCACTTATCATCACACAAACCAGCACAAACATGCTTAAAGGTGCTCAAAATTGCCTTAATCACTCTGTATCCAACAGTCCTTGCTCTGTCTGGCAATAAAATAAACAGCTTTTGCAAGTCTTGAACCCAGGACTCTGCACACCATAGTCAAAGCAATTTAAGCCATCAGCTGTATGGTTTTAGGATATTTTCTCAAACATACCCTTCTTTACAGCCAGTTTGCAATAGTGATGAGACACCCTGCAATTAGTAAAGATTGGTATATACAAATATATGTATCTGAAATGAAACATATACATAGAGAGAGAGAGATAAATATGTATGGAGATACATATATGTGTATAACAATATATAGATATATTACCAATAAATACTGACTTGTATATAAATATATATATATATATATATATATATATATATATATATATATGTGTGTGTGTGTGTGTGTATATATTACATATATATATATATATATATATATATATATATATATGTGTGTGTGTGTGTGTGTGTATATATATATAGGTTACTGGCCATTGTTCTGTGCTCTTTGTGTGAATAAAAAGGTTTTCATCAGGTCAGCTCCGTTTGTCGTGGTGTGCCTCTGGAGTTTTTTTCATTGGATTTGCTTTTTGCTTATCGGGGCACTTTATCTAGAGCTGTGTTCTGTTTGCCTTGACTGCTTCTGTATTGGATTCAGCTAAGGAACATGACAGGCGAGACCATTTCCACAGGATTTAATCTGCTGACCTCCACTTTGGGTGAAAACTCAAAACAGAAAGAGGATGTGTCTTTTTTAAGACTTTTGAAAGCAGAGACTAATCCATTATTGAAATTGACCAGGACTGAATTAACGGCTAACACTTATCAAGGTAATAACACTGTGCACAATATAAATGTGTTACAACTTACCAGGAAGCTGGACAATACTTTGGATAAGCTTAAACATACTCAATGGCAGAGGAAGCGCATGGAGGCTTGCCTCTGCTTTAAGGTGGTACCTAGAGGTCTGTGAATTTTAAAGATGCCCACTTTTGGCAACACAAATCCAGAGTTGCTAACTAAATGGCAACAACTGAATATTGAAACAAGCTGTGGTTATATGTGGTTGCTCATTGAGTAGTATATGGACATTGAGAGAGGTCTTATGGATGAAGCAACTAGGACACAGCAAGAACTAGCGACTGCCCGTTCAGTGATCAAAATGAATGATTTTTTGTTAGAACTAAGTACACAGTTAGCACTACTTGAAAACAAATTAATGCAGGCGAAAAAGAAGAAACTCAAGAGAGACTTTTTGGACTTCCAAAAGGGGAATGTCTTCTTGTGGCCACGGGAACCAATGAGAGGCAGAGATTCTGGCCAACCCACAAACAACCAATCACGAGTGGCAACCTCACTTCCTACTATGTCAGCTGATACACCCAACATCAGTGAGAGAGAAGAGAGTATTTATGTGAAAGGATGTGTTTTGGGGTCTACAGAAAGTACAGGAGAAGGCTCATGAGGTGAAAATAGAGACATTTCCATTGTCCAGGATGTTCGCAGGAAGGAAAAACTGATACAGGAGATGGAGACAATGTTAGATGTTACGACTCCATTTTGTCCTTTTCCATTGCCCTTCCAAACATTTCAGAAGCAAGCATGGAGCCCTCAATCGAGGATGAGGAAATGCAAGTCATCAGAAGAGAGGCAGGAGTTCCAGAAAAAGATATTGTGACCAGTGAGTCAGACTTAGTGATTAATCTTTCCAGTTATGTTCTAAATGAAACAGAAAGGGAACATTTAAATAAAGGACTTTCGTTTATCCCAGCTAAGAGCATTGATAGCACTGAATTAATGTTGGACATTAAATTATTCACAAGGAAAGTTAGCTTAAACATGTTATATGGTGATAATGTGAGTAATGTAACTACAAGTTTTAGAAAACCATCCACTTTTACATCACAGTTACATCCCTTGGTAGAGGTGTTTGAGAAAGCTTGTGAGAGGGATATACTGAACTTATTGGAGAGAGGCAGAGCTGATAGGAAAGATGTTTTTTACAATTTGAATGTCAGGGAAAGAGAAGCACTCAAGACTCTTCAAGGCAATGAAGGAATTGTTATTAGACCCGCCAATAAAGGTGGAGCTATTGTTCTAATGGATAGAAATGCTTATGCAAGTAAAATGAGTGATTTATTGGGAGAGCAAGGGACCTATCAGAATTTGAATGATGTACAGTTGGATAGGATTATAAAAGATGTACATAGCACATTATATGATATGTTTATATATAATGTTATAGATTTTGAGCTGTACAAGTATTTTTTGATTAAGAAACATGTGATTCCAGTCAAAAGAGGACTACCTAACATACACAAATGCTTGCTAAATCCTGCTATGAGACCCATTGTCTCGAGTAAAGGATGGCTAACAGAGTCTGTATCTATTTATGTTGAGAAGCAATTAAGACAGGTAGTCGATGCAACAACAGTGATTAGAGATACTCAGCATTTCTTGGAAACTCTGACAGAGTATGGGACAACAGGAGGTGATATATCCTCAGATTTGTTAGTTACTTTAGATGTCACCTCATTGTTTACTAGTATACCAATTGAAACAGGTGTTGAATATATGAAGTTGTTCCTGATAGAGAAAAGTATGCCAAGAGATTTGATCATTAGATGTGCAATGCTCATGGATGTTATCTTGAAAAACAATGTCTTTATATATGATGACAACTATTTTCTACAACTGAAAGGTGTAGTGATGGGGACTCTGTGCACCAATTCTTATGCCAGTTTGGTAATAGCATATTGGAAGGATACCTATGTGATGCAGAATACACGGTATACAACTCAGATAAATGCTTTGTAGATGATTTTTTTTTTTTTGGTTTGGAGGGGTGATGAGAATAGTTTAAAAAGTTTCATAGAGTATATAAATGGAACTACCACTTTTCTCTCTTTTACATGGTATTGGTCCAAGAAAGAGAGAGAATTTCTAGATGTGTTAGTATGTAAACAAGATGAATGGGTAAAGACAGAGATGTTTAGGAAGACTTGTAGGAAGAATTCATTGTTACATCGCACAAGCATGCACCCGCCACAGATCTACCAAAATATAGTTAAAGATCAAGCCCTAAATGCCTCCAGGCTCACCAGTGAAGATTCTGTGTTTCAGCTCAGGTTAGACAGTTTAGAGAATGAATTTAAGGAGAGAGGGTACCATAGCTATGAAACTGATGATATTCATGAGGAGATTGTGACCAGAAGGGACACCACAGGTAAACCATACATTAAGAGGAATAGAGAGAGATTATGAACAGAGACTAATGGAACCAATCAGATGTACTGGTAATATCAATAGGCTAGTGATACCCTACACAAATAATAGTAGAAAAAATAAGGAGATCATTCATAATAATTGGAACATACTCACTTTGGACAGTAAAGTCAGAGAAGCAGCAGAGAATACACCCAATCTTGCATATAGGAATACTCAGTCATTGAAAAGGATATTGTGGTATGAGAAGACTGGAAGGGATAGGACCAAATCTGTCAGAGTAGGGACGTTTCCATGTAGGTCATGCAACCATTGCAGTTTCATGTCTGGGAGCAAGGAATTTGTTCACCCTGACACAAGTCATGTATTTTCTTTTAAGATATATGCAGACTGTAAGACTAGGGATCTCGTGTATCTAGTTGTATGTCAGAAATGCAGTTGCTTCTATGTTGGCAAAACCAATAGAATGCTGAGAGAGCGTGTGAGGGAACATATTTATGCCATCAGAAGAGAAGATGAGAGTAATGCTCTTGCAAGACATGTAATGCATAGAGATACAACACACAATTTTTGGTTTACAGTGATGGAATTAATATACAAAACAGCGAGGTTAGGTGATGTCAGGAACCATACTGAGAAGCAGGAAACTAGATGGATCCTGAGGCTACAAGCAAATAGGTTACATGGCCTAAATGATAGGGTTTCACTGAAACCCTTCGTTAAAGATAGCCGCCTTACTCACTAGTCACTTTTAATGGGCAGACCCCTATTTATTACCTTGGTACACAAGTATGAATACATGTTTTTATATATACACGAGTATGAAGTTTTTATGGAATAGTAGTTTTTATATGGAATAGCAGATTTTATGGTAATGAAATTTTATTGACATTATGAATGTTAAATGGCTAGAATAAACATGTTTTTAGATTTAGGGCATTTATAGGAATGCCCATATTTTATGTCAATGGTTGTATCTTGTTATATATATTTTCTATGCACATTTTATTAGTTAGTGTGTGTGTATATATATATATATATATATATATATATATATATATATATATATATATATATAGATATATGGTTCTGGGTCATAACATCGACAACCAGAAACATGACAACCGACACCCCGATGCGAAAACACCGACACAGACATCATCGACACTACAAATCACGGACATGTAACAGGTAAGGGGTTTAACTTTCACTAATCATGCCTACCATAAGGACTAAGTAATACAATTATCATAACACTGCCACACTTCCTGAAACATGGTAGGCATGATTAGGCGAATGTAAACCTTTTACCTGTAATGTACATTTGCATATGTTCCATATGCATTGTTACATGATGACATCGACTATGTTCTCTGTCAGTATTATGACCTTATATATATATATATATATATATATATATATATATATATATATATATATGTTTTTATTGCTTGCATACATTTGCATATGCTTTCCATATGCATTGTTACATGATGACACACTACATTCTTCAGTATTGTAAGCATTACTAGGCAGAGATGATTTAATTGATTCTTGATTACTATATTAATTAACAATGTAATGGGATGATATAGATTGGTGCAAGCTGGTTAAACCTGCCTTTATATTGATGTACTATAGAAGGAGTACTTTTTTAAGTCTGAAGAAGCGTTCAGAGAAATGTGAAAGTGCTTACTGGCCATTGTTCTGTGCTCTTTGTGTGAATAAAAAGGCTTTCATCAGGTCAGCTCTGTTTGTCGTGGTGTGCCTCTGGAGTTTTCTTCACTGTATCCAACAGTCCTTGCTCTGCCTGGCAACAAAATAAACAGCTTTTGCAGGTCTTGAACCCAGGACTCTACACACCATAGTCAAATCAATTTACCAGTAAGCCATCAGCTGTATGGCTTTAGGATGTTTTCTCAAACATATCCTTCTTTACAGCCAGTTTACAATAGTGATGAGACACTGTGCAATTAGTAAGGATTGGTATATACAAATATATATATTTGAAATGAAACATATACATAGAGAGAGAGATATGTATGAAGATACATATATGTGTATAACAATATATAGATATACTACCAATAAATACTGACTTGTATATAAATATATATATCAATCACTGGCTTTGCTCTTGCAATAACCCTAGCTGATCACGTACCTCCTACCTTCTCCTGCACCCTTTGCACTGTCTCCCAACTCTATTTCTCCGTTTTATTTTTCATCTCTACCTGAGAAATTGACTCTCTCAACTTCAAACTAAAATTTTCTAGTAACTCTATCTTTTGCTTTTAAACTACTTAATTATTTCTGTCTCACATTTTATATACCTGTACTGAAGAAATTTGATAGTCTCTGTTTTCACCTTTTGAACTTACTGAAAAGATAGCCTAAATGCCTGTTTTAGTTGAGTCTTAAATTCTATGTAATTATGAATGCCTGTTTTAGTTGAATCTCAAATTACCTTTGTACTTTGGCCTGTACTGTACAAATTTGATAGTCTCTGTATTCACCTTTTTGAACTTACTGAAAGGAAAGCCTATATGCCTGTTTTACTTGTGTCTTAATTCCCTATGTAATTTTAAATCCCTGTTTTAGTTGCATCTTAAATTACCTATGTACTTTGAATGTATTTTTTTGTTATTATGCATTAGATAGTGGATCTTTTCTCCTCGGGCCTCCACTGAAAATGGACATGTATCCAGTTGGACTAGCCCGGTTAACAAATGTAAAATAAAATAAATAAATAAATAAAAAATATATATATATATATATTTATGTATATCTATATTACATATATATAATATATATATATATATATATATATATATATATATATACACACACACACACACACACACACACACACACACACACACACACGTGTATGTATATATATACGTGTATTCTATATATATATATATGTTTATCTTTATAACAGCGATCTCAAAAAGGTCGACCATGCTTCCTCGAACTCCGAAATGTGAACGTCCCAAATGATGAAAACTGGATATGCGAATGGCTAAATCTCACCCCCATTTGACCCATGGTAGCACTGGTGTGGATATGTGGTGCAGCTGAAAACATCAAAATTCGACATTAATTCGATATTTTAGAAGTGTTGCAGATTTGAATTCATGGAAAACGGGTCGATGAAGTGATAGGTTGATCATATATCATCGACGATATAAAGGTAAACCATATATAAATGTATATATATAACTATATGTCCAAAATTCCCATACAAACATATGCTGCTGATGGACCACTCACAACTGGGCACCATGCACAGTTGGATACAAAAGCAGCCATTACACTCACATTTGCCCCCCCCAGTCCATATAAATGAGTGAACAGTACACTGCTACAAAATCATAATAGGCCATACATAATGGCCAGAGATACAACATCATCTTAGCAAAACAAATAAAATGTCTGAACATAGCCAAGAAAAATACAACCAGCCAGTAATTCACACATGTTTATTATACTCTGAGGTCTTGGCCAAAGCCGTCAAGGAGTAAAATATTACCAGAAATACATGGCTTAATCACAAGAAGCAATTAACACCTAATTACATAATTGAAACACAGCCTCCAATTACACTACTCATTTAACTTCCTACGAGATAAAGTATCACAGTTGATATTAATACATTGAGTCTGTACATAACTATTGTCCTTTTATGAATGTTTCTTCAAACAGAGGAAGAGACTTTTTCAGAAACAGTACCTTGGGACCCTCTACTGTCCACATGGTGAGATTTATTTAAATGTATGGCTATAGAACTGTCATATTTCTTATTGGTAATATGTCTCACATGTTATAATAGTCTAGTTTTTAAAACAAGTGTTTCTGTCCCCCACATAAAATATGTTACAAGGGCATCTAAGAGCATTCTCTATACACCAACCTCTTGACTGTACAGACTTCAACATGTTTCCCAGCCTTTCCCCTCAGCAGGAATTACAGCACTAAATAATGATAGACCAGTATACCTATCAACCTACTACTGTATGACATCTGAACAAAGCCTGACATAATTGGTGGACAGAGGCCCAAATATACAGCCATACTTGAAACATTGCTGTTATACACTGAGAAAGTTGCTGGTGTTACAGGGTTTGTTGTAACATATCTTTTCTGAGGGATATAAAGTCAGAAAAACAAATGGATGTTATATTACCAGAGTATGCTACTGATTTGCCAAGGACAACACCTGTCTATAGAACAGCCGATACATAACAGGCTAACCTCTGGCCGTTATTTGGATGGCCCTACAGTTGAGAGCTATGCAGAGATAGGACTTTGTCAGACTGAAGCCCATGCAGAAGTAGCATGTGCAGCAAACCCTGTTAAACTAGCAGTATTCCAAACATATAACAGCAATACTCACATTCTGCCCCTAAGTCTTGGACATTCTCCACCATTTAGTTGGCTTGTCTCCACAAGTCGTGTTCTGATAGGTAGTAGCTCACACAACTCCAGGATGTCCTCCTCACAAGTAAGGGAAAGGGCCAATGCCCACATAGAGTACTCATTTATAGGAGTGTGTTGCCATGACAATGGCTATTGGAATAACTTCACAGCTGATCTGCATGCAATTAGCAAATGGGGAACCCCAATAGGTGCACAGGCAATTACCTGGTTATGAGCATCACCTAAAAAAGCCATGCTGTCATCTATTCAAAACAGCTCTATCCCTGTAGTGCACAGAGAGAGAGAGTAAGAAAAAGCGACATAACAAATGAAGCCTAAAGTGGAAAAGAGAAGAAAGAAAAAAGGTAAGTGGAACATGTAAGCAAGTAATGTTTGTAACAGGAATATTTAAAGTCTGCCCTTATTTATCCCCCCATCATTTTAGGCTTTGTCCAGATATGATGCTCTGAGAGGTTGTGAGGTAGGATCACAGCTCATGAGCCTGACTCAACCTGGGAAAGGACAGCTCATATATGACAACTGCAGGGGTGTCTTTCAAACAGTTGTGACTGTGCCACTGCTAGGCCAGTTAATCAGATGTTTTCCCTATCCATGCTGCCTCTAATTATGAGTATGACACATATTTGTCTTGTAAAGCTAAGAGACCTATAGAGGGGCATGTGCATAGTAAAGTACTGTTGTAGACATGTGTGTTGAACTGCATGCGATATATTGAATTAATAACATTCAACTGTACAGTGTTCTGCTGGACAATAAGCACATTTGTGACTGATATCTGTAGTCATATACACATATACCTGTGTTATGTCAGCCAAACCATTGTCAGGTCTATGAGCAATGACATTGTAACATAATAGCCTACTTATGACTGTTGGACATCTTCCAGGTTATCACAGTGATGTCAAACCCTACTGTGCAATCAACTTACTAATGTATGGTGCAGCTATATTAATACAGTATCAATATTGATGTCCCTTTTGACACCCGTTTATGTGTGCCATTGTCCAGATGTGCTGCTGTAACAGATTGAGAAGTATGATTGAGCAGCAAGACTGTAAATACAGTGTGCCATACTAACATACAACAGAAATGTATACCAGGTATCCCCTGAGCACATGTATGTATGCATATGTTCAGCTGGAAGGCACAAAACTAATCACATGGGTTTTAAGCATTCAGGTACATAGGCTGTGCATGTTGCACATGTGTGCAATATCAGTGTCAGTGCATACAACATATATAAATGTGTACAGCTACTGATTGTTGCATTGCCCTGACACTGATATGGGTACTAGAGTAGGCATGATTATCAGGTATTAATCAGAGAAGTGTCCATCTGTGTTATGACCCTCTGTCCATGGCTACCACTACCAGCTATAACAACACCTATATACAGTGGATATCACAAGTGTACACACCCCTGTTGGAATGCCAGGTATGTGTGCTGTATGACAATCAGACCACAGAAGATCATTTCATAATGTTTCTCATCTTGAATGTGACCCCTAACCTGTACAATTCCATTGAAATACAATCAAATATGTTTATAGGAAGATGAGCAACTACTGCCAAGTGAAGATGTGCCATGATGTTAGAGTCCAGACCAAGACAGATGAATGCTGTAACCATCTCAAGAGGTGCATACACAACATATCAGTTTAAGGGTGTGCACACTCAGTCAAATGGCTTATTGTAGTGAGTATTATTTTCATATGTTTTTACAGACCAGAGTGTTATGTTTTCAATTGAATTGTACAGGCTATGGGTCATACTACAGATGGGAATTGTTATGAAATGAGTTATTGTGATATCATGTTCCAATTGCACAAATACCAGGCAGTGTATCAGGGGTGTGTACCCTTTATATCCACTGTAGCTATATGGACACAACAGTACCTGACCTGTATTTCCAGCCTCCACCAAGGTAGAGTAATCCCCTCTGGTGGACAGCAGCAATACACAAACCACATGATAGGTTGCTACATTGGCTGTACAGGGACACATAGGTGCAGACAACAACTTGGAAGCAAGTCCATCTATATCTGAGCAAGCATGTAAATTCACAGGTAACTTCCTGTAAGGCTGACTATGACTATAAATCAGACATATCCACACCACCAAGGACAATTGCAACTGTGTCTCAACATATGTCATAAGTCTCAGAGGAAACAACACAATTCACCCTGTACTGGGAGTAAAGAACAACGTATATACACATGCCATGGATATAGGCAACCTGCATCACATAGGTTAGGTGGGAACATCGCCATCCTGTCCACCCCAGTTGTACAGGGGGATATGCACATCAACCACACTCCTCCCCTCAGCAATGGTGAGCATGTGCATATTGCCTACTGATGGCAACAACAGTATATCTCCATGTGGAATAATAACATCACTGTCTGCCTCCTACATGAACTCAGACATGTGTTCACAGCTCCATCACACACCACAGTCAAACACAGACCTGCCACCATACATACACCATCCACATGAAAGATGCTCACTGTCAACCCTCTACACAGAAATTAATAGATAATAGAGGATTATGCAATCAAGTGTCCAACACTGGGGGAATAAGATAGCTCAGGGACAGGCATGCAATGCAAGCTGCTATAGCCATTATAGCTTGGAGGGTTTTGTAGTGTGGATTATTTGCAAGTAATAACCACTGTTGATGTGCATTTTGACAACCGTATGAGGTCCTGTGACCTTTTTCCTGTTTATGTCTTCCAGGTAACATGCAGAGTGCTTGCCTACCAGCATTCTCTGTTGGGGAATCTGAAATCATCACCAAATATGTGATTGGACATTATGCCTTGTTATTTGGCTGGAGAGCAGAAGATGTGTAGGAGAGGACTGCTCTGGAACAGTGTGGTCCACAGGCTAAATGATGCTGGCCTGCACAGCATTATGAGCATGTGCAGAATCAGGCCACCAACCTCATCTGCCATGTCTGTCAATGGGTTACTGCTGTAGCAAGGGACTGGCTAGACATAGGTGGGGGCCCAGCCATCCAGCCACCACTGACACCAACCGAGGAGCTCCTCGACAAACTTGTAACACATGCCTAACGCACAAGCAATGACACTGAGGGAAGCATTGTGATGGTGGGTTGCACACACACACTGGACAAGGAGCATTCAGGTAAGGGCCCAGTGGGGATTAGTACACTAATATATCAGACATATATGTATCTGTATTGTATCTACATGCATGTGTCAGGTTTGATTGCAGTTGTAGATGGGGTTTTCTAATGCACAGAGGTGCACATCTATGGTGAGGACAGGACATTGTGCCTTATTACGGTTAGTACTGTAGATGTGCAGACATGCTGCATCCATCCTGTACCAAGGCCACATGTGAGTCTGCTGACAATAACTCCCTCTCACAACTACCTGGACCCTCTGGTCTGCATAGGGGACAACAGCTTGAAGCTGGTGAGTAAGACATTGTTCTGTTGTTACCTGGAAATACCCCAGGCATGTGAAGTGCATGCAATTTACCATGCACACAACCATCAATAATTGCTATATTGCTTTATGTAATAGCTATATTACTTGTTGTGCATGTTCACTTGTGCTGGGGTTAACGGTATTGCATCACAGTGGTCATCACTGGGGCCTATCTGATGTGAATTTAATAGTATTGTAGCATACCTCACAACTTGTCAGGGCCAAGATGTCTGGACAGAAGCCAGCAAAATGGGCTGGAAAAATGGCCTAAGGTAGCATTGTGCGTGACACATTAGTGGTATACAATGGATATAAATTGTATACACACCCCTCTTAAGATGGAAGGGTAGTACACAGGTCAAAAATGGTATAAGCCAGACAGTACATGATACACACACACACACACACACACACACACACACACACACACACACACACACACACACACACACACACACACACACACTTACCAGTACTGAGATCCATAGGTTCATTGCTTCATAGGTGTGTAGTAGGTGAATGGGCTTGAAGGCTCTACAAGACTAGCCCAAGGGAATACTCTGGCATCAGGCAACATGAAAATAGTCCCAAGTGTGGCTCAGGAGTATAGTCACTGGAGTGGTCCTCAGGGGTGTGTATTGTATTCCCCATCCACTCATCCAGATTTCCATTGTGGGTAGCCAGTGATGTGCACTGCTTCACATGTATGTGATTTATATTCCATAACATGGACACTGTCTGGGTTGTGCACATGTCCCACATGCATGTTCTTTGAAATGTGGAAGTGTGCTTGAGGTCTCTGGGGCATGTTGTGTGGACAGACTGGTATCTTCAGAAGTAGCATTCTTGACCTTGTTTGTTGAGACCTGGCTATGAAACTGAGGTAGTGATTGCATCTACATAGACAATATGATACAGGGATTCATTGGAGTTACTGGCGTCTGTCCATACAGGGCATGTGTATAAGGCATGTTATTCCCTTTGTGGGGTACATTTGCAGACTCTACAGTTGTTGCAGATGTCCAGTGGGGAACATGGCAAAAGGGCCACTGTACACATTGATTGGGCTATTGAGGGGATGGAACAGGGTGCCATGTTCTTTTACTTGCTGGATAACACACACTCAGTCAGGAGATGTAACACATCAAAGTACTTTCTGATGTCAGTGGCACTGTTGTGGTCAACAGGCATGTAGTCCACTGCAATACTATATGTGAGGCAATTTGCAGGATAACTACCGATATAGTAGTTGCTGCCTAGTCAAGTGTGTTTGTGTATGATCCATGGGTAGAGAGTGGTCTCTGAGTATTAGAAGTGTTACCTATATTGTTCACTAATCCATACTGTCACATAGACATTGCACATGGCACTAGACATTTAGGGCTGTGGATTGTCTACACCAACCTCTGTGGTGTTTGACAACTGTTGGCCTTGTAATGTGGACATTGAGACATATACTAGGTCCTCAGTATAATAATTTAGCAACCCCCCCCAATGGAGCCTGTTATTATACAATCACACTGACACCCACACAGGATACTGATGACACACACACACACACACACACACACTTGCCAGTACTGAGATTCGAACCCCTATCTAGCGATGTATTGTCACTACAGTGTTATGCATTTACTGCATGCACCGTGGAGCTTATAGGATGGATGCTGTCCCAAGGTACTTCTAAGGTAAGGAACATCACCAGCACTTGTAAACACTGGCATTGGGTAACATAGTGGGTGAGAGGTTTCACAAAATATTTTACCCTACACACACACATTTACATTTGCCAGGAGTGAGGTTCAAACTTCTATCTAACTATGTTTTCAGACCGAGAAAAATACACAAATGGTGGCTCCTGCCGTGATCCAGTCAGTCTACTCTGTATTAACCACAAATTGTTGCTTACTTAAAATAAAAAATAGGATTATGTCATGTGACACATTGATGTGGTATTTAAGTGAAGGGAGTGTTAGAGTCGAGGTATCTGATGAAGTCTCACGTGATTTGATAGAGACGAAAGGCCCCTAATTCGACTGTGTATAGTTTTATTTATTTGACTGTGAGTATTGAATTTTATCCATGTCGAATAAACCAGTTGGCTATTTTAAGTAAGCAACAATTCGTGGTTATTACAGAGTACACTGACTGGATCACGGCAGGAGCCACCGTTTGTGTATTTTTCGCAGTTTAAGTGTTTTATTTCCAAAGTTTGTCCTGTGGCTACGATACAGATGACTTCTGACAAAACAGACAGTACTCAAACAACCAGCACACAAGATAATGAACCCGGTTATTTGACTTTATTAATCAACCTGCTCTCCCAGCGGATTGAAAATCTGTCTACCTGGTTAGACATGATGGAGGGATAGAACTGTTTACAGTCAAACAAGCACAATAGACCAGACCCAGATGAATGGAATGGGTAATGGTAGTGTATGTCAACCGAGAACAGATTTAAATGTCAGTGGAACTAACACGAACTCAAACATATCAGTAAATCAAAGACACTCTATGCATGAGAATAACAGCGAAATGAGTAATGGAACAAGAGAAACAGCTATTAATGTAACATCTTATGCCTCGAGGCTTATTGGGACTCCAAATATAACAAGTTGGTTAAACGAACCAATGATTTTTAACAGAACTGGATCAGCTTTCCAACAAGAGAACCCAGCTGGAGGCAAGGTAACAATCAGCACGAACTTGAAAACATTTGACCATATCTTAGTAAAATATAAAAAACTGCAACTGGAAGTAGCATATTTCCAAGAGTGTATAAAGGAGAGGATAGTTCCGAAAGGACTGAGAGTATGGCAGTATCCAACAGGTTTTAAAGAAGGGTCAGGTTTTCATAACAAACTAATATGCATGTTTGACAGACATGGGTTGGAATTATTAGAACTTACGATCAAACATTATCAGGATAATTTGGAGGTTCTAACAACAGATATACAGAAGACTGACCAGGAGATAGTCAACGACAGTGACTTTGACCGGTATAAGTTCGAGTATAATAGAACTTTTGATAGTATTAATCAACTCATGGACAAGTTACAAACTACAAAAACATGGAAAATGCAAAGAGACAGGGTAGCATATAGAAATGGAGTGGCATACCCAAAACCTCCCCCGTCACAAACATGGAGAACAACAGCAGAGACACAGAGGGAGAGAAGTAGCTCTGGACACCAAGGAGCGGAAAAAGGTAACCAAGCAATTGGATCAATAGAAAGTGTACCCACAGCTGAGAATAACGGGGTGAGTAGGAGTGAGACGATTAATCAGAATAATTCTAAACCTAGAAGTCAACAGAGGTTAAACCAACAGTATAATAGTGGTAACAATGAAAATTTTCATCACCAAACCAGGAACCATACCCCCCGAGGAGGGAGACAACAAAGACCCAACAACAGGAGATGGAGGAAATAGATCATGAGGACATAGCAAACAAAAGGTACTGTACTGTTTTAGCAAATTTACAGGGTGATTATAAAGTCTTTAATTATACAGAGACTACAATCGAACCTGACATAGTTGAGCTATGTGCAAAGGGCCAGACATTTGTTCTTGCAGAGAAAGCAAAACTAGCACAAACGTTGATGGATTTAAAATTATTTACATGCAAAATTAACTTAGCAGTTATGATGGTATCAAATGGATGTAATACAAATGAATTTTATATAGCTAGTACATTTAATCCACCATTACACAATAGTATTGCTTTGTTTGAAAGAATGTGTGAAATTGATTTCAGGTTTAATATTGAGAACAGAAAGATGTTAAAAAATGAAAGGAATATTACAATGCATGAAAGACAGGTAATTAATGAGTTGAAAAAGTTACCACTGAGATTCATGAAACCGGACAAGGGAGGGGGGGTTAGTCGTAATGCAAATGAAGATTATAATCATAGAATGGAAAGCTTACTAAACAGTGACACGTATATTAGGGTAACCAAAAATGAGCTTAACATTGCATATGCAAGAATTAAAAGCTACTTAAATGATTTATTTATTGAGGGAAAGGTGGATATAGATATGCATAAATATATGAATATGGTTGCACCACGCATTCCCATTTTGTTCAGTGTGCCAAAAATTCACAAGGATTTAGTAAACCCACCTATGAGACCCTTGGTGGATGCACGAAATAGCATAATGTACAGTTGTGCTAAAGTAGTGGATTTGGTTCTAAAAAGGTACATTAGGGATGAAAAGCAGGTCTGTAAAGACTTGTGGTCTTTTCTAAAGGAGATAAACAATCTAGAATTCAAGAGAGACCACAATTTTATGACAATAGATGTAAAAGATCTATATACATCCATCCCACACCAAGAGGGAATAGAAAGGGTTGTAAGACACCTATTAAAATCAGGAGCACCTAAAAGTGAAATTAACCTAATAGAGGAATTGTTGGATATAATTTTGAGTAACAACTATATTACATTCAAAAATTCCTTCTATTTACAAAGAGTAGGGGTCGCAATGGGGTCCCCCTGCGGTGCAAGTTTTTCTAATTTGGTGATGGCAAATTGGGAGGATGAATTTATTTATAATAATCCCAGTATAAGAGAATGTATATGCTTTTATACAAGATTTTTAGATGATACTTTTGTCGTCATTAAAGGTGATGAAGAAACAGCCAATAATTTACTTAATTATTGTAACAACACTACAGACTTTTTGGTGTTTACATCGAATTTTGGGGACACCAAGATAAATTATTTGGATGTGGAGATCAGAAAAGATACTTGTAAAAATAGATATGTGAGTACCATGCATAGAAAAGAAACATACTCTAACAGCTTCTTGCATTTCACAAGTTGTCACCCATTCCATCAGAAGAGATCGGTTGTTAAGGGACAACTTGTGAGAGCTGCTAGAATGATAAGCTTGGAGGAAGACTTCAAAAGTGAATGTATTAAACTTGAAGGAATGTTCCTTAATAAAGGTTACCCTCAAAGCTTAATAGTAGAATTAACTGATGAAATTAAGAACAAAAGGGACATAGGGATGTATAGACCGATTCTATGGTCCGAACAAAACAACGTCAACAATTTAAGTAATTTAGCACCACATATAGATAGTAATAACAGGGTAGTGGGTAAACTTATGACCTATAGTTTCATGACTACATATAGCGTTAATTCAGAAGATCTTAGAAACATCATATATAAGAATTGGTCACTGTTAGAAAGTGACCCTTTTATTAACAGAAAAATCACTGAACCACCGCAGATAATTTTTAGAAAAGGGAAGAACATAAAGTCAGTATTAGAAAGTAACATTGAGAGTATAGTCAAGAACACAGGAATGACCAAGTGTGAAATGTGCACCTTTTGTAAGCACATCGACACAGGTAAAAGCTATTGGATTAGGGACAGAAAATATATTACTAAAAAGAAATTTAACTGCCAATCTAAGATGGTCATTTACCTGGCAAAGTGCCAGCAGTGTCCTGTGCTTTACATAGGGAAAACTATAAGAACCCTAAGAGAACGAGTGTGCAAACATATTTATATTATAAACAGCAAAAAAATGGAAAATGCACTCGCAAAACATGTATCAGAAAAACCAGAACATACATTTAAGTTTCGGGCAATAGACCAAGTGTGTCCGGATGGTATAGGAGGGCCCGACAATCTTATTTTTAGAGAAGTTAGAGCTGTTGTGGCAGTTAAATACAAATGCTTGTTGTTACCAAGGAATAAATGAAGTTAATTCTATTTTATCTATCTTAAAACTTAAAAATCTAAATAGGTGCAGCTGATTATAATGATATACATATAGATCAGTAGAATAAATTAAATAGCTCGGTTAAATGGCAGAGGTAGTAATAATTTAAAATATATATGTAAAACTGTGAGGATTTATATATAGTATACACATGTTTTTAAAAAATAGGGCTATGTCATGTGACATATTGATGTGGTATTTAAATGAGGGGAGTGTTAGAGTCGAGGTATCTGATGAAGTCTCACGTGATTTGATAGAGACGAAAGGCGCCTAATTCGACTGTGTATAGTTTTATTTATTTGACTGTGTGTATCGAGTTTTATCCATTTCGAATAAACCAGTTGGCTATTAGCAACAATTCATGGTTACTACAGTGTACACTGACTGGATCACGGCAGGAGCCACCATTTGTGTATTTTTCACAGTTTAAGTGTTTTCTTTCTGAAGTTTGTCATATGTTTTTAGACCATTATGTTACACATTTACCACAAAAACCACTAACCTTAGATGGTTTAGGGTTTCCAACAGGTACTTCTAAGGTGAATAATATCTGTAGTACTGCTAAAGTCAGGCACTGAGAAGTGTACTGGGTGTAAATGGGGCCAAAATCTTTAAGGTACAGACATATATATGTGTACACACACACCCACACACGCACACACACGCACACACACACACACACACACACACACACACACACACACACACACACACACACACACACACACACACACACACACACAAACACTTGCCAGGAATGAGATTCAAAACCATACCGATGTAGTTATTGCTACTTCATTGTTCCACATTTATCATGCGTGCCACAGAGATTACAGGTAGAACATTGTCCAAACATACATCTAAGGTGAGTGACATCAACAGCAGTGCTAAAGGAGGGGTAAGGGAAGTGTATTTAGTGTGAATGACCACAAAATCAGGTGTTTACAAAGACACAAACACACACACACACACACACACACACACACATTTTCACAGTTGCCAGGGCCAGGATTAGAATTCCTACCTAACTAGTTTACTACACTATAGTATTAAGCAGCTATCGCAAGCATCACAGAGCTTATATGTTGGAAAGCTGTCCAAAGGTATCTTTGAAGGTGAGTGACATCAGCAGCAGTGCTAAAGGAGGGTAAGGGAAGTGTAGTAAGTGTGAATGACCACAAAATCAGGTGTCTACAAAGACACACACACACTCTCTCACACATTTTCACAGTTCCCAGACCAGGATTAGAGCTGTTACTTAACTACACTATAGTACTACACAGTTATTGCAAGTGCCACAGAGCTTATATACTGGAGAGCTGTCCAAAGTATCTTTGAAAGTGAGTGACATCAGCAGCAGTGCTAAAGGAGGGGTAAGGGAAGTGTAGTAAGTGTGAATGACCACAAAATCAGGTGTCGACAAAGATACATACACACTCTCTCACACAAACACGCATATTTTCACAGTTGCCAGGAGCAGGATTAGAACTCCTACCTAACTAGTTTGCTTATACTACAGTATTACACAGTTATCACAAGCGCCACAGAGCTTATATGTTAAACAACTGTCCAAAGGTATATTTGAAGGTGAGTGACATTGGCAGCAGTGCTAAAGGAAGGGTATGGAAAGTGTAGTAAGTGGGAATGACTACAAAATCAGGCATCTTCAAAGACACACACTCTCTCACACATACACACACATTTTCACAGTTGTCAAGACCAGGATTAGACCTCCTACCAGTTATCGCAAGTGCCATGGAGCTTAAATGTTGGAGAGTTGTCCAAAGGTATTTTGAAGGTGAGTAACATCAGCAGCAGTGCAGAAGGAGGGGTAAGGGAAGTTTAGTGTGTGTGAATGGCCTCAACCACATTCATCTAGAAACACACACACGCACACACAACTGTGTTGACAGGACTGAGATTACAACTGCTACATGGATACTTATTTGGACTGCAGTGTTACACAGTTATCACAAGCATCATTGGGGGCTGACTATGTCGGATGCATGTAGTACACTCCCTATACATGGTAAAGCACAAGTAGTGTCATGTTTGGCATCCCTTTTACTGTATATGCAAGTCAGAGAGAGGTATCTGTCCCTGGGTCCCTGCAGTGTCAGTGTGTGTGCTAAGTGTTGCCTCTTTGCCAAGGCCTGGGCATACCGGGCATGCCCCTCTGTGCCTGTGCTGGCCTTGGCAATGGTGGAGGGCTATGTGGCCCTGTCCCATGCTGTTCCTGCTGCAGCTGTTTCCATAGGATCATATTGTATAGCATGGCACATACTATGAACATTTGTGTACATGTAGCTGGAGAGTAATGCAAGGCTCCATCAGATATGCAAGGAACTGAGACTTAAGCATCCCAAACACATGCTCTACAATGATCCTGGTTTGTGCGTGCGCCTCATTATGGTGTTCTTGTTCAGGTGTGTGTGCATTTCTGATGGGTGTCATCAGCCATGGCTCCAGTGCATAGCCAGCATCCCCCACTAGGTGGCCATATGGGATGTCCCCACTGGCAAATGCCTGATACAGCTGTGAGCAATGCCAGATGTGGGAATCTTGATAGCTTCCACGGCTGCCAGCACACACATTCATGATAATGCCCTGGGCATCAGAAACAACGACCTGGCAGTTGATGGAGGGGAAGCCCTTGCTGTTTATGTAGACTCTACCCCGCTCTCTGGTTGGTGCTTTGATGTGGATGTGCATGCAGTCTATAGCACCAAGTGCCTCAGGGTATTCTACTATACAGTGGAAGAGACTCATACTTCTGGTCAACACTTCACGGGTGGTGGGGAAATAAATGTGCTCATTGGCATGTGGTGTCATGGCATCCAGAAACTGGTGGAGTACCCTGGATGCTGATGTCTGTGAGACCCACATGGTATCCCCAGTTGGTCTTTGTAAGGTACCTGTGGCTATTATTCTTAAGCCTACACATACCTTAGTATCCACTGGTATGGGTTCCCCTCTATTAGTTCTGTGTGTGAGGCATGGCCGGCACAGCTCAATGATTTGCTGTAGAATGTCCCTGTCCACTCTATAGCGCTCCACTATGTCCAGCTCATGTAGGCCCTGGTAGGTTACCCTGGGTCTGTACACTCTTCTCCTCCTCCTGACTGTGAGTTGGTTGTCAGCATTCACCTCCTCACCACCCTCAGTCTCTAGCACATATTGATGAAGTAAAGCAGCAGCAGTCTCTAATATTTTTAGTTATTTTTGCCAGTTAAAAATCCCCCATCTGTGTACACCGGTGGTGTAGAGTTTGTGGGAAAAAACAGTCTCTAGGGTCTTTGCATAGTTTATAGTAGTGTGCTGGACTGCTGCATGTGTAATTGGCTGATTCTGATACAATCCACCTGCCAGCTATGCTAGTTCTCCTTGATTGCCTTCCTACTGCTGTTTCCCCTTCCCAGTTCCTCTCTATTTAAGCCCCAAGGTGTGCTGCGCATACCCAGTGTTGAAATGTAAACAGTGCTGCCATTTCCTCTTTTTTTTAATGTTTAAAACCCGGTGCATGGTGCACACACCCATTTAGGCTATGTACACACTGCTCAGACCCATATGACACCCCCCCTTCCTTAGCTGTGCTTAGGTAAGGGCAAACATGGGCCACAGAGCTTCAATGAGCTTACAGCAAGCATGACACCCCCTTATAAAGTCATTCAGCTCTTACACTTGCACTCTTGTGTTGCTGCACCTGCATGGGTAGGTACAAGCTGAAACTTTGAAGAAATTTGTGATTCAGTATAACTCCCCTCATTTACATACCCCAGTGTGCAGGTCATTAGTTACTGCACTAAAACAGACCCTTTCCCCTTGACAACCAGTGCTGCCTGGTAATGTTTACATTCTGCATGCCATTGACTATAATGGCAAAATGCAGAATTAACTTAAAATTGACTTTTCTCTCTCTCTTTTTTTTTTTTTTTTTATTTTCAGCACAATTCTGTTTGCATGCTGCTGCCCTAAGCTTAAATGGCCGAGATCGGCCAAAAAAAAAAACAGTTTAATTTAAAAAAAAAAAAACTGGTTTTAATGCCATTGCCCTTATATTTGGCCATTGGCATATGTCATCATCAGCATCATCTTTCAGCTTTTCCCATTAGGGGTCGCCACAGCAGATCATCTCTTTCCATTTCTTCCTATCCTCTGCATCTTGCTCTGTCACACCAACCACCTGCATGTCCTCTCTCACCATGTCCATAAACCTTATCTTAGGCCTTCCTCTTTTCCTCTTACCTGGCAGCTCCATCCTTAGCATCTTTTTCCCAATATACCCATCATCCCTCCTCAGCACATGTCCAAACCAACGTAATCTCGTCTCTCTTGCTTTGTCTCCAAACTGTCCAACATGAGCTGACCCTCTAATATACTGATTCTAATCCTATCCATCCTAGTCACAAAGAGTGCAAATCTTAACATCTTTAACTCTGCCACATCCAGCTCTGACTCCTGCCTTTTTGTCAATGCCACTGTCTCCAACCCATATAACATAGCTGGTCTCACTACTGTCTTGTAGACCTTTCCTTTCACTCTTACTGGTACCCGTCTGTCACAAATCACTCCTGACACTCTTCTCCACCCATTCCACCCTGCCTGTACTCTCTTCTTCACCTCTCTTCCACATTCACCATTACTCTGAACTGTTGATCCCAAGTACTTAAACTTGTCCACCTTTATCAACTCTACTCCCCGCCTCGTCACCATTCCTCTACCCTCCCTCTCAATTACACACATATATTCTGTCTTAGCCCTGCTGACCTTCATTCCTCTGCTCTCTAGAGCATATCTCCGCCTCTCCAGAGTCACCTCAACCTGATTCCTACTCTCACTACAGATCACAATGTCATCTGCAAACATCATAGTCCACGGGGCCTCCTGTCTGATCTCATCTGTCAACCTGTCCATCACCACTGCAAATAAGAAAGGACTCAGAGCTGATCCTTGATGTAATCCCACCTCCACCTTAAATGGATCTGTCACTCCCACTGCAGTCCTCACCACAAACATAATATATGCTTTTACACGAGCTGTCATGCTTCCATTTTGTCAAATGCAGGAATGTATTCAGTTACTAGCCGAATACATTCTGCACTGACACTGTTCTAACATGGAGACCTGGCAGCTTGGTGGATTGCAAAATCACCTCATTTGCATGTTTTTCACCAGCAAATGAAGTGATTTGCATATTTGCCAGTTTTCCATGCTAGAACAGTGTAGGGCTGCTCATGCACATGAAAACGGCACTTTCCTGGATCGCTTGGCGGCCATTTTCCATGCAGGAGCTCCTACACTGTTCCTGCATGGACATTTCAGCTTGCAGAATCCTGGGGACTCTCTCTCTCTCTCTCTCTCTCTCTCTCTCTGTTCACCCCATCTGCTTCAGTAATTTATCATTGTGCTTCAACTGTGTTATTTAAATGTTGTGAGGTAGTAATTCTTTTGTGGCATGATCAGGTAATGCTTGCATGCAGAGATAGAGTTTTGACTAATTTCAAGGATTATAAACCACACATTTGCTAAGTGTTGCTGATTGTTTTTGGTGCAGTAACATATGTGCACCTGTTGGCTCCATATTGTTATAAGCCACCATTATCCTTCTTCTGTCATAACCTACAGTGTCCCTGCCTCTATGTCACCCTGTCCATGCATCTTCTCCCTTCTGTATCATTATTCTTCTACCTCTGCATTTGCACAATGTCTGGCACTGAGTAATGAATGCAACAAAGGCTGAATGGAAGTTCACAGCTTATAGCAGTAGCTTGTGATGTTATTGACTTTGATGTACAGATTACAGTGGTCAGTAGAGTAATGAAAATGAATACATAGATTCAGATTTGCTTAAATCTGTTGTCAAATGTTAACTATCACAAGTATGACTTCCTAAGTGGTATGCTTTGATAATACTGAGGTATTAATGTTTTCCATGGAATGCTGTAAAGGTTCAAATCCAGATGGATGAAAAAATGTTTCAGAAATGTTTTGTCTGAGTCCTCTGGCTGTAAATGTTGGCTATATATTTCCGTAACATATCATTATCCTGCTGTTATTTTAATGTGCCTGCTCCCTATTGTAAAGCCTGCCTTGCTCGTGGGTTCACAGGTAAGTGCTAGGCTAGCTGCCCTTGTGGGCCATTTCTCTTTTTGTGCTGAAAATAACCTATCCTATTTGGTTTTAGATTAGCCTTACCCATACTATGGTTGATAATTATTACTCTAAATAAGAATAACTGGCTCATAGTGTGGATAATTTGAGGGTACCCATGCATGAGATAAAGCCCTTAGGAACTGCCTCTGTTCATTAGTTGTACAGGGGACAGTGGTGGGGTTAATTTTCTGTTTCCTAATCATACATCTAAGTTGCACTAGAAAATGGACAGGGATAAACACTATGTTGATGGGGAGTCTGTTCCACGGAAACATTATCCTCTGCGAAATATACCTCTCCCTCTAAACTATTCTGTAGATGTTGCAGAAGTGGGTCAGATCCCTAGACATAGTATTTCTGATGCCATTTGACTTGCTGATATGCAGTAAATCCATCAGTAATAGGTCAGAGAATGCCTTGTATGTCCAACACAGTTCACCTCTTAGAAATCTGTACGATACCGAGTACAGTAACAAGGCTTTGAGTTGGTCCAAGTAGGACATGTTGGTTAGGCCTTATATCCTTTTAATAAGGTATCTCTGTGGACATTCCAGTTGTTACATGTGTCTGGACAGATGCATGCCAAAGGTAGCACTATATTCAAAGACTGGCATATTGAGGGCTGAGTAAAGGGGAACAATGACAACCCTATATCTAGACACAATCCATTTATTTATAAACTATGCAGTATAGAAGGACTTTCTTACAACAACAGACACAGGTTGGTCAAAAGTTAGGTCACTGTCTACATAGGTTTCCAAATCCTGAACAACTGGGTCAACTCTTAGGAAAGTATTGTCAGTGTAGTAGTTCCCTGGGGTAGACAACTTCCCAAAGTATACAATAATGTATATTTTGGAATTTAGTTACAGACCATGATTTTGATACTAGTTATGTATTTGGGACAAACCTTCCTGCAGGATGGCTAAGTCATTTGGGAATTCAATGACTGCTCCTAGCTTGCAGTTATCTGCAAACTTTGTCAGTTAGAGCTCTTTGGCATTGGCTTATACTTCAGAAAAGTAAATGCCGAACATGAGAGATCCCAGCACAGAACCCTGGGGGACTCCATTCGACTGACTGGTCTCTTTGCGGAAGTAACTTCCTCTAGTTTGATTACCTGCATCCTATATGTCAGCCACTTGGCAATCCAGTGGGTGATATGAGGTTTATTCCCAATTTATTTAGCTTTGTTACTATGCCTGAGTGGGGAATTGTGTTAAACGTGGCCTTTTCAAAAAAAAATCCTCCAGGGTGAGTTATCATGACCTACCCTTGATGATTCCAAACTGATATGGGTCCACCGTTTGGAGATTCCCTATGTCCTGATTGATTAATTCCATGATAAGTCTTCCCATGCCTTTGCATATGAGGCTGGTTAGACTTATGGATCTGTAATTGCCTGGGTCTGTGGAAGCTCCTGCTTTATGCATGGGAATGACTGTAGGTGTTCTCCATTTGCTTGGTACAAAAACTGTAAGGAGGCTGAGATTGAACAGTGTTGATAGGAATGTGGCTAAATTGTGCTTCATGCTATTTAAAATGTATCTAGAGATATTGACAAGACCCATCAATGCAGTATTTGTGGCTTTTGATAGCATTTTTAGGACTTGGTCTTGAGTGATAGTTTGAGGTGAGTTAGTTTCAGGTATGTCTTGGGGGACTGACGGGGGGAGAGTGGTAAAGTTAGAGCTAAATTTACTGGTCAGTAGGTTCGCTATATCTTCAGCCTCGGTGTAGGTAACACTGTGTACAATCAGCTCAGCAGATTGCTACATTGTGCTTTTGAGATTGTAAACATAACTAAAAAAATGCCTTGTGATTGTCTTTGGCTTGGGTAGCTATTTTAGCCTCAAAATTGGCTTTGGTGTATTTTATTAAGCTCCTGAGTTGTTTATTTATTTCAGTGACAAGGGCTCTAACATTCTTGGAATTACTCTTCTTACTTTTGGTCAAAATCCTTTTCCTTTTATTATATAACTTGTTGAAATTATTGTTCCACTGATTTTTTTTTCCTGAGGTTTACCTTGCACTTGTTCCTATGGGGTACAGTTGCAACTATGCAGCTGTTTACATGATGGTATAGTGTGGTGGTCAGTGGCGGCTGGTGACTTCAAATCACAGGGGGGCTGCAGGAGACGCTGAATGGGCGGGGTCAAAGGGAAGGGGTGTGGTCAACCATAAAGGGGAGGAGCTATGCACAAAACCACAAAAAAACTAACTTTAATTAAATACGCTGCCCTGGGTGGCAAACCATCATTATGAAAGTCCAATCAAGACAAAAATAAGTGTAGAAGAATAAAAATATTTCAATGCATTGGCTGCATGACAGCTTACTTAATATCTAGATGGAAACAAAAGGTTGTGAGGCATGAAAAAATAAATTACTTTTTAAATACATTACTGGAATGCCAGTCAAAATCAAGTATAAGAAAAACCAGAAGCACTCAACTCAAACCACTTCTCCTTGCACTGCAGTTCTAATTATAATATATTCAGCTTTATTAAAGTACCAAGCAACATGCTGAAAGTAGAAATCTATGTGATGCCCCCACTTGTAAAAATGTTTCTTATCCAAAAGACCTGCTGCCTGACAACTTGTTTCATGGGGAAAACATGATAAAAGTAAAAATGAAAAGCAAACAAGAAACAAGCTCAAGATACATTGCTTAAAGGATTACTGTACAGGTTATGGACCACACATGATTGGCATTCTGTTTAGTTTACGGGTAAAGCCTGTAGAGATGACTGGAAGTCTCCAACAAGTGTAATGAGCTTTTTAAAATAATGGAATCCTGTCCTTTAATACCCAAGGCTTATACATTATCTAGTCAAGTATTCTCTGCATGGCAACAACAGAAAGGCTTTCAATGTTGGCAATTCTTTAACAGTATGCTTATTAAAGCTTACTTGCATCTTACGATGTCAGACAAGCTTACCTTATGGTCATTAAAGCATTGCTACTTAAACACAGAGCAACAGGCACTTTGAGTAATAAGCATAAATCAACAGTACAAAAATATGACAGAAACCAGACCATTCTGCAAAATCAAGAACAGATGAAAAGCCACTGTAGTACTTATGCAGTGTGTCCTCCCCATCCAAGGTAGATACAACTACTCCTTGCCTTGCTTGGACACATCCAGAGTCACTACATGGGGGAGTGAGGTGCAACAAGCATGTCACAATTTGAAATCTCTCTGGCTGACTGTGATGGCCCTGACACATTTGTCATACCTCTCAACTTCAAGAGCAAGAAATCTGGACAAAGCCATACACAGAAGTGGGACAAAGGCACAACAATAAGGACAATTTTAAATATTGCTCTAATAAACTTAGAAAGATAATAGAATAGGTCTTGCATTAGTATGAATTTTCTGAAGGGTATAAAATCTGAAACTCAAATGTCTGTCATTTTCTAACTTCAGTCTTTAGTGATTTGTCACTAATTTGCCAAAACACAATTTTATGAAAAATGGACCAAAAATGTGATGCAAAAATATAAAATAGACACACAATACAGCTTCTACCTGTCAAAGAAGGGACACTTTAATATTAGTACTGCTACCTTGAGCAGCTGACAAAATAAAAGAATCTACATGCATTTCAAGTAATCTATAACTTTGATTATTACAGTTATTTCTTAATTGTAAACCCTCCATGTTTTCTTCCAAAATTGCTATTTTGCGGAGGGATTATTAGGGAAGAGCAACATTTTGAGCCAAAAATTGGGGACAGTTGAGAGGTTGGCTATGCCTAATTCTATAAAGCAATTTATTTGCATGTACCTCTCAACCTGTTAATGCAGTAAATCTGAACAAGGCCAAATATATTGGGGCACATATAAACAGTACTAAAAATTGCTCTTGTATAAATTGAGACAGTTGATAGAACGGCTCTTACTTTAACATGCATTTTATGAAGGTTATGAAGTCTGAAACTTATTATTTAGTGACTTCTGGCAAATCATTTAGGAATTAAAACTACAAATTTTATGAACAACAAACCAAAATAAGAAGCAAAAATCTATTCATTCTTTGAAAATCTGGACAGTTGGGAGGTATAGTTCAGCTGGGCCTGTCTGAGTTTGCTGCCCTTCCCCTGACAAAATAATGTTTGAACTGGAGCCTCTGCAGCCATTCCAATTAACCATTACTTGGCTATTTCACTCCATTTACCATAAACACTAATGTGCATACTGCTTTACTTCAATGATTGGACTTCATTTGAAAGTTTTATTTTGTATTTTACAGCACAAACATTAAGTCATCTGTTAAACAAAGCAATGCAGTCTCACAATGAAAACTTAGCATTAAAACTTCTCTGCCCTTGAAACTCACATTCATTGAAACAGCATTGAAACCCACATTCAAAGAAAATACATTTTGCCAGTGGCAGATAAAGATTAATTTTGGGCTGTTTTCAATCATAGGCCCCTTGCATATGAAACATACATGTGCTCTTTGATACACCTTCCTCATTGTACTAAAAATTATATTCCTTGTACAATACAGTACACTTGTTAGAGGGTGTTTTAAATTTGTTTTGAACATTTTTCCAGTAAGCAATGAAACAAAACATATGCACCCATAATGGCAAAACTGCCCAGTTGAGAACATTTATCATAAAAAAAGTCTACTCAGATTTCCACAGTCCACCATTATTAGTAAATATACACAATTCTACAGTCCACCATTATTAGTAAATATGCACAATTCCACAGTCCACCATTATTAGTAAATATGCACAATTCCACAGTCCACCATTATTAGTAAATATGCACAATTCTACAGTCCATCATTATCAGTAAATATGCACAATTCTACAGTGCACCTTTATCAGTAAATATGCACAATTCTACAGTCCATATTTAGTGAATTCAGTTCTTGCCATAGCTGTCAACCTTAGCACAAAAACCTGGACGAAGCCAATAATGGGGGAATACAGTCCCAAAAATAGGGACAAATTTAAAATATTCATCTTATAAACTTAGAAAATTGCTAGAAAAAGGTTGTGCTACTATGTATTCTGAAGAACATGAAGTTTGAAATTCAAATGCCGGTCAATTTTACTGCGGACAGAACAAAACAATTTTCAGCAGAGACGAGGGATTAATACTGCAGACACGTCTTTGTAAAATGGCAGGGCATCAGAGCAAATCCACACAAACACAGAGGAGATGCAGACTCCACACAGAAGCCACCCCAACCAAGAATCAAACCAGAAAACCTATAGCTGTGAGGCAACAATACTACCACTGCACCATCAAATCTGCAAGGAATTAAACATTCAGAAACCTGAAGTCTGAAATTCAAATGCCTGTCAATTTTACTGCGGACAGAACAAAACAATTTTCAGCAGAGACGCAGGGATTAATACTGCAGACACGTCTTTGTAAAATGGCAGGGCATCAGAGCAAATCCACACAAACACAGAGAGGAGATGCAGACTCCACACAGAAGCCACCCCAACCAAGAATCAAACCAGAAAACCTATAGCTGTGAGGCAACAATACTACCACTGCACCATCAAATCTGCAAGGAATTAAACATTCAGAAACCTGAAGTCTGAAATTCAAATGCCTGTCAATTTTACTGCGGACAGAACAAAACAATTTTCAGCAGAGACGAGGGATTAATACTGCAGACATGTCTTTGTAAAATGGCAGGGCATCAGAGCAAATCCACACAAACACAGAGAGGAGATGCAGACTCCACACAGAAGCCACCCCAACCAAGAATCAAACCAGAAAACCTATAGCTGTGAGGCAACAATACTACCACTGCACCATCAAATCTGCAAGGAATTAAACATTCAGAAACCTGAAGTCTGAAATTCAAATGCCTGTCAATTTTACTGCGGACAGAACAAAACAATTTTCAGCAGAGATGCAGGGATTAATACTGCAGACACGTCTTTGTAAAATGGCAGGGCACCAGAGCAAATCCACACAAACACAGGCAGGAGATGCAGACTCCAAACAGAAGCCACCCCAACCAAGAATCAAACCAGAAAACCTATAGCTGTGAGGCAACAATACTACCACCGCACCATCAATTATGCAAGGAATTAAACATTCAGAAACCTGAAGTCTGAAATTCAAATGCCTGTCAATTTTACTGCAGACAGAACAAAACCAATTTTCAGCAGGGATTAAAACTGCAGACACGTCTTTGTAAAATGGCAGGGCACCAGAGCAAATCCACACAAACACATGGAGGAGATGCAGACTCCACACAGAAGCCACCCCAACCAAGAATCAAACCAGAAAACCTATAGCTGTGAGGCAACAATACTACCACTGCACCATCAAATACGCAAGGAATTAAACATTCAGAAACCCTTAAGTCTGAAATTCAAATGCCTATCAATTTTATTTAACATTTTTTAATCAGGACAGTCTGACTTGGAACAAATAAACAATTTTCAGCAGAGGCCCAGGAAGAAATAATGCAGACATGTCTTTGTAACATGGGAGGGCACAAAAGCAAACCCACACAAACACAGGGAGAAGATACAGACCCCACAAAGAAAGAACCCCAGCCAAGAATCAAACCCAAGAACCTACAGCTGTGAGGCACCAATGCTACTACTACACCATCAAATATCAAGCATTGCAACATTTACAAACCACAGATATTATGAGGAACAGATCAGATCGAATATGAGGTAAAAATCTGAAATTTTTTTACAAATGGTGGTGGGTAGGGAACTCAAGTCTTTAACACCTGCATACAGGGTACAGGGTTCAAGCCTGAGGCATTCCCTACCACACCACCATAAGCACCTGGGGCATTTTCACACACACACACACACACACACACTCTCTCTCTCCAGTAAAGCACACCTCTTCTCCAAAGTAGGCACACCAGGTTATAATGCTGTATACCATTGTGCTTTACTTGAGATTAAAAAAAAGTTACTTCCTTCAGAAGTGCTGGCTCCTACCACCTTCATGGTCTACTGTCTTGCATGTTTACACATGGAGAGAAAAAAAAATGATTGGTTGCCCTAATGCACTGTGCCTGCAGCTACCCCCTTGCCCCACTTATCTATTCTTCTGGTACTAACATTCTGTTTTTAATATGTATTTGTGTTTAGACAAATAGCTCCTTACAACACTGCACAAACTTTGAGTTTAGTGACCATCATCCTTCCACCCTTATTTATTTTTTCTGACCCTTTCGAAACAAAGTCTTAGCTCATACTAGGTTATCTCGATATTAACTGGTTATATGTTATCAGAATACAATAACATATTTATATGTACAGCACTTTATCATACTGTATACTTTTGCCCACAGTAGTCAATGAGCAAGTAATTAAATGGCATAATTTCTGAGCAACAACAATAACAAGTATTGTACTGCATTGCTGCCATATACCCTTCTGCGTTAGAGAAACACAATAATGGCACAAAAACAACATCAAACTGGAGTCTGTTCACTGTGACAGCAGTACACTTCTAATGCAGAAAAATGTTTGTGCCTGTAGTTGCCCACACAAATGCACACACAGACATGCCCACAAATACATTTGCACAGACACACAGTTACACACAGTTACACACACACACACACACACACATACACACACACACTCACTCACATGCACGCACACACACACACACACACACACACACACACACTCCAGTAAAGCACAAGCACAATACACAAACTCCAGTAAAGCACAAGCACCATACACAAACTCCAGTAAAGCAAGCACCATACACAAACTCCAGTAAAGCAAGCACCATACACAAACTCCAGTAAAGCACAAGCACCATACACACACATTGTAAATTAAAAAGCACAAACTCAATAAAAATAAAAAGGCACCTTACCTGAATGAATACATCCAGAACGTCCGTATACATCCTTCCTTCCCGCTAATACTGAAGACCCTCGAGATCCCAATGCTCCTTCCAGCGACGAGATCCCTAAGGCTCTGTCCCGAGTCCCTGCTGCTCCTCTTGCAGTCCGGACGCGTCCTATACTCCTGGCGGTCTGTGCACTGTAAAGTGCACAGATCGCTCCTTGTGTCCCTCTATGGGACGGCCGGGCTGCCTTGAGCATGCGCATAGACCGATAAGTCGGGACTCGGTCTATGCGCATGTCCAAATTTAAAAAATATTTTTTATTTTTCATTTGTTTTTCTTGCTTTTTTATTTTTGAGGGGGCTGCAGTCTGGCAGCCCTATGCCACGAGCCGCCCCTGGTGGTGGTGTTCTTTTCTGCCACATATTCAGTGGAGTTAACTGGGTTTGGAGGGGATTTGAAGCTTACTAATGTATCACTTAGGAGTAGGTAGTTTGCTTAAAATAATTTCTAAAGGCACCTTGGGTAGAAGGGAGCTTTGATTTCAGTTTTATTTCAAAGGAGACTGCTTTATGGTCAGACCTAACAAGTGATGAAGATACACAAGGGATGGTGTGAGATGCTTCCATATTAGTAAGGAAAGATCCAAGATGTTATTCCCTCTAGTGGGTATTCTAACAAATAGTTTCAGGGCATTTGTATTGACAAAGTCCAGGAATCTCTGTGACTGTGCACTTGTGGTGTGTAATAGACACTAATAGTTGTGCTACATAGAGAAAGACAGAAAGTGTTTTCATTTCTTGATCTGATTTTAAATTCATTTTAACAGTCTGTATCTGCTTTAGCTAAGGTCTTTAACCCTGTATTAGTGATTCCATTACATAGCTGCATGGCATTTTTGCTGTTTTAAGTGGTCCAAATGTTGTTATTAAGCCCTCATTTAATTTCTCTGTACTGAGTATATGTCAGGCTAGTTCAAGACTTGATTTTGCACTGGAGCAGTTCCAGGCCAGTCAATTCAGAGCTTAGGGTCTTAAACCCAGTGCATCTATTATTACCTTCCCCCTCTCATAATTTGACAACATTATTCCCTCCGTCACCCTATTTATTGGCTGTTGGCAATAAGCATATAAGCATCATTTTGCAAAGTCTCTCCCCTTAAACTACTCAGCAGGCTAAAAGACCTTTTATAAAATTACTTAATATTGAGTGTAACGATACTGCTTACACTGATTTTAGTATCAAATTAGTAAGTTAAATATAATTACTTTACTGGTTCTTGCAGGTGGCAGAATAAGGTTTCCAAGCTAGCTGTTTATTGAAATTTAAATACTCAGTAGCAATGCCTAGAACTATGACAATAATCTCTGCAGCAAAATCAAGAAAATAAACAATCAATAAACTTTAAATGAAATAAAACACCTTAAAATTTTCCAAATGAAATAATACACTTCTCTCCCCATTCATTAATTACTGAAGTTGTAAAAGTGGAAGCTAACAACATTCCCACTACTTCCTTTAATAGCCTTTCTATAACTGCATCAAACATAAAAAAAATATATATTTTGGAATTAAATAAGTCACAATGCAAATTAATAACTCAATAAAAAATCCTTACATCTTGATGCCCACATCTTATGGAATTATATAATAAAGGAAATTATGTTATCAGTCTCAATGTATAAAACATTTTTGTTATGCACATCTATGCCTTAACTCATACAGCAAATCATTAGTCTTTCAGATACAAACTAGTACTTTGTGTAACTTAGCTTTGTTTAAAATAGAATCTAAAATGTAGCTATAACCTCATCAATTTTGTCTCCTTTGCCAGAAGTGATAAAGCATAAATGTGAATTTAAAGGATCCGTGTTTAATGTTAGTTGCCATTAGCTATAAGATCACTGTAAAATATTTCTAATAGGGCTAAATCTTTATAATGATATGCTCCATTAACATTTCTCCTTGTTACCCTTTTATATAATTCACCATAAATATTCCTTTGCACGCTTTGCAAGGTGTGATATTTTATGACCTTGCACATCCATGCTAAATGTGTATGTGAATTGCTCTGTCCTGTGCACTACTGCTCATTGTGAGATTTTGCCTTTCATATTGTGATATTTGTTTCTGAATCTCAGAGAATTGTTTAAACCAGAGTACAGCACAGCAAATTAATTTCTTAGAGTACCTTTACTCAGGATAAACAAAAAAATTACTTAACTGAGAGAGTGAAGACCTATTTTACAGATGCCATCCCCACATATGCTTGAACAATGTATTATTAACACCTCTTGTTCTAATACCATACAGATAATTACTATTTGTCAACTTTGTGTTGGCTTTACTAGCTATCATCTTTTCCTATCTCACTTGCCATCTTCCTTTAGCTTTTGTGACTCAGTGGTGTGCTACAGCTACAGTAATAAGTTTTTGCTGGTTATTTTGCGATATTCTAAGAAAGGAACTGTAACAGTGGCTATTCAGCCGACAAGGCTGCATCAGCAGCTAAACCATCAGTATGAAACACACCTCAACCCTGTCAGAAATTAAACACACCTCCACAACTAAGTCAAATACAGTCTGCTACAATTCTGCAGTTGTAATTACGATATCAGTGGGTAAACCATCAGCACGGAACACACCTCAACCCAGTCAGAAATGAAACATGCATCCACAACTAAGCCAAATACAGTCTGCTACAAATCTGCAGTTGTAATTACTGTATCAGTGGGTAAACCATCAGAACGGAAGACACCTCAACCCAGTCAGACGTGAAACAAGCCTCCACAACTAAGTGAAATACAGTTTGCTACAATCCTGCAGTTGTAACAGTATGTTCATACTTTTCACTTTGTCCTGCATTTATCCTTTAATTGTACGGCTGCAAGCACATCACTGACCTTATAATCCTGTTGCCCTTCCATCCTCTTATTTCTCTAGCTTGTCTAGTTGCCTCTGAGTTAGAATTCTATCCCACCATTTAATCTAACTGGTTTTACCTCTCCTGGTTATTATTGGTTTCCCCTTACTCAGTTTGCTACACTTTTACAGTCACTTACACTATCAAGGTTGTTTTTACCCAATTCTAACTTAACCAGTAGAGTCCCACTGCCACTACTCATGGCTTCATATATTGTTTTTTACAGTTTGTCATTGGTCCAGTCCATTTAACAGGAATAAATCCACTCAAAGGACATACTGCCCACAAACTATGACTTCTTGCTTCTCATTCTACCTCCCATCATGCCTTGTGGCATTTAAAAATCTCTATTAATGATCTGTACCATCTTCTCCTATCTCACTTGCCATCTTCTTTTAGCTTTCAGGACCTAGCAGTATGCTACATCTACAGTAATAAGCTTTTATTGGTTATTTAGGGATGTTCTAAGAAAGGAACCATAACAGTGACTATTCAACAGACAAAGTATTAATTTTCCTGCTAATATAATATCTCTTGAATACTCTGTACCGCACATGCATTTTGAGCAATATAACTAGATCAAAGCGTTTCTATACTGTAACTTGCTGGCAATTGCTCAGACATCTCAATCTATGTATGTCTAAATGCTGGTGTAATATTAAGTCAGTGGTTTGCAAGACGGTATCTGAATTGTTTGGATATTTTTGAGCCTACTGCTGAACTATTTTGTTGATTTATTTTGCAGCATGTAGCCCACAGTATACTTGTTTTAATACCTACTGTTATGAAAGGAGGTACTGCCAGCCCAGCTATCTGGAATTTTGTAAATAATTCTATGTCATTTGTAAATATCAACATGATTTATATAGAAGTGTGACAAAGGGAGATAGTACCAGCACAGCTTTCTGAAATTTTGTAAATGGTTATGTGTCATTTGTGAATATCAACATGATTCATATAAGATACTTGTGTTACAAATGTATTACACCTGTATGTCAGGTGTATATAAAATTGCTGGTACAGACGTGTGTGTTGAAAACATTTTTGCAAAGTACTTAAAATGTAACCACAGCATGCCCTACTGGAATAGAACAGAAATGTACCTGCTCTATTGTAACTGTTTAAATGTATATATTTTAACAGGTGGAACGGATTTGCAGAAGGTTACAAAACTTCAGAAAAATAGCTCAAATTAAATTACTTTATGGCCAGACCATAAAAAGAAGTTATTTTTCAATTTCAGTGCAGTAACAGACACAATGTCTAGAACTAAGGAACTTTCTGTATTGTTTTGGAAGCGTTTTATAGTTTTATGACTTCCAAGTACCAAGATCTGAAGGAAAGCCCTTGTGTATGCATTTTCACTGGTAGATGCTAAATAAAGCATCTGAACTTTCAGCAGTGGGGGTTTTACCTGGGATAGAGTCAGATGACAAGAAATTATGTTATTCTGCAAACTATGCCAGCAGTAATATTTGAGATATTAATTTAAGAACTCTCTGAGAGACAGAGAGAACATTCTGTATTTTGTCTTGAACCTAACAATATCCATTTACCACACATCTGCCTTGCCTGTAAGTACGTTTTTAGGGCATAGTAACTCTTTTAGATATAGTCAGGAATATAGCAAAGCTTAGCTTAGATATTTTTATTTATTTAGTCATGACTATCTTGCAATGTTGTTTTAAATATTTCCTGTGATTTTGAACTCTGATATCACTGTAAATATATAGAGTATTTTCTTGTTCTTTTATTATTTATTATTAAATATATTTAAACCTTTCATTGTGGCTGATCTGTCTAGAGATATTTAAGTTCTGAGAGTACTTGCATATTTATTTTGTGACATTGTATGCCAATCCTAATAGCCTAGCTCTTGGTCAAACTACCATTTGTATTGATAGTAACATTACACGGTAAGATTGGACACCCTTTGTTAAGGCCCTTAAAGTAGATGATTAAGAGTTGGCTGATGGCAGTAATAACTACCTAATAGTATGGGCAGAAAGAAGCATAGCTAGTAAACCTGTGGCAGCCTCTCCCAGGTGTGTGTGTGTGTGTGTGTGTGTGTGTGTGTGTGTGTGTGTGTGTGTGTGTGTGTGTGTGTGTGTGTGTGTGTGTGTGTGTGCGTGTGTGCATGTGTATAAAACAAATCTCCAAGATTGTGTGTGTCAGCTACTTGGGCAAGGACACAAAGCACTGGTTGGATAGAGAGAGAGTGTTGGAGGTCTTGGCTTGGTCACTCAGCTGATATCTCAACTCTATTGCTGTGTCACTGGGGAGTCTTATTGGGGATCTGGAGAAAGAGGGAGAAACCAGCCCCAGACTGACTGTGGTCTCTGTGTACTCTTAAGGGAAATTGCACTTGATGCAGAAATCTGCATCTGAAAATACTGTGTGTGTATACCTGTCATCCTCCCAATGCATGTCCCCCACTGGTGCCAGTGGTGCGCATTGAGGCTCCTTGATTACTGGTCCAGTGGTGGTGTGTCACATTTACTGGCTGGCAATGGTAGGATATCCACATATTGGGATTCAGTGGTGTGGATATTGAACTCCTGTAGCCTGTAAACTGTGGTCACTAAGGAAGGTGACTGTACTGTGAAGCAGCCACACAGTTAACATTCAGAGTTTCACTTTGATAGCTTAGTTAGTCAGGGAGAGCAGGCAAGGACGTCAGCAGAGTTGTATGGCAAGCTGACAAGAAGCCAGTTGGCTGAGAAGTGCCAGGCCAAAGGACGAGTGCATGCTAACCTGACTAAATCAGAAATGACAGCAGCCTTCATCACAGACCAGCAACCAGGAGGACAACCAGACTGGTCTTGGGGATGTACAGCTCTCAGAAAATGGACAGTTCAATCTTTCAACAGATGACTTAAAAATCCATCTGGAGTTAAAGACACTTGACCTGGAGGACAAACATTTGGAAATAGAATCAGCAGAGAGACTGCTGCATTTCGAGGTTGAAGCAGAATCAGCAGAGAGACTGAGATGTCTGGAATCTGAGGAAATTGAGAGGGAGTGGCAACATGAAAAGGAGATGCTGACTCTTCGCCAGGGTCATAGAGGTAATGGGCAAGGGAGTAACGAACCCCAGAAGCAACAAAGGTCAATAAATTATTTCCATAATTTATAGAGGATGACAATTTTGATAGTTTTATTCATTTGTTTGAAAGGGTATGCAATTAGTATAATGTTGACCAAGGGCTCTGGGAATGGTTCCAGACCCCCTTACTCCATGATAAAGCTGTAACTGCTATTTCTAAATTGCCTGATACTGATTGCTTAAATTATAATACTGTTAAAAATTGTTTATTAGTGTGTGTTAGTTAACACCTGAACCTTACAGAAAAAAGTTTCATGAGCATAGACACAAGGCAGATGAAAGAGTGTGTGAATATATTGCTGATTTACTTATGCACCTATTTTCATAGATGGGTGAGGGGGTGTCAGGTCACCACTTTTGAAAGGCTGGCAGACCTTTTGGTGAGGGAACAATCCCTTAGCACTTTGTCTGAGGACATGAGAATCTGGTTAGCTGATAGGTAATGTAATACTGCAAATGAGTTGAGGAAAAAGGCAGACTTATACCTAGCAAGCAGGGCATCACTACACAGGAAAGGGATACCCAGTGCTGCTCAAGGGTCTAAGGGAACCAGTCAGAAGTGAAACAAGCCTCCACAGCTAAGCCAAATACAGTCTTCTACAATCCTGCAGTTGTAATTGTGTGTTCATACTTTTTCAATTTATCCTGCATATATCCTTTAATTGTATGACTGCAAGCACATCAATGACCCTATAATCCTGCTGCCCTTCCACACTCCTACTTCTCTAGCTTGCCTAGTTCCTTCCGAGTTAGAATTCTACCTCACCATTTAACATAAATGTGTTTTACCTCTCCTAGTTATTACTGGCTTCCCGTTACTTAGTTTACTGCACTTTTTTTAACTGTCAAGGTTGTTTTTACCCAGTTCTAACTTAACCAGTAGCCTCCTCACAGCTTCCCAGATTGTTTGTTTGCAGTCTGCCATTGGTCCATCCCACTCCATTCACCCTCGCTGTGCTCAGGCTCACTCCGCTCCCCTACTCTGCCCCCAAATTCCACCAGCCCCCACTACTCCTACACTTATACTTACATTGGCTCCACCCTATCTTACCTCTACCACTCGCAACTGCTCTCCTCTCTCCTAGTTAAACCAATCACTACCACAATCATTCTTACAATCTGCTCCCCACCCCCACACTATAAACTCTCACCTACTTCACCCCATTTTCCCTGCATAGTAAGTAGCTCACGCCATACTAGCTCCCAAACATGTACCACTACCCCACAATAATAGTCTTAACCACAATAACTTTCATATTAAGAATACTTGTTATGTATCTAAGTACCCCCAAAATAATTACACTCACTGTTACATATACATACAATCACCAAATCACTATGATAGCTTCCAGAATATCTCTCCTCAGCTGTTTCCATGCAACATACCCTATTACTTAATCCCCAAACTGCTGGACTCTATATATAGCAAACCTAATCTCATACCTCTTACAGCCACCCCTCCAAATAACTGAACAACATATGCTCCTATCTAATCTGTCTAGTGTCATAATATGGTGGCATCTATCCTAACCCTGGCCCCACCACTAATCATCCCTGCAAATATGCTCATAAAAAAATTATAAACTTTATGACCCTCAACATTAAAAGCATGGGTGACAAAATATCCCCCCTGCATGCTTGGATACAAGCCTGACAAACTAGCCCTCACTGAAACCTGGGTAAGACCTAACATAACAGACTCTGAGTTCCTACCTCCAACTACTGCCTGCTCGGGTCAGATAGAACCCAAACGGAAGGTGAAGACTTAGCATTACTCTATTCCAAAAACCTTAACATCACACCACACACAAATGACACCCTTATTTTTTCCACAGCAGAACTTCTGATATCCTTCCTAAACCTTAACAATATAAAGAGGATCTGTATAATTGTTCTCTACATCCCCCCAGTTAATAACACCCGTATTCTAGAAGACATACTTTCCTGGACCACCTAAACATTTCAACACAAAACTATAATTTTAGGAGACACCAACATAGACTGGCAAACTATCACATGCCAACTATCCACTAATAGCATCAACCTATATGTTTTTTCTCAACTAATCTTTGACCCCTCTAGATACAACAAACAATACACTCAACACTTCACCTTAGACTGGATCTTGGTATCACACTCTTCCTACTTTAGCAATACTGGTACATATCCAAACACACTTATTATACCATGACCCCCCATTTATATTTCAAAACGTGCACGCTGATTGGCCAGCGTGCACGTTGTAAATCGACATATACTAATAGAAAAAGGTCCGGTTGCCCAGACTTTTTCCATTAGTATAAGTCTTTTTTAAAACACTGTCTCGCTATGTTAAAGGAGTTTAACATAGTGACACAGGTTTAAAAAAAGCAATGGAGATCTCTGTTGCTTTTTTTTAAAGCTGTCTCGCTATGTTAAACTCCTTTAACATAGTGACACAGTGTGTAAAAAGCAATGGAGATCTTGCTTTCTCCGTTGCTTTTTTTTTTTAAACCCGTCTCGCTATGTTAAATGGGTTTAACATAGCGAGACAGCTTTAAAATAAGCAACGGAGATCTCCGTTGCTTATTTTAAAGCTGTCTCATGTTAAACCCATTTAACATAGTGAAACAGTTTGTAAAAAGCAACGGAGATCTTGCTTTCTCCGTTGCTTTTTTCAAAACTGTCTCGCTATGTTAAATGGGTTTAACATAGCGAGACAGCTTTAAAATAAGAAACAGAGATTCTCCGTTGCTTTTTTTAAAGCTGTCTCACTATGTTAAACCTATTTAACATAGTGAAACAGTAAAAAGCAATGAAGATCTTGCTTTCTCCGTTGCTTTTGCCTACATCTCTGATGTACTGCTTAGGCATGCGCAGTACATCAGAACTTCCGCAGAATACCAGACAGCTGCGGAAGGGCAGCAAGGAGGCATTATACAATGCCATTATTTAAGAAAAGTAATTTGTTTTTTTCTTTAGTAATGCCATTGTATAATAGCAATAACCCACTTCTGGGTGTGGGTAATGCTGGATTTACCCACGGTTGGCTTTGTTTGGTACCTCGGCCTTCGCCCCTACCTGCTTTCTCCATTTGCGTAAACACACACTCTCCAAAAACTCACACCCTAAAATCTCTAACTCCTCTAATGACAGGTTTAATGACCTGCTATGTAAAATAAACTGGTGAATCTGGGAATCTTGAGGCAATGTTACAACTCCCTCATGTACACAGACAACCCTCTCCTCCTCCCAACAAATTCCAACACATGTGAGAGATGCAACCATATAGCCAAACTGGAGGCTAAGCTCTCTCAACTCAGTACTGGTGTAACCAGTCAGGAGGAGAAGGAAACCACACTCACTACAATTCCAGTCTCACATAGACCTACAACGACAGCAAACCAAACACATAAACACACAAAAACATACTCGGAGGCTCTAAATAAAAATCTGCCTAAGCAGCAGAGACCTCCAAAGCAGACACCAAAGCAACCGCTACCCCAAAACAAAACACATGCAACACATAGCTCACAAAGCCAGTGTGCTGAACAGTCACAGCCCTTAAGGCTAAACAACACACCTGATACACTTGTAATAGGTGACTCTATCGTCAGGCACACTGACGTCCCGCTCACCAGGCTGAACAAGGAGAAGGTCACTGTGAGCTGCCTGTCGGGTGCTAGGATCTGCCACATAACACAAGCACTCAGTTGACTCCAAGGCAAGTACAAATATGACTCAGTCATTGTCCATGCTGGTGTGAATGACCTGAGACTTACCTCCCTGGACTACATGTAAAGAGACATAGAGGAGCTCTCTGAGCATGTAGCCCAGGCCGGTATGACCCTGACCTTGAGTAGCATCTTACCCTCATCAAGAATGATGCCACAATATGAAGACAAGATAATCAATTTCAACAATTGGCTTAAGTATTGGTGTCATTCAAAGGGGATCCAATGCCTGTCAGCCTGGGATGACATGCTCGACAAGCCACAATGCTTCGCTAGGGACGGCTTGCACCTGTCACCCCTGGGCTTTCGGATATTGGCAAAGGCACTTGCTACCCCCATAGTGCCTTTTTTAGGCAAAGCTCAAAAGACAAACCCACCTCCATAGGTATCACAAGGGATAAGAAACTAAGAGTAATGCTACTCAACGCCAGAAGTCTAAACCTCAAGATGCACACACTCAAAACTCTCCTTAGCATGGAGAACATCGATATCTGTGCAGTAACAGAAACCTGGCTCAAGGATCCCGAGAGCACCCCAGCACTACGAGGTTATACCTCATACCATGCTTTTCGGCCCAAAACTTGGACCGAACCACAAAAGGAGGGGGAGTATCAATATTCGTCAACGATACCCACACCTCCAGGTTGGTGGCACAGCACGAAGCATCAGAGACTATCCATGTGCAACTAACAGTGGGTAAAACTGCCTTCCAGTTTATAGCCTGCTACAGACCACCCTCCCAAACCCAGGAACCCCACTCGGCCTTCCTGAGGACACTGGAAAATATGAAGGTCTCTCCAAACACCATTATATTGGGCGACTTCAACTACCCAAACATAGACTGGGAGCATTACTCTAGCTCCAACACCCTAGCCCAAAGGTTCCTAGAATTTATAAACTCAAATGCTATGGAACAACTTGTTACCACCCCCACAAGAGGGGAAAACATACTGGACCTGATCATCACCAGCATGGGGACTCTATGCTCTAGACCAGAAGTGTATCCCTCACTGGTAAGATCAGACCATAAACTAATCTCGCTGGATATTCGCATCCCGACCCCACCCCCTGCCCAGAAAACCACAGTGAAAAACTTCTCTAAAGCAAATTTCACACTCCTCAAAACCGAGGTGGAATCCTTCAAAGCCCCCGGGCCTGTGGAAAATACGGCCAAGACCGCAGAATCCTTTATAAACGCATTCTATGAACACCTTCAGGAATGCATGGATCATGCAATCCCAAATAAAACCAAGACCCAATCCTGCAAAGGCAGACGTCCTGTCTGGTGGACCCCAGCCATAAACAAACTATACAATAGAAGGAGGAAGCTACTACATGATAGAGCAAAATCCCAAAAAGGAAAGGCATCTCTGATCAGTATTAGCAAAAAACTATGGGCACTCATAAAATCGTCTAAGGCCAGCTTCGAGAGAAAAATTGCACAGGACACTAAGGATAATCACAAGGCTTTCTTTAGTTATGTTAGGAACCTGGGTGGGAATTCCCAGATATGCTCAGAATTAGTCCAAAATGTCAAAAAATACAACAAACCCACAGACATTGGCAACATCCTAGCTGACAAGTTCAGTGCAACCTTCTCCCCCCCCCCCACCAAAAGGACAAATATCTATCCCAGCAGAGTGCTGCCCCCCTGGCATCTCAGATGCTCAGGTAAGAGCTGCCCTCTCCAAAGCAAAAAACACAGCATCAATGGGAGCAGACGGTGTCCCGGGCTGCGTCCTACATGAACTCCAAGAAGAACTAAACCCAAATATAAAACTACTGTTCAATCTCAGCCTTACTACAGGATATGTACCCAAAGAGTGGCGTACAGCAACAGTGGTCCCTCTGCACAAAGGTGGTGCCTCAACGGATCCTGTAAACTATCGCCCCATAAGCCTGACTAGCTTGGTCTGCAAAGCTATGGAAAGGATCATCATGGACCTCATAAATAAAGATATTGGGGACCTACAGACACTGGATCCTACCCAGTTTGGCTTTGTTAAAGGCAGATCCTGCCTCTTAAACCTACTTGATTTCTTTGAAACAGTCACCAAGGCCATTGATGAGGGGAAGGTGCTCCACACAGCCTACCTGGACCTCGCAAAAGCCTTCGATACAACACCCCACTCGGGCATTATAGATAAGCTCACCAGCTTAAATATAAACCCCTATGTCACTAGATGGGTTGCAAACTGGCTCAAGGACAGAACCCACATGGTTAGAATTGCTGGAGCCATGTCAGACTCCAAACCAGTTACAAATGGCATCCCACAAGGCTCAGTCCTGGGACCTCTCTTGTTCGGTATATTTTTCTCAGAGGTACAGGCCAACATGGAAGGACTGTAGCTGACCAAGTTCGCAGATGACTGCAAACTGGGTGCCATAATCGACTCTCCAGCCAACACAAGCATCCTCCAAAAGGGCCTCATAGAAACAGACAATTGGTGCCAGAGCCATGGCCTCAAGCTAAACGCCAAAAAGTGTATAGTCATCCCCTTTGGCAAAAACAAAGTGCCCACAAATTACCACATAGGTGGTAATCCATTAAGTACAGAAGAAGTAATTAGGGACCTGGGGACCCAAGTTGATAGCAATCTCTCATTTGACAACCACGTGGCCAAAGTGGTTAGAAGAACATTTTATATAGCCCACCTAATCATGAAGGGATTCACATCTAGATCAGGGGGAGGTCATCGTGCCTCTTTACTCATCCCTCATCAGGCCCATAATTGAGTACAATGCCCCCTTTGGGATGTACCTTACCAGACACCTGCAGCAACTGGAAATACCCCAAAAGTACCTCACCAAGAGGATCAAAGGGCTCAAACAGATGCCATATGCTGCCCGGTTAAAGAAACTCCAGCTCTACTCAGTGGCATACCACCTGTTCAGAGGCGATCTGTGCCTGATGTATAAAGCCATGTCCAACCCGGAATTAATGAACATGCTGCACCTCAGAAAATCCAAATCCCATCGAGCTACGTGCTCAAGAGACTTGAACCTCAGCACTGAAATAAATAGGAAATGCTGGAGGGACAGATTCATAACCCAGAGGCTCCCTTCACTCTGGAATAAAATCCCAGTCCAGGTTAGGCAGAGTCCCTCATTGACTCTCTTCAAGAGGAATCTTGATGAGTGGATGGGAGATCATAGGTTTACCCCGGGTATCACTTCTGTGTCACTGTTAGACAGAGGCACAGTATACTAACCTCAAAAAAGGGCATAGCAAAATTAATTTAAAATGGGTGGTGAAAGCCAAACACACTCTGGCTAGGCTTATAAATGCCCTAGGGCAGATAGCCTAGTATGAACCTATGAACATATGGTATCCACTAAAGGTATTGCCACTAGATGAGTCAGTACACTACTTTAATAACTAGTTCCTAAAACTACTAGATACCCTTGCTCCAGTTGAAACCAAAGGAATCAAAAACAATTCTATACCCTAGCTAACTAAGGAATGCAAAAACCTAATGAAAAAAGGGATGCAGCCTGGACTCTATGGTAACAAAGTAATAAAGAACAAGATCTAATTACTTTTAAGCAGCTACGAAACCAAGCTAAAAAAACTAGTTACTAAACAGTTATGCTATAGTCAGCTACAGCAGAAGCACAAAACTAATCCAAAAAAATTCTTGCCAGTATCACGACTCTACTCCTTGGAACAAAAAAGGAATCCAAGGTTGCACTAAATGCCCCTCCCTCTAAAATTGGCGAAGATTTTAACATCCACTTCATAAAATTAATAACCGATCTTATCATTAAAACCTCCAATACCTACCACTCTTCCTCTTCATCTACCCCTAATACTTCCCATTCACTTGACCCAGACCCTTCTCATCCTGCTCCTTACCCCCATTGCACAAAACAACCTTCTGAGAACTTACTTTAATTTTTACTCTTCAACCAATACCTATAGCCTCATAAAAAAGATTACTGCAGCAACTCAAATCTTGCTCTACCTACACTGACAGCTTCCCACCTGCATACCTAAAAACAGCAGATGACTCCATAGCATAGCCAGTCAGCATCCTAATTAATGGAGCCATATCAGAGTCCAAAGTACCTAGTATCTGAAAAAAGTCCTATACATACCACTTAGCCTTTCAGTGCAAAAAATCTGGACAAAGCCAGAAAGAATGGGGGGATGAAGGCCCAAAAATAGGGATAGAATTTAAATATTGCTCCTATAAACTTAGAAAGTTGCTAGAATAACAGGTTTTGCATTATTATGCATTTTCTGAAGGGTATAACGTTTGAAACTCAAATGTCCATCATTATTTAGTATTAAGTGACTTCAATCTTCAATATTTTGCCAGAAAACCACAAATTTGATAAGGAACAGACCAAAAATGCAAGGCAAAAATCTGGACATTCTATAGAAATCTGTACAGCTGAGAGGTATGTCATCCCCATTCACAAAGGAGGTAACTCCACTGAACTTACACACTTTCGACCCATAGCTGTACTTTCCTCCATCTCTAAGATAATGGAAAAATGTGTCTATCTTCAACTCATGAATTACTTACAGCATAACAACCTCCTTAGAAATACACAACACGGTTTTCATTCTGGCCACAGCACGGCTACTGCCCTCCCTATCCTTGAATGACTTTGTAAACAGAGCCAGAAACTCCGGTTGCTATGTATCTGCACTATTTCTTGACCTCTCAAAAGCATTCGATACTGTGTCTCAAGCTTTCTAACCTAGGAATTATCCATCCTACACTAAACTGGTTTCACAGTTACACAATCGAAAACAATCTGTTAAATGGTCAAATGTTATCTCTCCCTTTCTAGCAAATCCCACTGGAGTCACTCAGTGATCTATTCTAGGACCCCTACTTTTTAATATTTTGACCAATGACCTATGTAAACCATCTACTAGTGGAACACTCATCCAATATGCTGATAATTCCACAATAATCTGTACCCCTCGCACACTACCCCAGCTTCTCAACAATACACAAAAAAGTTTCACTGTTGTTGAATCATTACTAACTGCCAGCTCTTCCTCAATCCAAAAAAAAGCAAACTGTTTCTTTTTGAGCTAATGAATTATACTACTAATTGAAACAACTTCAAAATACTCTCTGCTGGCAACACCACCATTGAAAATGTCTACCACACCAAGTTACTGGGTGTAGTCAGTCATAGATGATCACCTTCATTTTGATCTTCACATTCAACAAAACATAAAGAAAATTCAGCAGAAACTCAGCACACTTTACAGAAACAAACACTCACTAACCTCTTCTTCCCAAACTACCCTTGTCAAAACTTTTCTACTACTCTCCATGCTTCACAGCACTCCAGTACTTACCAATTTGCAGGGCTCCACAAGATCTAAAATGTAACAATGCTATAATAAAGTGCTCAATTTTGTCACTAACTCAAAAAAAAGAACCCATCACTGTTTGTCACTAAAAAAACTAAACTGGGTAGAATTCTCCAAATACTTCATATATACTCACCTAACACTGCACAACATGGTCTACAAAACCCAAGCCTGCCCAGCACTAAATAACATAATTACCCCTTACAACCCATGCAGAACACTTAGGTCTGCAGATAAAGATCTTCTCTCTATATACAAACCTTCAAAGAAAGCTGGACAAAGCCTCAACTCCCACTATGTTGCAAAAGCTTGGAACTCTCTTCCAAAATAAAGTGAGAACTATTACTAACCTACCTGCCTTTAACTCTGTACTGAAACAACACATGTTCAACTCCTGGCTGTGCTCCTGCTGTGATCCAGGCTAATATCTTCTCCAGAGCTGACCAGACTACAACTCTTATTTACTCTCTTGCCATCTGACTTCATTCACTCTGTATTATCTACTTTGATATCTATATGAATTACTTGAATAGTTACCATCTGCCTCATATCAATGTACCTGTTTACCTGTAACTCAGGTAACTTGTTGCTATTTGTATTGTTTTATTTTTCACATCTCTGTATGTATTTATAACTCATATAATTTTATGTTATCTGTATAAAGATTGTACTTGCCTGTATGTAACTGGAGCTTTTCTCTCCCTTCACTGAAAATGAGTTATTTCTGATCTAGTCGGACTTTCCCAGTAACCAAATGACAAATAAATAAATAAAACAAATATCACAGATCACACAAACTGCAACATACACCATAAGATACCAGAACAATAAACCGTAGTTTTATCTATTTACATGAAAATCCACAAGGGAAAATTCAACTTAATTTTAAAAAGGACTCCTGAATTAGAGGGGCTTTGGACAACTTTATAGAGACATTTCATTTTGCAAAGTTTCATAACTAACATACATTTGCAAATTCACAGTATATTTTCAAATGAGTAATACAAATATTGCAGCTTGTAAATACTATAACCTGGTTGCAAACAGACTGCTTTTATACAAATGTAAGGTTTATTTTTCAAAATTAAAAAAACAAAATACAAAACATTACAATTGGTAAGACAAGTTAGTATTAAAGGTATTTTTATATGTTAGTATCAAATACCCTTCAAGGAGAAATTTGAGGGAAATGAGGGACAAATGAGCCAAAGGAATAAAAGTAGAAATGGGTATATCATTATTAAAATAACTGACAATAATATCCCTCTCTGGTATGCTATAGTTATAGATATGACCCTGTTTCTCCCAGACTTAGGATTTTCTTCAAAACGTTAGATCTGTTTAAGAAGAACTACACTGTTTTAGGGTTTATTACCTCAAGAACGATTAACTTAAAACTGAGAGGGTGCTTCATTTTCTGACTCTCTTCTGTCATTTTAAAAGACAGATGTATGCTGTACAATGCTTGGGAATTTGGAAGTATGAATGTAGTACTTGCTAATAATGGATTATACACAACAAAACAGAGTATATACTAGGAAACAAGGGAAAATGAATAATAGTATGGCTGAAAATGTGATATTTCTTACTTATATGTTTTTGAAAAATAGCAGTTGAACTTGGTTCATCAAAACTATAACATTCTGTTAGTATTTTATTTTGACATTAAGGTGACAGTTTTGCAATATATTACATTATTTGCATTTCTGTTATTGCTTATATGATTTACCATATGCATAGATATTATGCAAGTGTTGCAGTTAAGCAAATTGATGGGCATAAAAAAACATAGAATTAGGACTTGCATATAACTTGGCAAAATACTTTAGCTTTTCCACATTACTCAACCCATCTTATGAATGCTGTGTGTTATTATTTACCTATATTATCCACATTAATGCATTTGATACATTTTTAAATTACAAGATTCTGACAGCAACATTACTTCATAAAATTTGGGGTCTGGTAATTGTATCTTGGTATGTGTAAGAAGCACTATTTACTAAATCATTTAAAACCTGAGGTTTCAAATAACATTTGCTGTGATTTTAGAGAATAATAAAGGAAGACTTACAAGTTCATAAATATATGTTAGCTCTACCTCCTTACTTGAATATGTAGATTTTGTTTGATAGCTAAGCAAATTTGAAGGGATATTTCTGATAAATGATGGATATATTATAATTTTCTTTAGTCATGTAATGTGTATATCTCCCCTTAAATCACTTTTTACATGTATTTTACAAAAAAGTTGTATTGCAGTTAGGTACCCTCCTTGAAAATTAACTGCACGCACAGTGCAGAATAGTTTATGCTTACAAGCAAAAGATAAAGAACTGATAACAAGAATATAGAATTATGTTGACAAGAAATAACAAGCTCATGCTGAAAAAAGGATTACATCTTATCCTGAATTCTGTCTGTCGATTAACAGATACATGCAACAAGGGAAAGTAGGAAGAATTGACCCATAGCAAAAATCATGGCTACCATATGTCTAGCAACGGAGAAAGCATACAAGGACTATGTGAAATGATATTCTGTATTATGATCCTCCTTTATGAAAGTAAACTGATAAAAGCTAGGTATTTGATTGCTTTAGACCATCAGGATTATGTCATTGGAGCTATATCTATATATCTATACACACACACAAACACACACACACACACACACACACACACACACACACACACACACACACACACACACACACGCACACACATATATACATACATACACACACACACACACACACACACACACACACACACACACACACACACACACATATATATATATATATATATATATATATATATATATATATATATATGCATATACACAGACACACATATATAGATACACACACACACACACACACACACACACACACACACACATATATATACATACACATACACACACATATATATATATACACACACACACACACACACACACACACATATATATATATATATATATATATATATATATATACATACACACACACACACAAATATATATATATATATATATATATATATATATATATATATATATATAAATATATATCATTAGATCATTTGCAGCTTGTGCCTTTAGATTACAGTATAGGCTTCTTCAGGTACCTGCCTGTAATTTGAGTATCATTTATCCTCATAATGCCAACACTACTCATATCCTTGGACTGAGACTGAAATAGGTCAATTGGGATCAGTGCTCTACCATGGTTAACAAATTCAAAATAAAAATAAATAAATAAATAAACAAATAGTAACTGTGCAACAACCATGTAAAGTTGCCTTGTATCTATCTTTTCTAAAAGTATCACCAAGCCAAGGATTTTTGTCTACTGATTACAATTAAAAGCACAGGTATGAATATGGAAAGCATATGCTGTAATACAAACTTCAGTAGGAGCGAGAGAGAATGATCTGTTTAATGTCGATGTACATAAGTGTTGTTGATTTTAATATGCTCCCAAATAAATTGTAATCATCATGAAAACAAGACTGTGTTGTCATCCAGCACTAAAAGTGGAACTTTTATGGAGAGATTGCAAGTCCATAAAATCTATAATTATGTGAAGATTTTTTAATAGTCTGATAAAGCACTGTCTACAGTTTTATGTGTCCTTCTGAAGTTTATATAAGACAAAAGATGTAATAAATGTAAAAAGTGTACTGATATAATAGATCAAGGCCATTCTGGGGGCGCATAAATGTTCCTGTTACAAATGGTGAAAAGTACCCACCTTTAGTATCGATAATGGACCATGCCCAATTTAAGTGTTATGAATTAATGGCTTCTGGGATGGGCAATGCCTTTAAAGGAGTACCGCACACACCGACTCAAAAAACATGTTTAAAACGTCATGGCATGATGTTTCCTACACTTTAATAGCACTCTGGGATTATTTACAGGATATTAAATATGTTTAAATGTAATTCCAGACTCTGACCATCTGGAGGCTGGCATATTGACGTGGTTTGGATAAATCATGTTGCCATCCAGTATCCCAGAAATCACTGTTTGGCTCAAAAATGTTACATCATGCAGGCCTCCGTTTGCCTAAAGTTTCTGTCATTTCATATATGTTGCATGCGTACAAAGTACTGAGCAAAATAGAACAGTGTAAGTAACATTCCCTGCTGCTGGATGACTGCTTAAAACAGAAACAGTGCAAATGCCACAGAACACACTCAAAGTGCTGTTTACTGCTGCCTTTTTTTTCTAATTTAGTTTAAATGGCACTAATTTGTGAGACAATGAATTCCAGTCCATTTACTTCTCCCCTCCCCCATAACACTTAGCTTCCCTAGCTGTCAAAGTCCTGCGGGTAATTTGACCTGGTAATTCCATTGATTGGCAGATCTCAGCAGGGTGCTTGACTCATGTAATTTAATCTTTGCTCTAGCATTTCCTTTGTTAGAGGGGACATTTTTTTGCTGCACTATAGCCATGGCCTTACTTGACTGCAATCACATCCAGTAAGGTCTTGCACCAAGGAGCGAAAGAATACAACATTTATACTAATTTAAAGTGTTAAGGTATCACTTCACGCTTCCACCTTATTAAAAATTGAGATTTACATATGTGCAACTTGTGTTGGTATGCAGTGTTTGCCTTCATATGTTTTTACTCCACTGGTTGGTTTGCAAAAAAAGCTTTTGCAGTGTCCCTGGATTTGTCTTTGTACATACAAACCACATTGCTATATTTTCCTCTTCCTTTTTCTTGTGTCCAGAAGTCACTTATAACAAAGTAAATTTTTTATTGATTTTTTTTTTTAAATAAAGGACATCAAGGTTAACTTACCTTGAATCAGATAATGGATGCCACTGCAAAGAATCACTGTTGAAATATTTGTGCTGGACAAAATCCCTTACTAAATCTATTTGCCAGCCTCCAGTTCAATTGGTGCTATGGCTTTAATATACTGGTGTGTTTGCTCATGCCTTCCAAATATCTCCACCATTACATACCAGTTTTGCAGTGTAGTAACCACCCGACATGCCCATATACCTTAAGCCATCAATATGCAGCTACTCCTGTTCATGTGAGTATGTGAATTCATTTTCAGACTTAAGGTGTGGAAGCTGCACTGAATAATTCTAGGTGCCTGTTCAGGTTTCACATGGTGCTTGCTTAGAGCTACTCATGTTAAGCCACTATGAATATGTTGCACTGCCACCTCTGATACCAGGGTAATGTTTTAATCTTTCTATTCCCGCACTGCACACTAGCAGTATCTGGTGCAAATACAACAGAGAAGTATGCAAGCGATACACCACCTAAGCATCATTTGCCGTGCAGAATGTACAAGTATGCATACCAAATTTCTTTGTTTCCAAACATCGCTGTTACTACACTACTACTGAATAAAATTAACAGCACTCAGGCTGGGGGAAGGACAAGGGAGCCATGACATCACAGAATGGGTGGGTCTTATTATTTTATTTAGAATCAGATGACGGCTGTGGTGATGTCACTTTGGTGGAGGGAACTGATAAAAAAAAAAAAAAAAAAAAAAAAGTACCTGCACTGCCAGGCCTCGATGATGTCAGTAATTGGGCGACTCCAGCAAGCTTTATTCAAATGTGAGAGAATCATTTTGTAAGTGAAACCATCACAGTATGAGAAGGTAGGCTTCTGTTACAGAAGTAAGGGGAATTATAAAAATTGTAAATGCTTTATTGTTGTTGCTTTACAGAGCATAATGTAAATAGGGAGGAAAAGAGCCATGAAGTTGAGAAATACATTAGAGAAACCTGTTGTACTCCTTTAAAGAGAGGGAGAAAACTGGATACTCAAAGAAGAAAGACAAGACTAAGACAAAAATGGTTTTCAGATTAATTAGTGAGAAGCTGGATCAAGTTATTTGAAGGATTGAAGAATGACAAATCCTTGGAATTTTTTTTAAATGGCTAAAAACATTTATGTATTATAATATAAATGGGGTATTGGCCATGTCAGACAAAGTGGATATGAAAATCTCCTATTCTGCATGTTTTTAAATATGTGTTGATGATTTATACCATAATCAGCACTGATGTTGGATGTTTCATCACAATAACATAACAATGGTAAGATGTTATTAACCCCTGATGCAGAGCTAAGGCATCAATGTATTCTACCAGTTCCCTGGATTTTACTAGCAATTGTGATAATAAGAGGTCTGCCTGAGAGTAACAGACACACACTCTGAGTCGGTAGAAGCCTGCCTTCCTTTTTTTCAAAGAGGGTCTGCACCTATTGATTTAGGATAGGATATTGGTGTGCAATCTGAAAGGCAAATAGGCTATATCCACAACCATTGTTAGAAGGTACAATCAGTAGTACCCTTACGTTTCTGCTTCTACACAGAGGGCAATAATAATCCCAAGCCAGTAGTGTCCTCCTTTTCCATTTGGAGCTACATACATTCTTTGTTCTCCATTGTGTATGGAAGTCTTATATCTGTGAACGTTTTATAAAATTTGAATTCAGTAAAAAAAATGACCACATAGAATCTTGTTAGGAAATGACACCATTGTGTAAATGATTTTCTTTGCATTCCTTAGTCATTCCTCATTCCTATATGAATAAGAATAGTAAATGCGTTTTTAATTACTTAATAGTTAATCTTTTCACAGGAGATATCGTATCTCATTTTTGATCAAGAAAAGGAATATTTTTAATTGGCTTTTTAAAAATCACACTATTTTTAATAAGCTTTACCAGTTCTTATGTATTATGTCTTATGTTCTTATGTATTCTGAACAAATCTATATTTTGTAAATTTGGACTTGTTGAAAATCCTAAAAGTTGTGTTACTGAACATCCCAAAAGTTATGGTACTACATTTTCCACATAAAAAGCACGTTCATAATTTTGGCATCTGTAAATATTTTACCTATCATTTTTAGCAAAGTTCTTATATGACTTATCACATGAACAATGGAAATGACTTTGCTAGATTTTGACTTAAAACATTTTTATTCCCAGCTAACACACAAAATCACTTTTTGATCAACACTAAGTACTAGGCTCAACTGTCCTTGTGGAGTATTTAATCCTAGCCCATTTCCTTCAAAGGTGAGAATCAAAGCGTGTACCTTGTGTCTATGATGTAAACACCTTAATCATAATGCCAAACCCTAGCCCCCCCCCAGTTTATGAGACATTGTCCCATAGACTGAATAATTAAAAACTAGGCTCAGAATACTGAAGAGTGGCCAAATTATGAGCAAACAAGTGCTATTTGGCATTGTTATCTAGTTCCTGTTTATTCTCACCTGTGTGGCATGATTGTATTCTTAAAATACAGGCATAATTATACATCCTTATTTTATTGCTCTTCTGGAGGAGAAGGCAATAAGCATGTGTTGTAAGTGCAATATACTCTTTAAAGAGAAGCTGCCATTTTCTGATGCTAACTTAATAGTGTGCTGACACAGTAACGTTAGGGAGGATTTAGAGATACATGTTCTTCCATTTTAACAAAGACAATTTCTATTGATGTCAGATCTGACATATTATTCCTGGAATTTATATAATATTTGTGCCTAGGTCAGGATGCACAGTTCAAAATCATGCATCGTATTACTATGTACATCTAAATATTGTTTTGCTGTGGGAAGTTTTTGTTTTACTGCTATGTTTAATTTTCTGTCATTAATTTAGCTTTATTTTATTTGTTCCTTGAAAAGGATTTTCCAGTTTCATTACAGATCTTTGCGATGTTGAGTTCTGGGGTGTTAGAATTTCTTTGTTCTTCTTACAGATTGACTCATTTTTAGTATTATAGTAGCTTATCTGTTATGATACACTTAGTCATGGATCCACAGCTGTTCCTACTGATCAACCAAGTTATTTATTTACATTTATTCAGTGCTTAAGTTAGGTCATGTGTAATGCACTTTGTTGTGCTTTAAAAGTGACACCATTGTATTGTCTTTGCATTACTTTACATTTCTACAGTATGTGTCTCAATACACTTAAACATTCAGTACAATGGTTGAAATGGTTAAAAACAATTCCTTTATTAAGAAAATAAAACTTATTTCTGCTGCTGCTATCTGAATAAGCGTTGTTTTAACCATTTCAACCATTTTACTTCAGCTTGGGTGGCAGCAGCAGGTTTGCTTTCTACATTTACTTGGTTTCCATGTGTAATGCCTTTGGTGGTGAGCTCAGTGAATATTTTTGTTTAAACATTCAGTACCACTTCTGATGTCAAAAACATTAATTTCTCCATGATAAAACATATATTAGCATCAATGCTTGTCGATTTTCATTATGAAAAGCAAAACAAAAAATTATTATAAATAAATACTCGTTAAATTGTGTCACAGCTGTCACTTGGCCTATAAAAGATTGCCAACTCTCAATGTATACAAATCTGCCCTAAGGAAGGAAACAGTGCAAATGCAGTTAAATGGCGTGTCACTATCCCTATGCATCGATTGCAATAAATTGAAATTTGAAATAAACTGGCTTTAAATAAGTACAAACTAAGTTTTGCATACTTTTATTTGAAACTTTAAGATATTAACTAGCCATTTATTCGATATTGTCCTAAGGGAAGTGAGAGCTCTAATTAAATGGCCTGTCACCACCATCTTTATTGATTTTTAACAAGACTGATTTTGAAGTATATGACAAACTTAAGCTGTGTTTCTTTTCAGAGATTCAATATAATTTTAACTGTTTGTAACCCTGCAAGCAGTATCTACATATTTGTAGAGACTAAATGTAAATGTGCATTAACTGGGGATATAAATGTAACTCAAACAGGGTCAACTGTAAGATTTTAGGGTGTGTAGTAATTTTAAGAATGTCACTTTGTTTGTGATTATTTTAGTTAATTCACATTCCATTATATAACTCATCAGTTACACCAAAACAGCTTACTTCACCTTCAGACCCGTCCATTGTTAGCAATCTAGGACTGGCTATAAAATGAGAATTTGTAGAAATAAATAGCACCTTTTTGCATTAGGATTTATGTTTTACTGTTTGGTTGCAGATGTCATTATTTAGCAAATGAAAACGGGGATAAAACTTAGATGATGGTCCAAAGTTTAATTGTAATATATTTTCCAAAAACAAAATGCAAAGTGCTCCTAATACAGAGCATGCTTTTAAAAATGGAGGGTTAATTCAAATTATTTCAGTAAGAAAGATAATCGAGTGCCATAATAATGGGCAAACTGAAGCATCTAGATAACATAGCAAGCACTGTGAAAAGGTTTAGGTATATCATTTGCTGTGTTTAATTCAACAAGCTAGGAGGTGATATTACTTTACAAATATGTCCTCTTGTGTAGATTCAGTTAGTGTAGGTAAAGATATGAAATCTTGTTTAATGAATAATAAATGAATCTTAGAAATACAGAATGTTTATAACAACAAATGATAATTAGGGCTAGCTGGGCACGTGCTATAAAGCCCAGGTTATGGCATGGAACATCTTCAAGTTCTGAAATAAATTAGACTTCAAATAAACCAATATGAAGCACAGGTGAATAGAAAACTATATCTTTTTATGAGTAAAGTATCCAAAAATGATGAGAATTTTCATTGCATTAGCCTTCATAAGGACATAAAGAAATACAAGGAAACACAGGCTGACATAACACCTGTAGAGCAATTACTATAGTAAAAGGCATTCAAAACATGAAAAAAAAAGTTTCATCTTATGATATAATGAGTTGGGGAGATCTAAAAAACAGAAAAAATGGGAAATAATCAGGCCCTAAAAGCTGGAACGAAATCCTATGAGTTTGACCAAACACTATGCTCACAGTCTGGATATTTAGCCAATGTGCTAACAGCTAGTGGGGATTCTTGTGTAAAGTGTATCAGTCAGTCAGAAGGAGGATTGAAATCCTAAGTTGTCTGACAACTGTGGGGCATGGAATCATATTTTGTTATGGAATACACTGCTTTATGTTTTACATACTTAAGACTGAACCATTTCTTCACATCACATTGCAGCACAATTACAAAATGGATTGGGATTCTAACTTCTCACTAAGTTCTCAAGATGGTAATGGCTGTTTGAGTGAGATGAACATCATGCCAGTTATTAACATTTACTTGTTACTTACTACTGTACAGAGGAATGGTTTGCAAACCTATATCATAGAACCAACTAAAGCAGACAGAAGGGATCAAGTGACTCCAGATGTGTTTGCCATCTAGCTTACTCACACACACACACACACACACACACACACACACACACACACACACACACACACACAAACACATCACATATGTAATTAATTTGGAATTTATTGATTGTCTGAAAATGGCAATTTTCTCCAAATGCAGTTGTGACAAAAGGAGATACTGCCAGCACCACTAACTGGAATTTTGTAAATAATTACATGTCATTTGTGAATATCAAACTAATTTATATCAGATGCTGGTATCACAAATGTATTAGAACTGTATGTCATGTGAATATCAAACTGCTCTGTACAGATATTTGTGCTGAAAAATGTATCCACAGTGTTCCCTACTGGAAGAGAATAGAAATGTACATGTACTATTGTAACTGTTTAAATGTATATGTTAACAGAGGAAAATGGAGGGTTAACCTCAGTGTAGCAAACTTTAGAAAAATATTTGAAATTAAATCACTTTATATGCTAGGCCATAAAGAGGCTATATTTCAGGTTTCAATGCAGCTAGAGACATAAAGTCTGTACTAGGAAGCTTTCTACATTGTCTTTGGGGTGAACTAATTGCTACTTTGGAAGCATGAAGGAATGCAATTGTTTTATGACTTCCAGCACCTACCAAAGATCTGAGCAAAAGCCCTTGTCTGCATATTTTTACAGATAGATGCTAAATGCTGCCAGCTGCCAGCAAATAGGTTCATAGGTTCATAGGTGTGTACTAGGCTAATGGCCCTGGAGCCTTTACACGCCTAGCCCATATTACCCTGGCATCATCCCACTCAACCTTAGTTCCCAGTGCCTCTGTCGAGTAGAGCCACTGAAGTGATCCCCGGGATGAATTTTCTATTTCCCATCCACTCATCAAGATTTCTCTTGAAGAGGGCCAGTGAGGTGCTCTGTTTGACATATATGGGAAGTCAATTCCATAGCATGGGCAGTCTCTGGGTTATGAACCTGTCCCTCCAACTTGTTTGGTTGATTCTGGTAATGAAGTTGAGGTTTCTGGAGCATGTGGTATGGAGGGATTGGGATTTCCATAGATGTAGCATTTCTAACAGAGCTTGGTCAGACATCGGTTTGTAAGTCAAGCAGAGATTGCCTCTAAGTAGGCGATAAGAGACAGAGACTAGTTGGAGTTTTTTGAGTCTGTCCATATAGAACAAGTGTTTAGGGCCTAGGATTCTCTTTCTGAGGTACTTTTGTGGCCTCTCCAGTTGTTGCAGGTGTCTAGTGAGGTACATGCCAAATGGGGCATTGTACCCAATGACTGGCCTAATGAGAGAAGAGTAGAGGGAGACAATGACATCTTTCTTCCTGGATGCAAAACCCTTAGTAATGAGATGTGCCGCATAGAAGGACTTTCTGACCACAGTGGCAATGTGGTGGTCAAAAGAGAGGTTACTGTCAACCTGTTTTTCCAGATCTCTTATAACACCTTCTGTGTTCAGTGGACTATTATCGATGTGGTAATTCATGGGAACTGGGTTTTTCCCAAAGGGGATGATGACACATTTTTTGGCATTGAGCTTAAGGCCATGGTTCTGACACCAGTGATTGGTCTCAGTGAGGCCTTTCTGTAGGATGTCAACATCACTTGGGGAGTTAATAATAGCTCCCAACTTGCAATTGTCTGTGAACTTTGTCAGCCAGAGTGCCTTTGTGGTGGCCTGGACTTCAGAGAAGTAGATACCAAACAGGAGAGGACCCAGGGCTGAACCCTGTGGGACTCCACTCATGACTGCTTGGCAGTCTGACTTGTAGTCAGCTACTTTCACACTGTGGGTTCTATTTGTGAGGCAGTTTGCAACCCACCTAGTGATATAGGGGTTGATGCCTAGCTTAGTAACTTTTTCTATGATTCCTGAGTGGGGAATGGTATCAAAGGCTTTGGCCAGATCAAGATAGGCTGTATGAACCACCTTGCCATCATCCACAGCTCTGGTGACTGACTCAAAGAAGTCAACCAGGTTGAGCAGGCATGATCGACCCTTCACAAAACCAAACTGTGTGGGATCCAGAGTTTGGAGATTTCCCATATCCTTGTTTATTAGGTCCATGATGACGCATTCCATAGCCTTGCATATCAGTCTTGTCAGGCTAATGGGTCGATGGTTCCCAGGGTCAGTAGTCACTCTTCCTTTGTGGAGAGGGATGACTGTAGCAGTGCACCATTTGGTAGAGACAAAACTAGAGGTGAGGCTGTGATTGAACAGGGCACGGAGGTGAGATGCCAGTTCACTCTGTAGTTCATGTAGAACACAGCCAGGGATATTGTCATGTCCCATAGAAGCTGTATTCTTGGCCTAGGAAAGTGCTGTTTTAACATGTGCAGCAGCAATACTGGGTCCCTGGCAATCTACTGGTATTGTGATTGGTTCTTTGGTGGGGGAGAGAGGGGTAAAGTTGACACTGAATCTGTTGGCCAGTATATTGGCAATATCTGTTGGCTCTGTACAGGAGGTGCCATTGTGCAGTAGCTCAGAGAAAAAATGGATATTGCCATGGATATTTTTACATAACTACAGAAGGTCTTGTGGTTGTCTTTACTATCTACTGCAATTCTGTTTTCATAGCTAGCTTTAGAGGATTTGATGAGGGATCTCAACTTTTTGTTGAGGCTGATAAGGGAGTTTTTCCAGTCTTGGGATTTCACTTTATCCCATATCAGTTTCTTCCTTCTATTGTATAGTTGGTTTATGGCAGGGGACCACCAGATTGGCTCCCATTTTTTGGAAGAGAGTGTCTTGGTTCTGTTGGGTATGGCAAGATCCATGCATTTGTGTATGTGTTCATACAGTGCATTGGTGTTTGATTTGGTGGTCATGCAACTATTCTTCATTTGTATAGGTGCCAAGAAGTTAGCCACCTCTGTTTTTATGAGCCCAAAGTTAGCTTTGGAGAAGTTTTTCATGGTGCTTTCCTTTGCAGGGCAGGTGGGAGGGATATGGATTTCCAAGGTGATTAGTTTGTGGACGGATGTAACCAGGGTGGAGTTGACTAATGGTGTAGAGCAATGGTTGCCCATGTTAGTAATGACCAGGTCAAGGATGTTACTGCCTCTAGTGGGAGTAAGAATGAGCTGGTCCAGGGCATTGAAATTAATGAATTCCAGGAAATGTTGGGCAAGTGTATTGGCATATGAATAGTTTTCCCAGTTAATGGAGGGGTAGTTGAAGTCATCCAGTATGAGAGTGTTAGGTTGGACACTAATATTCTCCATGCTAAGGAACATGGAGTGTGAGTCTTGGGACATGGTTGGGGATTTATAGCAGGCTATGACCTGATTTTCTGTCTTACCCAGTGTTAGCTGCACCTGAAGTATCTCTGATGCATTATGTTGGGCTACCAGTCTGGAGGTGTGCACATCCTTTATGAATATGGAAACACCACTGCCTTTGGAGCTTCGGTCCAGGTTCTGGTGCCAAAAGGTGTGGAATGAGTTATAGCCTGGTAGTGTAGGGGTGCTTTCTGCTGCCTTGAACCAGGTCTCTGTTACAGCACAAATGTCAATGTTCATCATTTTAAGGAGTGCTTCGAGTGAGTGCATTTTGAGATTTAGACTTCTAGCAGACGCATGAGCCTCAGATTGCATTTGTTGTAGCTGCTACGGTGGTAATTTGGTCTTTGGAACACCTCCTAAAAAGGCACTATAGGGTTGGCAAGAGCCTTGAACAGTATCCGGAAGCCTAGGGGTGACAGATGCAGGCCATCTCTGGCAAAGTATCAAAGTCTGTCAATCATGTCATCCCAGGCAGACAGATATTGGATCCACTTAGAATGACACCAGAAACATAGCCAATTGTTGAAATCAATCATTTTCTGCTTGTACTGTGGTATTATTCTGGGTGATAGTAGGAGGCTGCTCAGGGCTAGGGTCTTAACCACCTAGGCTACATAATCCAAGAGTTCCTCTATGTCTCTTTTCATGTAGTCCAGGGAGGTACTTCTTAGGTCATTCACACCCACATGTACAATGATAGAGTCATATTTGTACCTGTTGTTGAGGGACCTGAGTGTGTGGGTTATGTGGTGGATCCTGGCACCTGACAGGCAGCTGACTGTTACTTTCTCCTTATTCAACCTAGTGAGTGGGACATCAGTGTGTTTCACTATCGAGTCACCTATGACTAGTGTTTTGGGTATGCTGTTTTGCCTTAGGGGCTTTGGTTGAATGACACACTGTTTACGAGAATGATGTGTCTCATGATTAGTGTTGTGTTGTGGTGGTCGAGTACATATCTGCATTGGAGGTCTCTGCTATTTGGGTAGATTTTTATTCAGAGCCTCTGCTATGTGTTCCATGTGGTGTGGTGCAAGTGTTGTGCCAGCTATCCCTGTCTTGGTTAGAGAGTGCGTGGCTTCCAGTTTGGATATATAAGTGAATCTCTCACAAGTCTGAATGTTGGGAAGTAAGAGGAGATGGTTGTCAGTGTACATGAGGCAGTTGCTACATTGCCTCAGGATGCCCAAGTTCAACAGGTTAATAGGAAAAAGCACAGGGAACTGACCTTTATACATGCCTGGAGGAGTGGGCATTAATAATAAGTACTGGAGCTGTTTCCTTGTAGAATATTTAGTGCTGGTAGCACTTTTGTGTGCCACAGTAATTGCTACAAGAAGTCTGGAAAAGTGCTAGACTAATAAGCTAGTAAAAGTGCAGGAGAAGAGAACTAGAAGATCTAAGGGAAAAATTGAAGAGCAGACTTTCTGGCACCACTCAGAAGTTTACAAACAGTCCTGGATATAGCAGATCTGTATCTGGACTAGATTAGATTCAAGAAAGGCAAGAAACAAGTGCAAATGCGGGCTTTAAAACCAGAAAGTTGAAAGAGATGGAAAAACTGCCCAAACAGCCATTAAACTGCAATTTCTGGTCCAGAAACCACTCCTCTTGTGGTAGGTATGCTACCTAGTGCTTACCACTCTCACTGATAAGCTAGAAGGCTTCCAGCCAACACAGAAAGGCTTGGAGGGGGCTCAGAAGCTTACATACAGTCCGTGATACAGCAAATCTGTATCTGGACTAGACTAGTTACAGGAAAGGCAGGAAACAAGTGCAAATACAGGCTTTTAAACCAGAAAGTTGAAAGAGATGGAAAAAAACTGCCCAAACAACTAATGAACTACAATGTCTGGGCCAAAAAACAGTCCTTTTGTTGTAGATAGGCTACCTAGTGCTTACTACTCCCACTGATAAGCTAGAAGGCTTCTCTCCACCACAGAAAGTCTTGGAGGGCTCAGAAGCTTACAAACAGTCCTGTATACAGTAAGTATGTATCTGGACTAGCCTAGTTAGAGGAAAGGTGGGAAACAAGTGCAAATGCGGGCTTTTAAACTAGAAAGTTGAAAGAGATGGGAAAATTGCCCAAATGGCCAATAAACTACAATGTCTGGGCCAGAAACCATTCCTCTTGTGGTAGATAGGCTACCTAGCTCCCATTGATAAACTAGAAGGCTTCCCTCCAACACAGAAAGGCTTGGGGGGCTCAGAAGCTTACAATCAGTCCTGGATACAGCAAATCTGTATCTGGACTAGCCTAGTTACAGGAAAGGTGGGAAACAACTGCAAATGCAGGCTTTTAAACTAGAAAGTTGAAAGAGATGAAGGTTTTGCCTGCGAACTAGAGGTCAGATGACAAGAAATGATGTCATTCTGCAAGCTATCCCAGCAGTAATAGTTTAGATATTATTTTGAGAAGTCTCTTAGTGAGACAGAGCATTCTGCATTCTGTCTTGGACCTAACAACAACAAGAACTATTCATCATATCTGCCTTGTTGTAAGTAAGTTATTAGGGTATAGTCACTCTCTTAGATACAGTCAGGAATATGCAAAGCTTAGTTTAGATTTTGTTTTTCTTTATTTGTATGAGCCTGTACTGCAATATTATTTTAAATATTTCCTGTGATTTTGAACTCTGATATCACTGTGAATATATATTTAGTATTGTCTTCTTCTTTTATAATTTATTATTAAATATATTTAAACCTTTCATTCTAGCTGATATGTGTAGAGATATTTAAGTTTTGAGAGTACATGCATATTTATTCGGTGACACTGTTTGGGCCATTCCTAACAGCTTTGCTCATGGTCAAACTAATATTGCACAGTAAAATTGGACACCCTTTGTTAAGGGCCCTATAGTAGCTGATAAGCTGGATGGCACAGTGATGCAGCGGTAGCGTTGTCGCCTCACAGCAAGAGGTTCTGCAGTTTGATTCTCGGCTGGGGTGCCTTCTGTGTGGAGTCTGCATGTCCTCCCTTGCATTCATGGGGATTTCCTCCGGATGCCCCAGTTTCCTTCCACGTTACAAAGACATGCATCTAGAGCATTTTTCCCCAGGCCTCCAATGAAAATTGGCTTAGTTCCAAGTCGGACTTTCCCAGTTAACAAATGATAAATAAATACATAAATAAATAAGGCGTGACTGGTGGCAGTGTTAACTACCTTATAGTCTGGGCAGAAGGGGGCATAGATAGTAAACCAGTGCCAGCCTTTCCCAGGTTTGTGTGTGTATAAATCAAACCTAAAGGAGTGTGTGTGTCAAATACTTGGGCAGGGACAGAAAGGACTGGCTCTACATAGAGGGTGCTGGAGGTCTTGCCTTGGTCATTCAGCTGAGATCTCAACTCTACATCTGTGCCAGTGGGGATCTGGAGAAAGAGGGAGATACCAGCCCCGGACTGACTGTGGTCTCTGTGTGCTCTTAAGGGAAATTGCACTTGATGGAGAGAGCTGCATCTAGAAATAATGTGTGTACCTGTTATCTTCCCAGTGTACATCCCCTATTGTTGCCAGTGGTGAGGATTGAGGCTCCTTGACTACTGAGACAGTGGTGGGTCATCACAGCAGTGAATAAAGTAGAAAGACAAATGTGTTTGTTCTTTGAGTAGTATGGACCCCAGAGGTATTTTTAGATATCAGATGGTCTGGTGGGTTTCCCCATTTCTTCATTAAAGGCTAATTTTGAGTAATGTCTGATTTGCATGCATTTTGGGACTCTGTGGCTAAATATTCACAAATTCTTTGAGAACTCTCACACATACATATTTATATAAACAAATGCACACAGAAACAGAAGTCAAAGGTAACTTAGATGTATCTTTTACTTATTTGTGCTGTGATCTAGACTGTTATTCTGCTTTCACATTTTACCAGAATTATCAATGTTTATAAGATGTCAAAATAAATGTGTGAAGTACCAGACATACTGGGTATAAATCCACTCAGAAATATTAAACTAGAAATAAACATAGGTTTATAGGTTCATAGATAAGTAGTAGGCTACTTGACCTTGTGCGCCATTTCAAGCCTAGACAATTTCCCTTTTGGTGCTTGAATTACCTTATTACATTTAGTGTTAGATTGGTCTTAGCCATCCCATGGCCACTAATTATATATAACCCCTAGTGAGAATAAGTGGGATCATACCACAGATAATTTGAGGGAACACACGTGTGGGATAAAACATTTATGAGTTACCTCTTTGCAATAGTTGCACAGGGAGAAGTCCTGCGGTATCTTTTCTATTACCTGTCCATAGATCCAACTTGTAATTGAATATGGACAGGAATTAACTTTGTTTTATGTAGCTGAGGAGTCTGTTCCAGTGCAGTGACATCCTCTGTGAGATATACATGTCCCTCCAAACTGTTCTGATGGTGTTGTTGCAGAAGTGGATTAGATTTCTGGACTGAGGATTTGACCTACTAATGTGCAGTAAGTCGATCTAACTGTGCAGGTGTGCAAATTGTTGCATATGTATGGACCGCTACATGCCAAAAGGGGTTTTATACTCAATGACTGGCATAATGAGACCTGAGTAAATATGAACAATGGCATTTTAGATGAAGAAACAATCTCTTTACTCATACGCCAATACAGAAGGACTTCAAAGAAATACGGACATGGAAAGGAAGGAAAGAAAGATCTGATATGGTGCAATATTTATGCAAAGGAAAATGCCAAATTAATCAATACAAAAAGCAGCCCCAAAAATATTCAAAGAGAAATGCAGGCAAAGGCATCTAGAAATGGAAAATTTCACAATACAAAACAAAAAAAAAAAAAGATCCCAAAGAGGGAATTTAGAACAGAAGATTACTAAATTAGAAGTAAAAAAAATAGAAGTTGAAGTTATGGAATACCTGCAAAGTGAAGGATTTAGTGTAGAAAATCTAACTTTGTTAACATCACAAACACAAGTTGCTTTGTACTTCGGCAATGGAACTTGCTTTGTACTTCGGCAGTTGGACAGAATAAATTTGGATTTATTGCTGGGTTCTGGTTTTCCTTCCTGGGTGCCTTTTTCTATTTTTTGTAACGATTTGTACTTTTTTCGTATTTTGAATATTTTAGAAGACTAAAATTAATACTAAAAACAGCAATGAGATCTAGGAACAAAGTCCAGGCTATAAACCAATTTGCTCTAGTTATCCTAACTTACAGTTTTGGAGTGACTGACTGGCCTCAAATGGTATTGGATAGGTTGTACAGGGAAAACAAGAGGGATGCTTCATGCTCATCAAATGATTTATAAAAATCAGTGTATACCAAGACTATATATTCCCCATTCTGATGGAGGTTTGGGCCTCCTCAAAACTGATTACATGTATAGAGCTGCAATCATAGAATTGCATACATATCTGCTGACCTCACAAGACCCAAACATAGTGAAAGTTTTGAAACATAAGGAGAATACGTTTAAGATGACTTTCCTGCTTAATTTAGCAAAAGCATATCGGTGTCAAGCAGGAATGGAAATCAAACCAAACAAGAAGTAAATAAAAATCAGGGAGCAACTGAATGTTCCAAAAAACAAAAGAAAGAATATAAAGTAAAAGATCAGATGAGAAGGCAAGAAACTTGGAAAATGCATAAATACAGTTGCAAGTATAGAAAACTCTTGGAACAACCTTATGTTGATCAGGACTGAATGCAGGAAATGGTTAAGAAGAGGTGAATTTAAATTAAAAGACAAAAGGTTAATATCGGTGGCCCAAGATAGTGGACTATGTGCATGATGGTTTACAAAGTCCATTAAACATGTGGGAGAAACAGACAAATGTATGTTTTATAAAACAGAACTGGAAAAAGTCATACGTCTTGTTGCTGGTTGTGATATACTAATGGCAGAAGGATGGGTTCCTATCAGCAGACCGAAGACGCATGTTTTTGAATGTGTCTTGGTCGAACTGACAAAACTGAAACTGCAAAATATCGAAGCAGCATGTAAGCTAATTCTTTCCCTGGGAAAGAATTTGCTTGCCCGCTTCGGTACTTTGCCATTTTTGGCACTGTAATGTGGTCTCAGAGTTAGTATATTTAAGTAGGGGTGGGGGGTGGGGGGTGAAGCCTCCCACTTAATCTCATGTTTTCATGTGCATACTTTTTTTTTTGTTGGAACAGCGGCTTTTTTTCCCTTGGAAAAAAATCGCTGTTCTGACAGTTTGGTTTTGTAAGCTTTCACTGACATGGGGTCGATTAATCACCATTCACTTATCTAAGTGTTTGGTAATCTAATATAGACCCCAGAAGGACTGTATGCTGAAAGGCATAATAAAGTGACAAGACTGTTGCATTGGGCATTGCACAAACATTATAACATTGAAGCAGCTGAAAAACACTGGAAACATGAGACACAAAGCATTATAGAAAATGATGAAGTTTATATCACATAGGATCACCCATTACCAACAGTTCGAAAAATAGATGTGAGAAACACAGATATAGTAGTCCAGGAAATGAAGACAAAAGTAGCAGTGATCATTGAAATTGCCACACCCAGTGACTACAATGTCTTATATACAGAGAGACAGAAAGTCAAAAAATGCCAGGATTTGCAGGCAGAAATGAGAGCAATGTGGAAAAAGGATATCTAGAAAGTTCCAATAGTAGTAGGAGTGATGGGTCTTATAAAAAATAATTTACAATAGTGATTACATATGTTACCAATACATGTAATTCCATTCAAATTGCAGAAGGAGTCATTACTGGGCACATTGCAGGTACTGCAAAGAGAATTTCTGGCTATATCAAAATCTGAAACAATACTAATTTCATGAACTTTAATCATACATTGACTTAGGAATGGGGTCCATTCCCATCATGGTATTAGAAACACAAGAGACTTGAAGAAATTGAAAAAAGGACTTACTTATGACAGTGGATGTATGTTAGTCAAAATTTAGGACACTGTTCATGCAAGTTTCCAAATCCTAAACAACTAGGTCAGCTGTTAGAGGTATATTGTCAGTGGGGTAGTTCCCCAGAATAGACAAAATCACAAATGATATGATAACCCATGTTTTCGCATCTAGTTTCAGTCCACGATTCTATCACCAATTATTTATTTGAGACAAATCTTCCTGCAGGTTGTCTAACCCATTTGGGGTTGAGTGACTGTTCCTAGCTTACTGTCATCTGCAAAATGAGTCATTCAGAGCCCCTTAATATTGACTTTTACTTCAGAGTAGTAGATGCCAAACAGGAGAGATACAAATACCAAACTCTGGGGGGGCTCCACTAGTGTTGATCTCTTTGTGGAGGTAACTTCCAATACTTTGATCTACTGTGTCCTATCTATGAGCCAGCTGGTAATCCAGTATGTAAAATAGGGGATTCATTCCAGTCTATTTTGTTTTCCTATTATGCCTGAATGGGGAGATTGAGATAAAAGCCTCAGCCTGGTTGAGGCATCTGATGTGTATGATTTTTTCTTAATGCATTGCTTTGGTGAACTTTTCAAAAAAGTCCACCAGGCTGAGTAAGTATGACCTGCCCTTGACAAATTCAAACTGAGATGGTTCCAGTGTTTGGAGGTTCTCCATGTCCTTACTGATTAGTTCTTTCTATGGCTTTGCATATAAGGATGGGACTGTAACTGCTTGGGTCTGTGTTAGGTCTTCCCTTATGCAGAGAGTTGACTCTAGTTGATTTCCATTAACCTGTATATAGGCTGAGGTTGAACAGTGCTGTTAGGAGGGTGTCTAAATCATGTTTCATACTATTTAAGCTGAATCTAGGGATATTTTCAAGACACATCTAGTATTTTTAGATTTTGATAGGGCTTTTAAGACTTGCTCTTGTGTGATAGATGGAGGCAATATGGTTTCAGGTATATCAAATGGGATAGGTGAAGGTGAGAGGTATAAAGTTTGAGCTGAATTTATTGGGCAGTAGGTTTATTATATCTTCAGCCTCAGAGGAGGTAACATCAATCACAATCAGCTCAGCACATTGCTGCATTGTGTTTCTGAGAGTATGAACATAATTTAAAAAGACCTTGTTATTGGTTATTGTTATTGTCTTTAGCTTGGGTGGCTATTTTAGCTTCAGACATGGATTTGGTTGATTTTATTAAGCTCTTGAGTTGATTGTTTATTTCAATGACTAGGGTGCTATCATTCAAGGAATTAGTCTTCTTATTTTTGGTCAAAATCTCTTCCTTTTAAGGTAACTTGTTGATATCATGGTATCGTGGTTCCACCACAGGGTATGTTTCTGGGATTTGCCCTTCACTTGTTCCTGTGTGTTACAGTTTTATCTTTGCAGCTGTTTACATGCTGACACAATATAGTGGTGGTGTACATTTCCACATATTCAGTGAAGTTAACTGAGTGTGGTGGGGATTTGAAGTTTGCCAGTGTATCACTTAGGAGTATATATTTGGTCACAGAGAAATTTCTAAAGGTAACTTGTGTAAAATGGCTCTTGGGTTTCAATTTTATTTTGAAGGGGATGGCTTTATGGTCATACGTAACAAGTGATGAAGATATGCATCCTGTAGTGGGGTACTCTGACTAATTGTTCAAGGATGTTTGTATTGACAAAGTCCAGGAATATCTGTGATTGTGGTGGTGTAGACTTCCCAGTCTACAGCTGGATAGTTAGATCATCTAGGAAAACAGTATTGAATTTAATACTGAGTGATTCCAGTTTCTATAAATCAGTATTCTTGCCTCCTTGGGTCAGAGAAGGAGTTATATAACTAGGTACTGTATGACATGCATCATCCCCTACTAGCCTTGATGTCAGTCTCTTCTGGATGAAGATTGAGATACCGCCATCTTTTTTTTTACTTCCTAGAGTAGGTGGTCTAAACATGTGGAAGTCATTATATCTCAGCATAGCTGGAAGTGCTTTTTGACATTTTAAACCATGTCTCAGTCACTACTCAGTTGTCTACATCCTTCAGGGTGAAAAGGGCTTTAGGGAGTGGAGTTTCCTGTTTAGGCTTCTAGCACTGATCAGTAACACCATAACATTTTCCTTTGCTTGTTTCAATATGTTGGTAGGTTTATCGAGTTGACATTGCATAAAAAGAGCACTATGGGGATGGACAATGTCTTTGCCAATAATAGAAACCCTAGAGGAGACAGATACATGCTATCCCTGGTAAAGAAAGCTGACAAATATTGGACCCTCTTCAACTGATACCAAATATTATGTCAGTTACTGAAGTCATTTATTTTTTGTTCATATGGCGGTATCATCATTAGAGAAGGTAGAACGTTGCTCAGTACTTGGCTCACAGCTGCCTGAAACATGTAGTCTGTGATTTCCAGCATGTTTGTCTTTATATAGACAGGGAGGTACATCTCAAGTCATTGACAGACCACCTAAAGGCCCTATTGCTGTATTGTGTCTCATAAAGGCTGTTGAGGGGAGATCTATGCCTGGCATACAAGGCATTGTCAGACCTCAGTCTGATGGACCTACTGTATATCCACAAAACAAACAGCAGAAGAATTACTCATTCTAAAGACTTAAACTTTGACTGTGATATAAATAGGACCTGCTGGAGAGACAGGTATGTATCCCAGAGACTACCCTGTCTCTGGAACAGGCTACCCATCCATGTGAAGTAGAGTTCCTCCCAAACCCAATTCAAGTGTAACTTGGACAATTAGATGGGGAACAGGAATTTCATTCCTGGTTTGGCCCCTATGTCTCTGATGGATACAGACAGCCTGTAAACTGTTCAACTACTAGGCCCCTGCTTATAAATGTTTAATCTCCAGGCACCTGCTTACACTTATTAACGGTACCAGAACTTGTCAGAGATTTGAGATGCATGGCTATGCTTAAAAAGGCCCTTGTGGTTGTTAGCCTAGCAAACATCTATGGACCTATGAACCTATGAACATGTATTATGACAAAGTCATACTGGCACTTATTCATGGACTTGAGTGCATATGTGATCTGACAGATCCTGGCACCAGATAAGTAACTAACCATCACTCTTCCTTGCTCATCCTGGTAAGAGTTACATCTGTATGTCTTACAATAGTGTCACCTATAACTAGAATATTTGGTTGGGTAGACGTCTGCCTTACTGGCTCAGCATCCAAGATTTTGTGACCCCTTGTGCTTTGTGATGTGACAGGCTTAACTTGCTGAGTGTGATTTGTGCCTGTGATGTGTTTAGAGGTCTTTAAGGTTTAGACAAGTTATCCTTTAGAACCTCAGCATATCATGGATCTTGTGTATTGTGATGGCCTTGCTGAGGTGTGGTGTGTAGTGTACTGATAATAATTTTTATGTCTGACTTTACTATGCGTGAGACTTTGGCCTCCAAGGACATTATATATGTACATCTCTCACACACTGTGTTATGTTGTTTGAGTAATAGATGACTGATTGTCAGACAGCATGAGGCAATTATTACATTGTCTCAAGATAGCCATCTCAGTCAGGGTGGCTGCAGAAGTTGTGTGGAAGTGCTGCTGAGTATTCTCAACAGGAATGACTCAGAGACGGGGTGACTATAACTTCTTGGAGTTCAGTTTGCTTAGGATACTGTTTGGGTGGACTTACAACTAAGGTGTGTAGAAATGCCTAGGTATTTTGTCAAGGGTGTTTCAGGTTATTTGAACCACAGTCTATTTCTAAGGCTGTATGGATTTTGCATGTCTTTTATAGGGAAAAAAAGCTGTTGTCCAGACATCTCGCTATAGAGTGTGCCTAATGATTCTATTGTGGTGAGTGCATCTCAGTGCGGATTTTTTCTTCCTTTACTGATGAAAAGCTCATTTCTCATAGTTTAGGGTTTTCCACACTTCTTAGAGTCTTAAATAAAAGATCCTGGCAGTTAAGCACTGTGCAGGTTATGAAGATAAGCTAGAGGGGGGATCTAGCAAAATAAAGCCAATATTTGAGCTCTGTAACTTCGAAACATGTAGTAAATCACAGTTCTTTTAGTCTCATGACTCTGAGATACAGGTCAATGACCTCAGGTAGGTTAGAATTTCAGAACCTTTAGTGGTACAATTAATAGATAGCAGCAGGGAGAGCAGTGTATATATCAGTTGTGGCGGGGGGGGGTTATAAATATTATCAGACACAAGGACAGGGAAAAACTGTAGCAAATGTAACAAACAGAAAGGCAATGTAATGCAACTTTAAGCAGGTAACTGATAAGCAGCTACATAGGTGGTTATGAGGTTATGAGCCTCAGAGACATTTTAAACCTACCCAAGCTTACCTGAAATTTACCATTGAATGTTTATGGTTACAATATAGGCTTGTACACATCATGTGTTCATAGACTGCCTCTGTTCATTAGATTTCCAGTTCACTGGTCCACATTACATTTGAATAGAGTGAAGGATGAGTTATTAATGAGCTTTGTTTCATGTGGAAGGGAAACTTGTTCCAAAAAAGGGGCAATTTTTGGGACACATACTTGTCTGTCCAGTTTGTCCTGTTTATGTCACAGATGAGGTTTAAGTCCTTAGAAAGAATATTTCTCATGCTATTTCTTTTGTGGATGTGTAACAAATCCATTGTTTGTGAGATCAAAGGATGCCTTGCAGGCTCAGCATAGATTGCTGAACAGCAGTCTGTAGGAGATGAAGTACAAGGATAAGGCTTTGCGATGGTCAGCGTAGGACTTGCTTTTTATTCCTTGTATTCTTTTTGTGAGGGACCTCTGTGGTCTCTCAAACTGTTTCAAGTGCTTGGTCAGGTATGTGCCAAATCGTGCACTGTACTCAATGGTTAGTTTGACGTAAGCCAAGTACAGTAGAACAATGACCTCCTTGGACCTGAATGCCATGCCCTTACACATAAGCTGTGAAATGTAGAATGAATTTTTCACCACTGTGGACACATGGTGGACAAAGGTCAGCTTACAGTCAGCATGTGTTCCCACATCATTGACCACTGAGTCAACATTTAGTGGTGTATTATCAATGTTGCAATTTCCAGGGGGTGTACATTTTTTTCCAAAGGGTACCATTATGCATTTTTTTTCACATTGACTTTTAGTCTATGGCTCTGGAACCAGTTGTTTGTCTGCCTCAGACTCACTTGAAGGGTTTCTGTGTCTTTAGGGTATTTCATGAACATGTCTAGTTTGCAGTAGTCTGCAGACTTGGTCAGCTGGAGGCCCTTGATGTTTACCATGACTTCAGAAAACTAGATGCTGAAAAGGAGAGGCCACAGTACTGATCCCTGTGGGACTCCACTAGTAATGGGCTTCTTGGTGTAGGTGGATTTTCCCCACCCAAACATATTATGTCCTATCAGTGACACAGCTGGCTATCCAATAAGTGGCATATGGGTTTATGCCTTATTTTTACGTTTATCTATAACACGTGAGTGAGATATTATATCAAACACTTTGATGAGGTTGGGGTAGGTAGTGTACACTGTCATGCCTTCATCCACAGCTTTACTGACCTTCTTAAAAAAGTCCACTAGGTTTAATAGAGATAACCTGCTATTCACAAAACCAAACTGGTTAAGGTCCAGTGTCTGCAGTTTTTCTATATCATTGTTTATCAGGTCCATTATAATTCTTTCTATGGCCTTGCATATGAGAGTAGCCAGACTTATGGATCTGCAGTTGCCTGGGTCCATGGAAGGCCTACTCTTGAGTAGAGGGATAGTACATACTTGCAACTATTTTAGTTCATGTACACAGCCTTGTGGTTCAAACAGAATTTTGGAAAAAAAGAACTTGGAAAAGCAATTCACTGTCACATCAATCCATGTATAGTTGACTGAAATAGTGCCACATCAGTCAGTATGACTCATGTTTATTGCTATGCATTAACAATTCCATTAATGTTCTACTTGAAGTGTACTGATATCAAAAAAGCTGCTATCGTGGGTGGGAAACAAGATGGCCACCAACCAACAGCCTAGGTCTGAGGATGTCCAGAAATTAATATATCTTGACATTGACAGGAAATTGTTCTATAACATAAGAAACATATATATAAATAAGTTAAGGTACTCTATATGTTAAATATTTATACAGGTTTTAGCAACAAAAAGGAAATATTCCTGTCAGAACAACCTCATTGTGATTCCAGACTGATTCTCATCCTCTCATCAAATGAACAACAGCAAAAACTCTCATTCAGAGATGTCTACTTTAAAAAGACATCTCCAACAAGTGATAAACTCCATACAATAACTTTGACTTAAAATGGTCCAGTTTCAAAATAAAATAGAAATAATGCAAGAGAACACCACTAAACTGATAGAGCTTCTGAAAAATACAGTTGAGAAACACAATGCACAGATATGGGATATATAATCTTCACTTAATGACTTAGAAGGAAGAATGAAGGAGGAAGAATCTCATGCAGATTTCCTTCTGAGATAAAATACTTGGCCTACAAATAAGCTAGAAGAACTGAAAAGCAGAGAAAGGAGGATTAATCTTAGAATTTTTGAAGTACCTGAAAAGACAGAAGGCAGTGACATTGCACCTTTTCTAACCACATGAATTCCCAAAATTTTGAACATGCAAGAAGAGTTATCCTTTGTCATAGAGATAGCCCATACAGCGCTAGAAAAATCTGGTTTAGCAAAACATATATCAACACCCAGATCCACTGTTGTGAGATTTATATCCTTTCTAAAGAAGAAGTTGAGCTTAAAAACTGCTTGGACAAATTCCCTAATAAAAATGGAACAATCTACAATAAGGTTTGATAATGACCATACTAGTAAAACACTGGAAAAAAAAAAGAAAGTGCTGACTCTTAATCAAATCATTGAAACAAACAAACAAACAAACAAAAAAAAACATTAAAGTCCATCTTTTATATCCAACAAGAATAAAAAAATTCTAACAAATAATATCAGAGTTTTCAATAACTGAAGAAGCCACATGTTTTACCAGAAATACTGACATCATTACAGACAGTGAAAACATGAACTAGATACATTCTTCACTGAAAAGATCTTCAGGAAAATAGATTGATAGTGAATACAAACAAGAAACAAAAAAAATACCAGTTTCCTCAAGCAATATCAAGAAAAAAAAGGAAACATGAACAGAATTTCTGGACTATTAGTGTGTGTGTGTGTGTGATGATTGGCAGTAGAGTTTTACATGCTGGCTTGCCGGGCCTAACGCACAACCTTCAACGAAGGAACGCCCATTCACGCATGTCGTCACACAGCAGACGCTTTAACTGAGAATCGAACGGGCAACGTCTAACTGTGAGGCGACAACGCTACCGCAGCACATGAGTTTTATTAAGCATCTACCTTTTTGATGTACCTTATATGTCTTTCTTCCAACATATCAAAAAAATTCCTAGGCAATCTAAATCTAATAAAAAAGCCATTATGTTTTAAAGAACAAATAAGGTAAAAGGTGGGGGGGGGGGGGCAAGAGATTTCATACCCTTGATATTACTATGTCACCCTTAATAGTATTCTTATTCTAGCTTTCAAAAAGCAGAAAGGTCTAAATAATAGAAATAGATACATTACCACTATGTGATACTAACAACAAATAAAGGAGGAATGGCTTATATGTAAATAAGGTAATCATATTATATGGTACATATTTTTAATAAACTTTGATTTAATCACACTATTATGTCTAACATAAATTAATGTATATTTTATTTTACTAGCAAATGATAAAACTATCCCTTTTTTGAATTGTGCTTTTAGTCATGCTGTGCCCTAACAGCATTCAAGTGATGAACCAAATATTATTTATAATATTATATTAAAATTTGTAGTCTTTTGTTAAATCAAGTAGATTTCTGGCTGGAAGCAACATCTGGAAAACCTGTGTAGTCACCAAGGAAATGGCAATGACTGATAGGTATGATTCAAGAGTACTGTTTTTTTGACAGAGTTAATGATTAAATGGTCATCATCTATGATTCAAGAGTACTGTTTTTTTTGTGACAGAGTTAAAGATTAAACGGTCATTTTATATTCAGGATAGTGATGTGATTGGATGGGTGGAGGAAAAATGTGTTAGTCTGTCTAGAGAGCTGAGTGTGTTGTGTGGCAAGACTTTGTCAGCTGAGTTATGAAAGTGCTAGGCATGATATTTTACTTTCCTTGCTGTTCATAACCAAAGATCTGATGATTAAATGCTGGCATATTTTCTGAGGTATCAGACAGCAAATAAGTATGTAAATCTTCACCTGCTAATAATAAAATAAAATATCATAAAAAATATTTACTCTTGCAAATATGTATTAAATGCCAGGCCTAGGAGCTAATCAAACTAAAAAGAATCTAGATATATTAATCAATAACCTAATAGGAACTTTAATCTTAGGAGGTGACTTCAACTATATTTTGGATAAGAATGAATCCTCTGCATTGAGATATTTAAAATTCACAACACTAGCAAAAGTCTTGAAAAACTAAGTTAATTCACTACACTTAAAAGATCCTTTTAATATATGAGGCCTCCGTGTTATACACATACTTTTCACGTCTTTGATACCTATTTAAGGGTAGATAAAATATTTGTCTCACATGATTTAATATCTAAAATATAGACTTTTATGATAATAACTTGCCCAATTTCAGACCATAACTCCATTAAATTTAATCTACATCTAAACTTTGCTCCCTTAGCAGTAGCCAATAAAATTCCAGCTTATATAACTAAATTAAAAGCTTTTCAGACCTGGTTAAACAAAGAGATATAAACTTTCATTAATACTCCACTGAGATTTACTGAAAGCATACTTATTTTGGAAAATGTTCGACTAGTGTTAAAACAAACTAAAATAATGAAACAACGAGTTATTAGATATAGAAAGTAAACTGCAAGAAGCAAAGTTATAAGTTCAGAAGGGAGAAAGATGTTTTAAAGAAATAATAAAGGATTTAGATGCAAAATATCAGCAGATTCTTAACTAATAATTGCATTAGAAAAAACAAACTTAAATCTTACACCATTAATGCCAAAGGAATGCATAATTTCATAAAAATAACAAAAATCTTACAAAAATCTAAAGACGTCCATTAAATTAGAAGCAGATATAAAAACAAATTACTAACAGATGGTGATATTTTGAATGAATTCTGAAAATACTACATGGAATTAAACATAAAGCAAACATCAAGTCAAAATTATAAACAGCCCTTAAAAGGCTTTGTAAGAATTGAGAAGTTAAAAAAACTATCAGAAAGAAGAAAGAGTAACAAAACTATTAGGACCAATAGAATTAAAAGAAGTAATAAGGTAAATAAAGAAACTAAACCTAAATAAAGCTGCAGAAATTTATGGTATTATCCCTGAAGTCTATAAATTATTCTTAGTAAAGAGTGTGCAAATTTTACAAAAATAAATCTTGTAGATATACAAATTAAAGAACACAAAAGCGAGGACCGCCGACTCAGTCAACAGAATAAGCCCAACGCTCCAATAATGGAAGAGTATGTCCACGAGCAGGGCTCAAATAAAAAAATTTTGTTTAGTAACAAGGACCTTGAAAAAGCCTGAGACTACTCAGGCGAAAGCGCTTGGATTTTACTGTTTGTTATTATTAATAAAAGAAGTTTCGTTTCAGCCTTGCCATTTTGTGGTTTTGATCGTTAGACTCTTGGATTGTTACTAAACAAAATTTTTTTTTATTTGAGCCCTGCTCGTGGACATACTCTTCCATTATTGGAGCGTTGGGCTTATTCTGTTGACTGAGTCGGGCGGTCCTCGCTTTTGTGTTCTTTGGTTTTGCTACGCTCAGATATACAAATTACTCAAATAATGCCACATCCATGGAAATATACATTACTATCTCAAATTTTTACACAAGATAAAGATCCTATGTGCTGCATGGACTATATACATATTTCCCTTTAAATGCAGACTATAAAAATTTCACTTCCATATTTGTAGAAATATTAAAACATTACATACCATACTTAATAAATTATGATCAAACAATATTTATTCTACACAGGCAAATGTATGACAACATTAAAATAATTCTAGCCTTGTAAGATTATATTAATAGTGAAAAACTAGAACTGGCATTTATAAGCTTAGATATAGAGAAAACATATGACTCAGTAAATTGGGAATATCTATACATGATTTAAGAGGATTTTAATTTGCCAGAAGAATTTACACAATTAATTAGACAACTTTATTCATACAATTGTGTTTATGTCATACTAGGTCCACATTTATCCCAGCAGTCTAACATTGAAAAGGGAACAAAACAAGGTTGCCCCTTATCACTAATACTTTTTGCTTTAGTTATGAAACCACTGTGGTAGTAAGAAACAAAAAAAAATCTCAAGAATAAGAATTAGCAGAATTTATGAATCCAATATATTATTATTTCCTAATGATATACTATTAACTGTTCCAAAAATTAAAGAGTCATGTCAATATATAGATAAAATAGTGAAAGCCTTTGAACAATCTCTGAATTATCATGAAATTAAAATAAAACCAAAATACTACAGCTAAATCTAACACAAATTGAACAAAGAGCAAATGTATTTCACCTAAATATAGATATCAATGAGGTATGATATCTAGGAATAATAATTAAACCAGAGTTAGAAGATATCAGAATTATTAATTATAATTGAAGTATTAATCTTATTGGCACTCAAATAATTAATTGGACAAAATATTCACATTTGATGACAGGTTATACTTAATAAAGATGGTTGTACTTCTTAAAATTTTATGTTATTCAATCAATAGCTATATCTCCAAGTAAAAAATAATCATAATAAAGAAATGCTTCTGAAATTTCTTTGGTTTCCCAAAAGACCTAGAATATCCTATTCCCATGAGATTAGAACTCAGAGCAATGGAGGTATAACATCTCCAGATATTGAAACATATATGCTGGCCTCTATAATTAAAACAGTCATATCATGGACTGATAACACATATAAAGCTAACTGGGAAGACTTACAGAGTTTATTTATTTTATTTATTTAACATTTGTTTACCGGGAAAGTCTGACTAGGACAGAGCCCATTTTCAGCAGAGGCCCAGGGAGAAACACTCCAGATGAATGTCCATGAAACTGAAAGACTGAACTAATAAGTGACAAAAAAAAAAAAAATAGAACACGCCATAAAAGTCAAGACAATTAAATGTGAGTTATGCTTAGCAATTACTTTCAATAGTTATAGTCCTTCAGAAATAAGCTTTAAAAACAATAAGCTTAAAGATTTAAGAGATTTGTAAAAAGAATAAAAAATGAACTCAAAAGATTATATAGATCTAATCATACTATTTTGTGCAACTAAAGGTCTTTTAGAAGGAAAAAATACTAAACAAAGATTAGAGATAGAAACATTGTCTGGTTCAATCTTGTTTTTCAAAATAGAGTTAAACATCTTGAGATTATTATAAATTAATTTTATTTGACTATAGAGGATGATTGTGTAACCATTCAGGAAATCAGATTTTTTTTATATCAGGGAAAATTGAGGATAGGAGAACTGCATCAGTCATAAAACCATCAGCATTAATTGAATGTATACATTAAGATAATCTATAACTGGAAACTAGACACTATGAAAGTCTTAGATATACTCAATATTAATTCACAAAAACAGAATTGAATGAAACATTTTGGAAGTTTATTTTTCAAGGAGAGCAAACAAATTTTTCAGAACTAGATTAAACCAATATACTTCAGTCAACAGCTTACCCTACTACATCACACTTCTGGAGAATTTCTACTTGGAGAGTTATACACATGGCTTTCTTCGCACCTGATAAAACAAATAAAATGTGAATGAAAAATTTGTTGGAGATGTACTTCAAACACAAAAGCAGACTGGAACCACATTAAATATTATGGTGTATTATTAAAAGAATTTTGTTTAAAAGTACAAAATATTGCATAAATACTATGGTCTGACAAAGACATTCCCCTGGATTTACTAACCTTCCATGCATGGAAGCATCCGTTTAGGAATATTGACGGCAGTGTGCCATGCATATTAATGAAGGAACGCTGCCTGAGCTCTTAATCTTACACAAAGCATGTAAGAGTGCAGGGGGTGTGTCCGAGACCAGAGCTCTCAGAATATACATGCCCCTGCAAGGAAGAACAGAAGAGTATGATTAAGAATGAATGAGACCACTCATAGGTGTCCGCATACCCCCAGCAACATCCCCCAAGTTTACAAGAGAAATAGTTAAAACATTAAATATAAAGATTATTTTTTTTTATAAAACAGATCAAATTTAACCATAGGTACGCAGGTTTGCCCATCGCTTAGCTACAGTTAATGTAGCTAAAGCAGCACAAAAAGATAAAAAAAGCAACATATATGCAAATAAAGCAGTACAGCAATAGTGTAGTGGGCCGAGCATTTGCCTTACGAGCAGTCATTCCCGGTTCAAGTCCCACTCCAGTACAATTCATTTTCCATGTCAAATCACTTCATGATCAATTCATTTTGTTGCATAACCTATGACATAACATATATTTGTGAACAGGAGTACTGCATTAAATGCAGATGTGAGGTGTCATTGTCATAATGTTGTAAAGTCCACAGATAATCACAAGTGCCCCATACAGAATATGTACACAGGAATCAGGGATACAAATGGAAGGTAAAATGTGTAATGAATAATAAATCCATAGAGTGTCCAAATCCGCCAACTTCACAAGAACCATTTTACATTTCTGTCTAAATTACGACAGGGGTAAGTGGGAGTAAGCACTATTAAGCAGTAGTAAGCAGGAGTAAGCATATTTAAGAAGTAGTAAGTGGGAGTAAGCATAATTAAGCAGTAGTAAGCAGGTTTAAGCCTGTTTGCACAGGGGTAAGCAATGTGCACATAGGTTAAGCAATATTGAAGCTAACTCTCTGTAAGCATATGTAACTGGAGGTTAGCATTGCTTACCTTTGCGCAAACCCTCACAAACCTGCTTACAACTGCTTAAAAGTGCCTTAATCACTCTGTATGCATCAGCCGCTGTTCTGACCAGGAAAAAAATAACCAACCTTTGCAGGTGGTGAACCCAGGACCCCGTACACTATAATCAAAGTAGTTAACCACTAAGCCATCACAGCAGTACATAAGATTGAGGTTTCACCCAACAAATCCTCACTATAGGAAAAGCAAACTGAACATGTGAAAGGAATTTACATACAGTCTTATGCTGTATAACTTGCTACATAACATAAATATGTGACCCGGAGTAATGCAGTAAGCCCAGATGTGAGGTGTTATTGTAATAAAGTGTTGAAGTCCCCAGGACCCTATACAGTGTATGTACACATGAATCATGGATACCAGACACATATATAACATGTAATGAATAATAAATCAATGCCAAGAAGCAAATATAATGCAAATTAAATATTAAGCAACGCTAAGCATTGCACAGCCCAGCTTAGTAGATGTAAGCAATGTGTAGGCCAGCCAATTCAATCTGCCCATTGGTATACCCCTTTAAACAATGCCAGCCTTAGGTAAGCAGGTTTGCCCATAGCTTAGCCTTTTCAAAACCATTCAATTACAGAAAAGTGTGGAAAATCGGGCATATGTAAACCCCACAGGCAGGAATACTTTTCCATTACTGGTTGAGGCTTCATCCTATAGGCAGAATGGCTGGTGTTGGGGAAGGATCTCAATTCCGAGCGTAGCGCTGGGGTATCCAGGAGTCTAAAGTCATGGCATGTCTCCTGGGTAAAACACCATGAAGAAAGACTACTGCAGGGCCAATACCAGGGCTCTCAATATAAAGCAGAGGCCTGGGACAATCTCATCCTTGACCTCACGGGTCTATATCAGATCATCGAAACAGCTTATTATCAAATGCCGTAACGCCGAACTGCAAAACCCGAACCCTAACAATATCGAAACCTCAAAACAGCAATTTTTTTCCCAGGGAAAAAAAATTGCTGTTCCGAGAAACACACATACACCACAAGCACACTAAAAAGCAACAATCCACAAACATACATTTAAAAGTTACATCTAACCCTACACTACACTGCATATACACTACTATCTATCCACTTACCTTAACCCAGACCCTAACCCTAAGGTCCGTCACGATCGCACACTCACCTCACCTGTGCCCTAACCCTAACTCACTTAACCCACTCTAACCCCAAATTCTCACTATCGCACACTCACCTCACCCACGCCCTAACCCTAACTCACTTAACCTGCCCCCTAACCCCAAATTCTGTCACAATCGCACACTTACCTGACCTGCGCCCTAACCCTCACTCACACAACCCACGCCCTAACCTGAACATCAGTACAATCACACACATACCTTAACCCAACCTATAACTTTCCACTGCATCGCTGAAAACAGCGAAGCCACAACAATGGCCAACCAATTTTTTTCCCTAAGATAGAATGCAGTTTTGTGCAGCTTCGCTGTTTTCAGCATTTGCAATATTGAGTTTGATATTAGATCATTCGAAATTCTACTGTTTCGATGATCTAATATAGACCCGACCTCACCAGTTCAACTGGTACCCCCCCCCCAAACTGGTGAGCAGGTTAGGCATCACCATGCTGACCTGAAGCGGCATAAGAGGGATCTATTGGATCAGTGTATCCAAGATTATAGACAGATGGCTGATGCCCCAGCAGGGAGTAAGTACTCATTCTACTAACTAGTGAATAATTGCCTAGCTTGTGTATACTATGGATAGGTTTTGCTAAATATCACTGTATTTCTCTGACAGCTGCAGATGAGCGGACTGTGCTTCTAGGCTGCAAAGGCTGCATTGAGAGACAGGTTAGTAATAATCTTGCATGTACTGTCATAACAAATACATATAAACGTCTTAGAAAGTGTTATACCAGTATAAAAATGTATTGTGTATGGGATGTACTGAATAAACTAGACAATATGGCAGGAAAAGTGTCATATAGGTTGCATGTAAATAAAAGTGTAATATCCTGGGAATAAAGGTATAACGCCTGGAGTGCTTGTGTTTACTCTGCAATCATATGTTAATGTAGTGTTGCATTCTCTACATAGTACTGTTGTATTAAGCAGTGTTACTCACACTCTGGTCAGCAGATAAAATGTCTAGGAAGGTCTGTATAACAAGGTTGGAATCCCAAGAGGTCATATTGTACAACTGAGGAAGACTTAGAGAGAAAACATTGGAAAACTTTACACCATTTCCTAGATAGCACACTGCACTGTGATGTTAACTGTAATATGTTTAGCACACACAGCAGGGGTTTTAATCCCGGGAGTGGTAGTAAGCTGTATACATACTCATACCCAACAACTGTACAGAATTTGTTAGAATGTCCAGATAGAAAGCTGTATGCATAATTAGACCCAACAACTGTACAGAATGTGCTACAATGTTCAGATAGTAAGCTGTAAGCATAATCATAACCATCAACTGTACAGAATGTCTCAGAATTTTATGATACTAAGCTGTATGCATATTCATACCCCTCAACTGTTCAGATCTGTCCAGCATGTCCAGATAAATGGCCCAAATCTTCTGCCTGGTACCCTGTCCCCCTGACAAATCAGTTTGATGATCCAAGAAATGCAGGCAGCTTTTAATCACATATAACTGATAGTCAGACGTGTAAATAATCGGAAAATGTATATGAAAACAAACCTATCATTGTAGTATCTCACCCAAAGTGTATAAGAGCAATTCTCAAAATATGTCCCATTAACACCTGCATCTTGTCAAGCCTTGACCAGAGTGTGTGCAATAAGAGATTGAGAGGTACGTGCATAACATCAACATGGAATCTGGGAGTATGTGTAGAAATTGTCAAGTAGTGTTAATAAAGATTTTCTCCACAACTATACCAGGTAAGAGGTGTAGACTGTAGGTAAAACACAGTTCACGTATATACTAATCTACAAACATACCATTGTACAAATTAAGTCCATTGGGTAGTGTAATAATACATGTAAGGGACAGATCACTGCAGTGACTATGAAAGTTGTGAAAACTACAGGGATATATTAGTTGTTAATTGATCTCTCTCTCTCTCTCTCTCTCTCTCTCTCTCACCCCCACCATATCTGCACCAATAACCTAAATACACACCTCAGTGGGTATGTGTACACTCAAAACTTCTGTTGAGACATATGTCCTATTGCTTCATAAATATTTACATTTGGTTCTATGCATGTGCCATGTTGAAATACTCTCATATTGATGGACTGTTGCTATCAATGAAACCTGCATGTTGTTGTAATGGCCACTGTTGTGCCATATATGCATGTGTTCTGCTTGCTCTGCAACTGTTCAAAATCTGATGTCTTGGGTTAATGGGACTATCTATGCATGCTGTCATAACTAATCCTGAATGCTATTGACTATTACTAACCCATATCTGTCGGAAAACTGCAACACCATAGCCCGTATGGGAAGGCCAGTCCCAGCGGACCCACCTGTCCCAGATCAGTTGGCCATGGCACCGGGCACCAGCATATCTGGGGCCCAACCTAGGACCTCTTCATCCATTGGCCCTGCACCACCTTTGGGTGGAACCACTGCAGGGGATGGGACTCGGCCCCCCTGCAAGTGGGGGCAGACAGGAAGCTGTTACCTGCAGTCAGGTCCAGACTGTGGTGTGTAGTGAGCTCCACAAGGAGTTTGGAGACCAGCTATGCCAGCTTGAGGGTTGCATGGCACAATTAGAGGGTCAGCCTGCCCCTCCTAACCAGCCCCCAGCACAACCACCTTTGGGGCCGTGAAGGTGCAGTGGTGACTGACCATGGGTGGGGAACTCAGTCCCACTGTTTCCATTTGGGGGCTCATGGACTTGCGACTTCCAAACAATCCTCCCCGTCCAAGGTGTTTACCCCCCATGTGTTGTATAATGCCCTTGTATGCTGTCTTGTCTGCATTGTCTGTCATCCTACCCAACCTATCCTCCTCAAGTATAACTACTATCCTTCCCCCACATCCCACTCTCACAATGATAAAAAAACACAAAAAGGGCAATTTGTTCCCAAAAAAAATCTCGCCCCATACATAGCTGTCCATTTCACACATATGTCCACTGGACACACATGGAATCTGGTCTAATTGACTTCACAACATATTATTGTTGTCCTCACCCCTCTCTCAGAGGTTTGAGTGTCCAAATCTATCCCCAAATTCAGTGTATATGCACAGCTGTTGTTGTAGAACAAATGGGCAGCTATGGACCTTCCCTACACCCTTCCTGCACATCCCCAGCTATTTTCCCTACTGTCTTTCCCTCTTTGTGCCCTTTTTTCACCAGTTTCCTATCAACCTTTTTTCTTTTCTTTTAAAGAAATTAGTATGAGGGTAAGCGGGAGTAAGCACTTTTAAGCAGCAGTAAGCGTATTTAAGCCTGCTTGCATGGGCGTAAGCAATGTCTACACAGATTAAGCAATTTAGAAGCTGAGTGTAAGAAACTGTAACTGGAAGTTAGCATTGCTTACTATCACTCACACCCGCTTACAACTGCTTAAAAGTGCCTTAATCACTTTGTATCCAATGGCCCTTGTTCTGCCCAGCAACAAAATCAACAGCCTCTGCAAGGATCAAACCCAGGAGCCTGTACAATACAGTCAATGTGATTTACCACTAAGCCATGGCAGATATACATAACCCTGATGTTTTCACAAACATATCATCCAGCACAATCATTCAACAGTACAGGAAATGTATTTATACAAATAGATGTATGTGTGTGTGTATTTATAATTATAACTAAATAGATATATACATCTCTCTCTCTCTCTCTCTATATATATATATATATCTATATAAATATATATATATATATATATATATATATATATATATATATATATATATATATATGCATACATCTATAGATATATATGTCTACATATATATCTCTATATATAGCAATATATAGATGTAAGCATAAATATATATCAATATATGTATATACAGACATATATCTATAGATATAAAAGAGAACATGACAAAAACATACAGGATTACATGCACCATTAATGGGGGTTAGGGGGCCCAAACAACATACGTCATGTATGTATAGATATAGCCCCCCACAGTCAAACACATCTGCCCTGCAATACAATACCAACTGTTGCAAATCCCATACCCAGGACCTGACACAATATGGCCACAAAATGTTAACAGTACTCCATCCCACCTGTATGATGTCAGGCTGGTATCAGTAACATATCATGCAGTACAGTATGTCAACCATAGGGACAGTACAATGTGGAAGCAATCAACATTCTTAAAATGCATATACACAGACACATATATGCAGATACTTATATATATATATATATATATATATATATATATATATATATATATATATATATATATATATATATATACATATATACATATATATGTAACTACACATACAATCACAGAGATATGTAAAGAAGGATACATATTTAGAGGGTGCACACAATACGGAACAGCCACTATGCCTACAGTTGCCACCCTATCATCTGGACACTGTATGAGCCACCCATACAAATGACAATTGTAGCCTGCAACATATAACCACAGAGAGGTCAAAGGATATAACACCACACACAGGTTTACATACATGGGAAAGCTTTATTTGTGTACTATTACAGTTGTATATGCCATGTCATATATCTGTTTAGACTCTGCAATACATATAAACAGACTAATGCAACTGTCAAACAGTTAAATTAATACAGTATACTGGAAAGGATTACATATGTTGCTGTCCAGGCCGAGGCTTTCAGGTAGTACAACAGTAAAGACAGACTGAACCACAGGATAGCACTCAATCAACAGTAAGTAATGCAGATGTATAGTAAAGCAGCCTCTATCTACACACTGTACACAATCCCTAGGGGGTAAAAACCTCAGTTGACACAATGTGATGTATCTGTTACATAACAAGGCATAACTGAAACCATCACAATCACACTGACAGACAGAACAATCTGTATGGCAGGAAGCAGTAGGCCTGCATTTACCCAATGTGAATTGTATGGTAATGTACATTCAGATACCTTAAGGCAGCTTACCCCTGATACCCCCACATGTTGTAACAGCCTAGGTTAGTTATGGTGCATCCCTCCCCCATAGACTGACATACAGGGCCACATACCACTGTTACGTACACTGGTGTCTGGATTGCATAAGGGCACACATGTATTGTGTAGATGACACCCGCACATATATGGACCCAACCCCACAATATGTGTGGGGGCCACAACAGCAGTGGATTGATGGCAGGAATGGCAGCATGACATACTCACAGGCCACTACATAACCCCTGACAGCATGTCATACGGACAAAGCTTGTTATGTTGGTGGAGGACAGAGGCTGGATCACAGGCTCATATGTGAAATAGTGTTATCATACACTAAGCAAGTCGCTGGTGTTACAGGATAGTTTGCAACATACCCTGAGTCAGGAATATGAAGTCAGAAACACAAATGGATGTAGCCATGTACTGATAGCACTCAACACACACACAGCCAGTGATATATCTGACACAAGACCTGTGTGGTGGACAGGCAAAACATAACAGGCACACCTCTGGCCATCAAGTGGATAGGCCCACAGTTAAGAGCTATGCAGACAGACTGCATTCCATGTTAAACTAATATTTACACACAAACCCTGCAACACTGGTGCTATACATTGCTTACAACAACACTACTCACACTCTGTCTGTAGTTCTGAAACCTCATACAATTATGTAGATGACCTGAGTGTGCAAGTTCTCTTGTAAGAGGTATTGCTACCTGCTGTCTGTAACACTGCTGCCCACCATACAGGAAAGGTCAAGGGACCAATTTTGAAGTAAGACACAGCATGCTGCATGCAGGTAGTAAGTGGAGGACACTGACTGGTACAAAGGCCATCACATGATCATGTGCATCATCTACAAAAGCCATGCTGCAATCTATTCAAAGCAGCTCAATCCATTTACTGGAGAGAGAGAGAGAGAGAGAGAGAGAGAGAGAGAGAGAAAATGAAATTGAAAGGGAAACAAACAAAAAACAAACTAAGAAAGAAAGCAGGCCAAAAGCCAAGCCAAAGGAGAACAAAAAAAAAGATCCTTAGAAGGACACTATCAAGAACAGACCTCATTCCCACAACAGGTATGTGAAGTATATAAGCATATAATTGACTATAGTACTTGGTCCATAATAATGGGATAGATGATGTGGAATGATTTATATGTGCCATCAGGTGTTGTTGTAATGATGTTCAGCTGAAAAACTGCTAAGAACAATAGAGTCTGTCCCTGTGGGTAGTGGGCCATACCCATCAACTGTGTAGAGCAGCAGCAACTGACAAGATGTATGCCAATATAGTGTGTGGTGTGTAATGGAAGGGATGTATATTACTGTGGCCAATAGCTGGTGGTGGAAGTAATGCCATAATGATGGACACATGGGTTCCACAGCCCACCACTTGCAGGACACTCAGGTTAACCTGTATTGTAGCATGCTGAAATGCCATATGTGTGTAATAGGGTTACCTGCTACCTCCTAATGTTAGGCTATGTCCATATGTGGCACATGTCTGTGTTGTAGCAAGGCAGAACAGTGCAGCTGTGCAGGAAGGAGTTTTGACATTATGGACATGATGTCTGAATGTACACCATATATAGGTATGTATATGCGTACACACACACACACACACACATATATATATATATATATATATATATATATATATATATATACATATATACACACACACACACACACACACACACACACACACACACACATGTATGTCCACAGATATACAGATACCCATATGTAGACATATATAAACACATATATACATCATATATATCTACGTATATATAGATATATATCTATATGCACATGTCTACATATATAGAAACACACACACACACACACACACACACACACACACACACACACACACACACACACACACACACATATAAGTATGCAAATACATGTCCCCTATATTACCACCACAGTGCTGCATGCTATGTACAAGGGAGCAGCACACATAGCAATACACACAGATATATACAGCTGACAGTGTGTGCAACATGGATGGGTATGTCATATGGGAACCCCTTGTTGGGACCACATTGCCCTAGTTTGCGAAGTAGGGAATGGGAATATGGGGAAGTATGGCAGGTATAGTTGTGGAGGTGGTCCGGGTTGGTAGATGTAGAGGACAGCCTACAGGGGTGGTATATGACACATGTGGTGGGTAAACACCCTGGATGGTGTGTGTGGTCTGCAATGTGGAAGCCCCATGGGCCCCAATATGGGCACAAGCCTCCCACCCACAGCTACTCACAACAACAGTCCACATTCCAAAGGTGCCTGGCCCGGAGGCTGAGCTGGAGGATCATATGGACCCTGTGAATATGTACTGGGTGCCTCAAGGTGATGTGGCACATCCCACATTTGTCTGTGGAGCCCACTATGGAGTAGACCCTGGACCTTGGGGGACAGGATCATGTCTGTGTGTGCCCCTGGGGGGACACCATCCCCTGCGGTGATTCCACCTGAAGGTAGTGCTGGACCAGTACATGAGGAGGCCCCAGTGTGGGTACCACATGTGATGTGGCCTGGTAACATGGCAAGATGAAGTTGGAGAGGTGGTTTTGCTGTCAAATATGCCCTAAACATGCTATTATGCACTGTTATAGAACATATGTGGGTAGTAATAGTCTACACAATCCTGGAACATGTCCAACAGCATGCATAGATATTCTCAATAACACAGAATGTCAGATGTGCAGCAATCACATAGCAAGCATACCACAGGCATATATGGAACCATAGTGGCCCTGACAATGGCATGCAGGTAAATAATCCATAACAGGCCAGCAATGATAGTGTCCACACAGGGAACATGGCTACAAACACATAGCACAAAGTGTGGTACAATACAATACCTGTCCCACTGGTAGGTAAGCTGTAGCCATAGCTACTGAGTTGTGTGTGCAGTTTGTTGTCACTGATATGGTAGGGGAGTGACAGTGATGTGTACTAAGAATTGTGCTACCCTTGCTGTATGAGTTGCTCAGACCTGTTTCCATCTTTATGTCTTTCAGGCAAGATGTCACATCGACGGCTCCCATCATATTCAGCTGCTGAAAATGAAATAGTGATAACCTATCTAATCCAGCACTACCCTGTCCTGTTTGGCCAGGCCACCCATAAGCAGTAGGAGTGGACTGCCCTGTGGAACGACCTAGTCCACAGGGTCAATGATGTCAGACTGCACAACCGCAGTTATGAGTAGGTCCGTCATCATTGTTCTGACCTGCTTCGTAATGCCCGTCGGTGTACTGCTGCAGTCTGGGGGGATCACCTTGCAACAGGGGGGGCCATGCCATCCATCCCCCCTGGACATGTGTTGAGGAGCTCCTCACCAGCCTTGTGGCACCTGCCCAACCGCACAGCCAACAACTGCCAGACACCATTATGGAGGTGTGTGCTACCCACACACTGGCTGAGGAGTGTGCAGGTAAGACCACAGGGCATATCAGTAGACCACTATCACGTATGCATCCACATCTGTACAGGTAGATCATGCATATCTGACATGTCATATATATAGTTTGTTGCTGCATAGTAGTAATAAACAGATGTGCATACGTGGTAGTATTTTGGACATGTACTGTTGATGTAGTGTAATGCTGCACCCACCCTGTATCAATGCCACAGGTGTGGCCACTGACTTTGCATTTCTCACCCTCTTACGTAGGTCCCTTTGGTATACCACCAAGGCATTAGCCTGTAGCTGGTGAGTATGGTTCATGTTGATGCTTGCCAATACACCAAACATGTAATGGCCATTGTATAGTCCATGCACACATCTAACACACCTATCCAGAATGCATGCTGTACATGTGCATGTATTGTTGCTGTTAAATGCATGGCATCACAGTGGTGACCATGATGGGGTATTGGATGGGTATGTCAGACACCTGCAAGATAACTAACATTCTGTCCTTGTGGAATGTGTCCACAGGGATTAACATCATGGTGGGAGACATGGCCTACAGTAGGGACATGTGTGAAACATCACCCGTATACAGTGCAACAACAGTGTATATACCAGTAGTACAATAGCAACTGTTACAAATTTACACTATGGCATTACATATTACTGTAGTCCACATTATTAGCTGGGACTAGGCTGTAACATGTGGTGTTCAGTGTATGGGACACTGAAAACTGACCCACATGTGTAAGCCTTACTTGTCAAGTATCTGTAAAAAGGCTGTAGGTGGGGAGGGGGTGTCAGCATGACACGCCAGTGCACTGCAGCAGGGATCCTAAGAATGCCAAGAATGGCTGTATCTGTACACAGTCAGATTCAGGAACTGTGGCAGATGTAACCCTACCCCCACAGCAATAGTGACAGCAGTGTGTGAACACCAACGGATGTGCACATGAGTAGACCTTGTGGCAGACTGAACATACACTGGCAAATGCAGGTGGCCCATGCTAGTATACCCCTGCCAGAAGTAGTGACTGCTGTAGTACACATAACAATAGGTGCAACAAACCGTCATGATAAGGGTGTGCACACATATGCACACACAGAGTGTATGTATCGCTGTCAGCAACCACACACTAACACATTCTGTAGACACTGCATGTGAATGTACAGAACATATGTCATATATCAGGCTCATGTACTGTTAATATATGCGTTGATGTGGTCCCATGGCAGCTCAAGGAAGGGTGTGTCATATCAATGAGGGTGTATACACTTCCCATAGCCATGGTATGTCCTGATTGTTGTTAGTATAATAGTATTGGATTGATCATACATGGTCCGCTGATGCTGAGATCTGCAAACCAGACATCAGGCATTCACAGATGACATCTGTCCACATATCATCCCAGGTATGTGCTGCTGAAAAAACATAGGGGCTGTGAGCAATACAGCTGACATAACTGACACAGTACTACACATTCAGCAATGGGTTGTACACCTGTGAGGTTTGGTGCACAGTACATGGCAGGGTGCAGAACAGGTGCACAGCAATACTGTGTACATGGGTGCAGTGGTATCCAGAGGAAGGGGCATCACATACTAACATAGCACATTTATCACACATGCCTAGTACTAATCTATGAACCTATGAACCTATGTATACTGTTGCTAGCATGGAGTGACTATAGCTGCACTGTATGCTGTTGTGTACCATATGTTATGCATTTTGACATATGGGTAATAGGAGGACTGTGTGTGCTATCTTTGTGCAACCTCACCTGCGTGTGTGTTTGTGCGTGTGTGTGTGTGTGTGTGTGTGTGTGTGTGTGTGTGTGTGTGTGTGTGTGTGTGTGTGTGTGTGTGTGTGTGTGTGTGTGTGTGTGTGTGTGTGTGTGTGTGTGTGCGTGTGTGTTGGTGGGTGGTTATTTTGTCTTTAGGGTCACTCTGGTGTAGTGGGGGGAGGTTGATGCATGTAGGATGCGTGTGTGCATGTGTGTGTGTTTGTGTGGGTGTCTATATATGCACATGTGTGGGGTGGTTCATATAACAGTACCTTCCTTTGGGATTGTGCAGTACATGGACATGGACTGACAAATGACACACCAGGAATACTTGTCATGTATGTAATCACAGGACAGCTGATAGTATAATAAGGTCTGTAGCAAGGAACATGCATTGGGACGGAAGGTAGATACCAGGTATACCCTTAATATCGCATTCAGCAGAGAGGTGATTGACAAAACATGTATGCAACATTACAGATGCAGTGGGGAATTACTAGACAACAATTACTAGTCAAGTGTTGAACTTTCGAACATCTCTTGTGAGCACGACGGGGAACAAGCAAATTGATTGTTGTATCATTAATATGAACTAAATGCCGCCCGGCGTTGGGACTTTACAAACTGTTTAACACTTCTGGATATACAGTTAGTATCTTCTAATTTACAAAATAAGAAAGAGCCTGTTTTTGGACATTGAATGCCTTATGTTGCACATTATAATTAATATATCATTTTTTGTTTTTGTTTTAATTGCATTACGGATTTTTTCTACAACTGTATATTTGGCTAATGTGATCTCATTTCATGGAAAGATAACATATGTGCCTTTGAATATTTAACATGTGCTGATATCAGGGGATTGTTTACATTATTATTTGTTTCCTATTGACATATGTTCATTTAGGCATTGGTAATACATCAAGCCTGTAATTTTGAGATACGTAGTATTAGATCTTTGTTATAACCTTGTGACATTTTGATACTGTCACCCAACAGTTTTTCTTGTTGTTTACAAGTTGCCATTTATCTATGTATCATTTATTATGATCTGTTGTCCCCTGTAACTTTGTATATATGGGGTTCATATTCTCACATTGTTACTGATTTATGTCTATTTTGAATTTTTCAGCATAGAAGATATATTGGGACATCTATATACATTATTTTATACACATTATTGGATATCACATTCCAGCTTAGGTTATTTCAATACACAACAGGGCTGGCACTAGTCCACTAGTCCACCTTTACTAACATTGGAATTATCACAAATAGTTTATACTGTTCCTTTGTGGACACCCCCTAATTCATTGGGATTATATAATCCATCCTTTGGGTATTGTTAGTTAACCACTTTTGGTCTGTTCTTCCTGGTGCTATTGGTAGGCTCCTCACTCCTGACAACCCTGAATTTGAATTACAGAACTCACTCTTGTAGTGGGTTTATCCCCAACCCTACTGTGTTTCTGCAATTGTTGGTATTAGACTCACAGATTGTCACAGCATGGACCTTGATAATATATTGTCTGAACTTTGTGCCGATAGGGAGGACATTGGAGTATTTGGTATTGGTACCTCACCAGGCAATAGTTCCGGCAACAGTGAACAACATACTGCAGCAGATAGTGATATGCTTTTTCACTCACTCACTAAAGGGCTCAAGCTTTTGAGATCAAACATTTGGCATTTGAAATTGTTTTGTGTATATGCCAATCAAAATATAGCCCATTGTGGGTTGAGAATACGGCCTTTGGTTGGTAGACCTGATGACAAACTTAATGAAGATTGGAAGGTAGCACTTCAAGCTGGGTCCATGTTATTTGTGAATGCTCTGTTGAAATATTATGAGAGAATAGTGGATATTAACATCCAGGAAGTGAAAACTTTATGCTCTAATTGCAAGAAACATGAATCCTCACCAAAATTCCAGGAACATATTAAAAAATTATCCAAAGATCTTAGTAATCACGAAAAGATTACTAAAGAACACAAGATAAAGAAATTTCATAGGGATTTCTCCGACTACCAGAGGGGTCGTCCCTTTGAGACAAACCGGTCTGTTCGGTTTGCAGATCCTGGTCAGGGTCCGGGTCCCAACCGCATCAGGAAGAGACCCAGGTCTATACTTAAAAACAGGGAGGGAGCTTACAATAGTACCTCTGGAGAAGACTCCTCACTTACTGATTATGATAGCTCTACGGACAGGGGGTATCCACATAGGAAAAAGAGCAATAAACAGTTCCCTTTAGACATGGCCACAAACACAGGGGGGGCAGAAAACATAAAAACAAACATAATAGACAATTCCCTGGAGGGTCTGATCAAGAATTTCTTGACCTAAATGAAGCAATAACTATTAATCAGAATGTTCTCAATCTTTCACAGGTGGCATTGACTGGGGATCAATTAATTTTACTTAATAAAGGCTTGAACTTTATACCTGGCTTCTTTTCCCATGAATATCATGTTGTGAATGATGTTTTGGGTTTTTGTCGGAATCTAAACCTCAAATTATTCTTTGTGAATTCATGCTCTCAGAGATCTGATGAGTTCAGATTTGGTAAATCGGAATTCCAACCTCCCATGAACAAGCATGTATCAATATTTATGCAATCTGTCCTTAGGGATCTTCATTTTCAGAATTATGGACACACCATGATGGCGAATAATCTCAATCAAAACGAGAATCTGGCCCTGGAACAACTCTGCAATAACAAAACAATTGTAGTATTACCAGCAGACAAGGGAGGCGCAGTAGTTGTTCAAGATCTGGATGGTTATATACAGGAGGGTCTCCGACAATTGTCTGATAAAACATGTTACATGAAAATGTCTTTTGATCCTACTCCTAATTTCAAATGTCAAATTGATTTATACTTGAATTTGGCATGTGAGGAGGGCATCATTAGTCAAAAGTGTGTGTCCCGTCTTAAAGTTGTTGAACCACGCAAACAAATTCTTTATTTATTACCCAAGATTCACAAATCATTAACTAAGCCCCCAGGAAGACCTATTGTGTCAGGGATAGGATCTTTAACTGAGCCCCTCTCAGCATTTCTAACACAATACCTCAAACCACTCTTGGGTTTGGTCAGGGCCAGATTACAAGACACCATTCAGTTTCTCAAGATCATTCAGAACATACAGTTGGAACCCGACTGGCTCATGTGCACACTAGACGTCAAAGCACTGTACACCAGCATTTCACATTGGACTGGATTACAATCATTACAATACTGGTTGGACAGGGCCAACTTGTATACATCAGGATTCAACACACTGTTGATTTGCTTATCTGAACATGTACTCGACAAGAACGTCTTTTATTTCCAAGGGGAATGCCACTGGCAGCTTCAGGGTACTGCCATGGGAGCATCTTTTGCTCCCATATATGTGGATTTATTCATGGCGCATTTTGAAGAGTGCATGATTTATGATATGTCCCACAATCTATACCTGGTGGAAATGGATATTTGGCGTCGATACTTGGACGATTGCTGGATGGTGTGGCGTGCGGATGTGGCATATCTACATGAATTTGTGGAATATCTTAATGGTAACATCTGGGGATTGGAATTTTCTCTTACCTATGACAAACAAACCATCAACTTTCTGGATGTAACTGTCTACAGGAACCTGGACAATACGGTGTCCACGAAGGTCTTTCGTAAATATCCCCAATATAACACTATCTTACATGCTTCTAGCATGCACCCACGCCACACCATCAGAAACATTCCTGTATCACAGTTTATGCATATGAAATGTCTTTGCTCCAATCAGGAGTATCATCATATGGCCAGTACAGATCTCTGCCGCAGATTTATGAACAGGGGATATTGTTATGTTGACATCAATCTGGCAAGAAATCGAGCCAACAACATGGAGAGAACGGAATTATTGGAATACAAGAATCCACCTATTGACACTGCACAACCTATCATTAGGTTTATCACTACCTATGGTAGGAATTATAATGTCATCCGTGATACTATCAAAAGACATTGGAATATTCTGCTCGCCAATGACCAGCTCAGATCCCTTCTAGGCGAGGAATGCAAGTTTTCATACAAAAGGGGTAAAACGTTAGGATCACACCTCTCTCACTACAAACATATAGGCAGTGGTGGGGCTATTCACAAACAGTTAACCCTCACGGGACACGAACTCTTGGGCACACACCCATGTGGTCATTGTGGATCATGTCAACAGATTACAAATCCAAACAGTTCTCCAGCAGGAACACCAGCAAGGTTTTTGAATGCAAGGTATTTGGCAATTGCAGTAGTGACTGGGTTATATATATTTAGCTGCCTGTCACTGTGGGGCCTTCTATGTGGGTCAAACCTCTAGACAACTTAGAAGCAGGATTAATGAACATCACAGTGACATCAAAAACAAAAGGACCACCAATGCTATGTACCAACACCTCCTCCAACATCCACAAGCACTATTTACGTTTATGATTATTGATCGAATTGTGGGTGATTGTAGCAATAAACAGGGCTGGCATGGCATTCTGAATCAGAAGGAGAAATATTGGATCATTACTTTGGGAGCTATTTTGAGTCCAGGACTCAATGATCATTTTTAACCTTGATTTCCATAACTTTTCTTATGTCACAGTTGTCCACTACATATCCTATCATGTGAACATACCAACATTCATATGCCGACTTATCATGACTATATATACCTATGAACATCGTTACTCAGGTATCACTTTACTTCTTGTAAGCCAGTGTATGTTTCTTACTTCATTCACTTCAGTGTATGTTTCTTATTTCATATACCAATTGGTTCCATAATACATATATTTTTATAATGGTGTTTTTTATCATGATGATATATGTTTATCAGATTTTTTGCTAACTTAGTACAGCAGGATATTGAATATTACCCCTGTATTTTGCACTCTGCACATTTCTATGCACTTTTCTTTGACTACATCATGGTGGTTATCAAATTCATTCCATTATTTGCTATATTTATAATATATTGTCCTTTTATAATATATTCTCATGTTATTAATATGTTCCATACATATTTTAGCATAACTGGTCTGTCTAAATATGTATACTGTTTTGCATTTATTTTTTGAAATTATCATTACTAGTATCATTTATTTTGAATTGCACTGTTTTTGGTGTCCCTACTCTTATTCATGAATATTAATGAATGACAGGGCAGTTTTTATGCTCATTGGTCAATTCATACTATATATATATATGCATATGTATTTTTCATCCTCTGTTTATTCGTCGTAACACACTGAGGAAGGCATATTCTGCCGAAACCGGTCTATGGTTATTTGGGTTTACAAATAAACCTTTATATATTGTATTTTTGACTCTGCATCATTCATGCTTTTTTCTGCTGGCCTGTCTTTTTTTCTGAATTACTAGACAACACCAGGGAGTGTATCCATATATTACAGTTGTCACATGATAGGTTGATTGAGAAGCATATCTGGCATGTACTGAGCAATACTTACACATGACAGTCAAGTGCATGATATTATGGAGTGAACATAGTAACCCCTCACATTTAGGGGGCCATGATCATGTTGTCTGGACATACACAGGGTGAACACTGAATGACAGCAGTGAGGCCAGGTAAAACCACTCCACTCAGGTCAGGGAGGTACTTCAGTAACAGGTCTTGTGTTGTGATCACTTGTCTAGGCATTTAGAGGAATGATACATTAATGAGTGGTATTAATGAGTGTATGTTACCAAGTGTGATGCAAGATGAAGAATGCATGGGAATAAACGTGGGACTGTCTGTAAAGTCATGGACAGGTAGGTATTAAGGTGGTGTGTGTGTGTGTGTGTGTGTGTGTGTGTGTGTGTGTGTGTGTGTGTGTGTGTGTGTGTGTGTGTGTACTGTTATGCAATGCTGTACAGGTCTTAAAGTGTGTTTCTTGTTTTCCCCCACAGGTGGCGAGGTGGGTCAGGGTCACTCCCGCATGCAATCTGATGTTGGTGTCCATACAGTCACCAAAGATGATGATAGTACTATTGAGGCACAGGTGGGGTTGTCAGGGGCCAAAACAGCACCATCATTTGACATCACCCTTTTAGCTACCCCAACCCTGCACACAGTTTCAGTGCCTATACATACCCCATCATCAGTGCCCATAGCGGAGGTACAGCTGGCATTTGGTGGCAGTGCACAGCAGAGTGTGGTAACTGTGCCTACTGTGTCTGGTCACAGTAGGCATAGCCAAATGTCTGGCAGGGCATCACATAGGCAGATGTCCCAGGGTGCCCATGGTAGGGCCACTGGTCATCATGCCCCTGGCAGATCCGCCACAACTGGTACCACCAGGCGCATGTTTCAGGCTGTCATAGCAGTGCAGCACATATGGAATGTTACACCAGACAGGGCCTGAGGCTGCAGGGGGCTGCTCTCACATCTGTAAGCGACAACTTCTGTGAACTGTCTGGTGCCATCCGTGCTTATACAGAGCTCATGGATAGACGGTCTGGTGAGATGATGGCCCTCATCGACCATGGTTTGTCTGTGCTTGAACATGTGGTGGGAGTGCGGCAACAGCTGCATGGACTTAGGCCAGCAACACCAACAGCTGGCAGTCAACATGGACATGCTAAGACACCAAGGGGCTCCTTTAGTGGCAGTACCAGCCCTGACACTGCAGGGGGGGCACTGTCCACACCACACTACAGCAGGCCAGGAGCACGTGGTCCTGGCCAGTCCTAGGAGGGGTGTGGTTCCAGCAGACATCTGTCATCATCAGGGGAGAGTAGCACATCGAGACCTGTACCTGGAACTACCCATGTAACCCCTGGCAGGCACAGTCCATGTGTCCAAGGCTAGAGGCAATGAACTACACACCCTGCCAGGTATGGTCTGCGGTTCATAAACACCTGTGTAGGGCAGCCACATGGTAGAACTGTGTGCATGCATACCAGCACACGATATAAACACACCTAGGGTAACCCCATACCTACACACCCACATCACCATGTCCACTTCACCTCAGTACACCCCTCACCCACATACATGGTGTCAAATGTATGGCCCACCCTCGTCCTCTGGCAAACCAACAACACACCCTGTGCATATGATGATACCTGTGTCACATCCCTGTCATCCACAACATCGATGCAGGGACAGGCTAATATGGTTCTGATGCACACGGTGACTGTGCTATAGTGTACCAAAGTACTGCAGTGTAACATGTTGTCAGGAGTAAAGTTTAATGCATACATGTCAGGTAATGTAACCATTCAGCAATGATGCATTATAGCTGTCAGTAACACTGGTTAATTGTGGTCTCCATAATGTTATCCATTTGCATTGTAGGTGAACATGTGTCAGCAGGACAATGGTCTACAGTAATATTCCACAAGGGGTATGGCACAGTGGTGACACCATGGCTGTGACATATCTGGGGTACATTTGAACATGTCATAGGTGTGTGTATAACAGTTCTTGCCTGTTCCACATGGACAGATGACCCACTGGAACATGTATAATCTGCATCCTGATGTAGACCCGTCCACATACACGCACACTCTTACTTGGCAACACTGGGATTAGACCCCTACCTAGGTATGTAGTGCTACTGAAGTGTGTGGCTTTCATTGCACACACCACACAGCATTTAGGGTGAGGTGTGTTCCAGGTTACATGTTGCATGCAGAACAGCCCCAGACATGTAGAGTATGCTAATGGGGGATGTAATGGTTGTATATGGACACTACATAGTGATACATACCATCATACACACATTAACAGACATATAACAGGCAGACACATGTCTGAGAGACCTTGGCCTATCGCTGCTAACTAACTTGACCGTGTGTCCAATGTGTTACAGGTAGGATGCACACAGCACATGTATAACTGGCCTGGATTGTGGTATTAGTTACCTTCATGGTTGATGGTGACAGTGGTCACCATAACTTGGTACATGGGACATATACCAGGTGTACCTTGGTGTAATGACAGTGTACGCAGCACCCACATCCCCCAGTGGATATTGTACTGCCAGAGACCCATGATGACACTCTGACATACCCACCATCACACAATGCCCATGACTGTGATACAACCCATTGTATATCCCAACAGTGGTACTACAGGGATATGTAACTAATGCATATGCCATAGGCATAGTAGGGTGTTGCATTGTAATGCCTCACCTATGGGCAGCAACAACACTATCTGTACTACTGTGTGGCCTTGGAATGCTGTACCCTACACATATACAGACATGCACACATACAAAAATTTGCCAGAACCCAATGGCTATCCCATGCTATAAACCCATTTGTACAACACTGTTGTGCTGGTACTGCAAGGCTCGTGGAATTGGTAGGGAGAGGAGCGTAACAGGGTACATGCAATGTCCCATACAGCAGCAGCCACAACTGACTATGGCAATGGGTTTTGCGGTGGTTGTGAAGGCCCTCATGGAATTCCCAAGTACTGGTGTACTAACACACAGACACTGCTATCCTCAGTAATGCACACATACACATGTGTCAGTACTTGGGTGCATCGCTGCAGGTGTTCATAGCTGTGCAGCTAGCTATTGTCCATGGAGAGATGGGTTGTGTAGGGGATGTGTGTACAGTGTTATCCTGACACCTGCCATGTGACAGCAGGCAATCTATCAACAGACTCCACTGTGGTGACTCTCAGGGTGAGAGTGACATGCATCAGCCAATCCTCTTGGTGCCTCCTGCACATGACCACTGTGGTGATCAAGTTGACATGTATACAACATGTATTACAACACATGGTTAGTGTCTGTGATGGAGACCTGTACCCAAGCATGCTCTGTTGACTGTGGTAGTGTAGTGGAGGTACCCATGGCATGAGGTACATACAGGGTTTTTTCTCCTATATGTGCCAGTTCCTACACAGCTGGGCAGACATGACAGTGTCAATCAAGCATAGGTAGCTTGTACATATCCCAGCTGGATACCTGCCATATATACATCTGTACAGGGACTGCCAGTCATCAGCTTGGCAAGTAGCTATGCAGTAGGATGAATGTGTTGACATATACACATTTGACAACAATATGTATGCCCTAACTACATGTTGGAAGCCCTCACTAACATGTGCTGTACAGACAGTAGTCTACAGTTACATTCCACATGTCTGATCATTATCCAGTAGGGGATATATACTGTGACACAGCTCACACACCAGGGGCACAAGAGGGAGGCCTCAGAGTCCATCTATGCCTGCATGTGTGCCTGTTGTCAGTACTACATGTAGCACTCTACTCTTGCCTGTGAAAGCACTGTCAACACTAGTACTGCCATGATGCACTACATGCCAGTGTGACAGCACATACCCTGGGCTACTACCTCTGTATGTAACACATTCACATGGATAACAGTGCTGTCCAGGCCTCATATACTTGTGTGTCCCAGACATGACACTCACATCCCTTGCTACTATAATGACAGCACATAGGTGCATGTATTGTACATGGCATTACATACACTTATTACAGATGTCATTACCCTGCTATGTTAGTGGACTGGGTGTTGAGAACTGGTTACCAGGGCTATGCCGTGCTTAGCAGGTATTAGCATTGCTCCAATATAACAGCAAAGCTGATTTGTGCACTGGTAAGTGAAGCCTACACTGTGTAAGCACCCGTATGTTTACCCGTAGCTTAGCACCGCTCCACTTTGTGCAAATCCGCGTAAACGTGCTTACAGCTGCTCAAAACTGCCTTAACCACTCTGTATCTGACAGTCCTTGTTCTGCCCAACAACAAAATGAACAGCCTTTGCAGGTCTTGAACCCAGGGCCCTGTACACTATAGGCACAACACTTAACCACTACACCATGACCACTGTGATGACAGCTGTTGTTTTTCCAATATATCTGTCAATACACATATTGATTAGTATTGAACAATTGCCTTTACTTTCACAATTGTGTAGTACTTGTTATTAATATGACTGTTGCATCACATATGTTGTTTTATCATAATGTACACATATCAGATACATACGGTGAAATACATCTGGGAAGGTGTACACAACCGTGATGTTTACACATTACAAGAATATGGATATATACATATACATATGTTGATATATGTCTACATGTACATACACATGTATATTCATACATATGTCTGTATACACATCTGTATAGTGCATCATATATATGGCCATGTGTAGATCTCTATGTATGTATATATATATATATATATATATATATATATATATATATATATATACACACACACACACACACACACACACACACACATATATATATATATATATATATATATATACATATATATAGATAGATAGATGCACGTATATATAGCTATATATGTATGCACATCCTATGTGTACAGATATGCCTATTTATCTAGATATATCTGTAGAGCTCTATGGCTATATGTGCATACATATCTATTCTGATATACCTATTACTGTTGATATAAATGTAGATATCCATAAGTATATGTGCATATGTATCTATATCTGTATATGTGTCGACATATATTGCTGTGTATATGTATATATGAGTGTTTATATGTATGTATATATATATATATATATATATATATATATATATATATATATATATATATATATATATATATGCACATATGTATATCCATCTATGTATGTCGATATGTATATGTGTATATATCTATATAGATATATGGACAAATATATATACATATATGTTCACCATATGTCCTGAACATGGAGTGGAGTCCTACCTCAGACCCAATAGTCCCAAACGTTTAGTGCAAGGGGATGTCAGACATGAATTGCAGGTATATATGTAGACTGTTGCTACTGTAATAGGGGTTGTCTTATCAGATATGTTGTGTGTGGGAGGTCACATCTGCTTTTAGCATGTGTTCTATTGGCTACTAACAGACATTCTAAGGACATCATAGTACAGTACCACTACTAGCACAGTAATGATCATGTGGACTACAGCAGAGATATGACCAATATATGTGGACAGTCTAGCACTCTGCGGTCAGTCCAAAGGTGTACAAATATCCCCTTCATGCGAGACATGTGGACCATGTCACACAAGTGGATGTTAATAGCCATATACATGGGTATATCACGTAAATACTGGACTACATATGCCCACACAGTATATGCATGCATACACGCCAGTCTGTCCTGACACATCATACCTGGTGGTACAGGAGCCACATGGCTACATACTACCCAGTAGTTAGTGACATACATCTATACAGAATCTCACTGCTTTGTCAGAAATACACAACAGTTATGGTGGCCTTGCAGAAGTATGTCTTGCACATAACTGGACATATCAGCACACTGGAAAATTACAATAGTCAGCTAGGCATGTCACAAAGCACTGTGCAAGCTACAGGCAGACTGCCACAATACTGGATTACAGTTTGTAAGGGGGACTACACATGTACTTGCGATTAAAGTGGGCTCTACATGCATGTCACAGCACAGGGTAACATACACCAGTGTGAAAGTGCATACCCATAACTAATGTGAACACAGCCACAGCCACATATGGTACACATGCTTAATATGACACTATATGGACTGTCTGATAAACACCATCCTCATATGTGCTACTCACACACTGAGCCTACATACACTGGGTCATGGCACTGTGTGGTCTGATGTCTGTCTGTGGTATGGGACACGTGTGTGTCTAGCCCTAAAGACATGTGAGCCAATAGGGTACCATTCACTGTGGCAGCATGTCACATCAGATAGAATAGGACCGACAACAATAACATCTACCACAGTCTATGCACAGCCCAAGGTACGCATGTGCAATACACAAACTGAAGACAATCACCCTAGATACACAGACCTCAGCACTGTACACACAACCACGGAATGGCCAAGCTATGTCCTCAGAACACCTCTTACTATACATAACATGTCTAGCAGTCTGATATCTGACTGGCTTGTTATCAGGTATGATGCCAATAAATAATGGTGTACAGGACATATACACCTCTTACTGCAGAACATATGTACAAAGCTTAACAGACTTGTGGCTGGAGCTATGAACACTGCCCCAATATTGGCATGTTTCTGTGATAACCACATACATTTACTGTCATACCAGGGTTTGTTGTGACATATGTCCTGTGAGAGATATGAAGTCAGTAACTCTCATGGCTGTCACCATGTACTGACTGAAATCCTCACACTATGGTTCTGCAGTTCTCAGATAGGTGTTCTGTGAGTAACACAAGAAACAAAAGATTCCACACACTTCCCAGTCTGCTGATGACCCTACAGATGGGGGTTTCCTCAAAAACATAGCACTGTCATGACAGGTATTAAAACATGTAGACCAGCCATACCCACACACACCCTGTTAAACCAACATTACTCCAAATGCAGAATAGCAACACTTACATTCTGTAGTCATGTTAGGCACATCCCCCTCCTGTGTGTTGGCCTGTTTTCACAGTATATGTCGTTATAGGTAAATCCCAAATCCGTCTGTGATGCTGTTTGCCAAACACCAGATCTAGGTCCTGCTCACAGTAAATGAAAAGGCCCAACACCAATATGATGTTCCTAGATATTGGAGCGTATTTCCATTTAATTGGCTATGGGAATGTTGCCACAGCTGTTCCACATGCAATCAGCTAGAGGAGGGCTGCAATTCATGCAGAGGCCATCAGCTGATCATTTTGATTACAAAACACAAACTGCTGCCTAAGCAAAGCAGGTGTAGTTCTCCACATCCACCAGAGAAGGAGTGAAAGAGACAGACAGAGACAAAGTAAGTCAGGGAGGGGGTGGGAGTGTAAAACATAAGCACATTTGTGTCACACACCTACCAGTACATTGTTTCAAACCCCTGACTGACTATGTATTGATATCACATGTTGGTGCAGTTATTGCATGTGCCACATAGCTTACATGAGTTGGTTGTTGAGGACATGCCATGTGATATGGTGACTGACATCTGCAACAGTGATATGGTGACAACGAGTAGTGTAGTACATCATAGGTGTAGGTGCCAACACAGCCCACATAGACAGCAGCAGGGGACTCACACACATCACACAACTGGACACGCAGGGACAGGAACAGGATGACACTTACATTGCCCACAGTTAGTAACAGTAGTGTGTCGAATGTAAGACACAGACATCAGAGGTTATCCAGAGGCAGGGTGTGATGGTGTCTGACATCAGACAGCGTGCTTCAGCTTCAGACAGTATGCCAATGGGGTTGTAGTGAGAGTAGTGGTTGACTGTGTCAGAAGGCTGTACAAGGCTACGAAGGGTATACCTTAGGCAGGCCACACACCATGCCAATGCATTGTATTGTGGGGGTGTAAGTGCTGGATTGGGATTGGCCCTTGGGTATTGTACCACCCATCAGTCAGTCACCTGGGTAACTATTGTGTGTATTGCTGTTGCTGTATGCCATGTATGTGTTGCATAGTCCATGACATGGACACTGTCAGTGACATGTGAAACTGTAGGTGGGGGGTCTGGACCATGCTGTACACACAGATTTATCAGATGCCAGTCCTCCTGGCCTCATGTGGCGGGGACTGGTAATGGGGTTGAGGTTGACCCTGCCTGCATAGCATGATGTCAGCATGATGCAGGTGTCAGTGGCATCTGTCCATACAGGGGGCAAGTGTTTAAGGCATGGTATGTCCTTTGTAGGTTGATGGTTTGATGGTGTGTTGCAGGTGTCCAGTGGGGAACATAGTGAAGGTGTTCTCTGGGTAATACAAGGGTTGCTAACTATGTTCACCAGGCCTTGATGTCACATGTAGGGGTACGGGTTGGCACCCCAGCCTCTCAGCTATTTCACATCTGCTATCACATTGTGACATATCATAGGCCACCATATAAGAAATATGCAAAACCCACTCCACAATGAGTCCAGTTGTTACACACTCACAGCCACCTACACACAGGATATGAATGACAAACACAGACACACACACTTGCCATCTCTAGGATTAAAACTCCTACCCAACTAGTTTATTACACTACAGTATTACACAGTTATAGGATGCACCACAGAGATTACTGGAGTACTCCTTCCCCAAAGGTGTATTTCAATGGGAAAGAGATCAGCAGGCTTGCCAAAGAAGGTCAATGGAGGTTGTTGTGACTGTGAATGGCTTCAAAAAACATTGCACCCTACACAGACAAAAGAAACACTCAAACATCCCCACTTGGTATGTGTGGGAACAGAACCCCTACCAAAGGACTATATCCCACTACAGCATCACACTATTATAGGATGCACCACGGAGATTACTGGGCTATGCCATTTCCAAAGGTGTATTTCACAGTGAATGACATCAGCACGCTTGCCAAAGTAAGGCATTTGAAATGTAGGGAGTGTGACTAGCCTAAAAAGCTTTACTTTCTACACAGACAGATATGCACACACACACCGTTACCATGTCTGGAAACAAAACTCCTGCTTAACTCGTTTATTACACTACAGCATTAGGCAGTTATAGGACATGCCACAGAGATCATTGAGCTACTGTATTCACAAAGGTGTATTTCACAGTGAATGACATCAGCAAGCTTGCCATAGTAAGGCATTTGAAATGTAGACAGTGTGACTAGCCTAAAAAGACATGCTCTCTACACAGACAACGACACACACAGTTACCATGTCTGGGAATAGAACTCCTACCTAACTAGTTTATTACACTACTGCATTACGCAGTTATAGGATGCACCAAGGAGATTACTGGGTTATTTCTTTCCCAAAGGTGTATTTCACAGTGAATGACATTAGCAGGTATGTCAAAGTAAGGCATTTGAAATATAGTGAGTGTGACTAGCCTAAAAAGGCTAGCTCCCTACACAGACTGACACACACACACACACACACACACACACACACACACACACACACACACATACAGTTGCCATGTCTGAAAATAGAACTTCTACCTAACTAGTTTATCACACTGCAGCATTACATAGTTATAGGATGCACCACAGAGATTATTGGGCCAATCAACTCCCAAAGGTATATTTCACAGTGAATAACATCAGCAGGCTTGTCATGGTAGGGCTATGGGGAGGGCAGTGTGTGTGCATGGGCCATAACCCATTCATCTAGTGGTAGACACACCACACTCAGTCACACGCAGGTTTATATTCTGCAGGTACATGTATACAACTGCTAGATGACTACTGCCTTGTACACTCATGTTGCACAACTAGCACTTGCACCACAGAGTCTGCAATGCTAAGGGATAGCAGTGGCTAATTTCTACAGTGAGTGACATTTAAACATCATGTGGTTGTAGCCATTTGGCTGTGTGCTGGGTGGGACAGGCCTCATGATGCAAAGCTCTTTGTCACTGTCACTCTCTTCCACACATCTATGTATGTGTACTTCTGGCATATTATAGTGTGTTGTCCTTGGATATATGTGTGTATTCCTATCCAATGTGTGTGCAAAGCATGACTAGTGCATACTGAGGAGTGTATGCACTAGCATCTGCAACTGTCAGGTATGTATAGTCCACTGTTGTTGGCAGACATGGGCTTCATTTGTTCAAGTGTGTGAGCATGCCCAGTATGGCCTTCTGTATTGAATGTGTGGATCTATTCCAGGTAGTTTGTACTGCAGTGCAGACCTTTGTGTTCTACACCTACAGCTAGCAAACTGTTAATGCAGGATATCTGTAGATCAGTTGGCAATATGGGATAAAACTGTGCAAGGGATAATGTATACTGTAAGTGATTGTGTCTGTGCTGCTTCTGCTATATGGTACTGGTGTTTGCAGAGATATTCAGACAGGTGTACTGTTATACTCTGTGATGTTTTATTGCCTCAAGTACTGTCAGGTGGACATTTGTGCTCGCAGTGATGTCCTAGGGAACACAGGGTGAATGCAGCTGTGTCTACTATTGTGGTCAAACACCTATATATTCATCTAAAGTTATGCCATTCTGGAGGGGAAGCTGCAGACACTTGCTGCTGGGTCTGTGTATCCAGTTCAGCACTTTGGTGCAGTGATGGCAGACAATCCCATACTTGTACATCCATCATCGTGACAGTTTGGCCTTATCTTGCTGTGGCAATACCTCACAGCTGTACAGATTCACACAGGTTACCCAGAGGCAAGGGTCATAAGTCAGGACATTACCCCATTGTGGTGTATGGGCAGGTTTATAGCCACCCATTTTTGTGTCTGCAGCCATGGATAGTTTGTGCACATGGCTGTGTGTCGGAGTTTGCACATTCCATGCTGGCCTTGCTCCCACTCCCCTCTATTATTCTATCCTCTTCCATACATTATGCATACATTCTTTGATACTTTCCCTATAGTTATCACCTCATTACAGCTGTGTTTAGGTGTTGGTCCACATTTCATGTAGTGGGACATGGTGGACATGTTATTGTGGTTTGTCCATATGGCCTTGCATATGGCTTATGTGGAGTGTTCTGTTGTTATTTGGGTGTCCATGGCATGACATACATTGGCAGTACGGGTGAGACGTAGGCCTCCCTGTAGGCCATTTTCTGGTGATGCAGGCCAGCTGTAGCAGGCTGTTGCATTCTGTCAGCCCTACAGTCCCAGACTGCCATACAGTATATTCTCCTGGGGTGACTATGAAACACACACCAACCTAACACATGCATACCTGCATATTGTACAAATGCTACAATCTATCCTGCTACCTTGGCCACCTCAGGTCATCTGTGCTCCACTGGTATCATAACTACTCATACATGTTTACTACATGTCTACATTGGATTGAAGGGGCACACCTGAATGTTACTACATTTCTACTTAGGATTGGGGGGAACACCTGACTGTTACTACATTTCTAAACTGGAATGGAGGAGCACACCTGACTGTTACTACATTTCTACTTAGGACTGGGGGCACACCGGACTGCTTCTACATTTCTACATAGGATTGGGGGGGCACACCTGATTGTTTTTACATTTCTACACAGGATTGGGGGCACACCTGACTGTTCCTACATTTCTGCACAGGATTGGGGGAGCACACCTGACTGTTTCTACATTTCTACATAGGATTGGGGGGCACACCTGACATTTCTACACATTTGCTATGACTGTACTGGTATGTCAGGTACACCAGTTCATTCTGTATTCTAACCTATCATACCAGCTAGAGGCATATCAGTTTACTACAGCTCTTGGGTTTGATTGACCTACATACCCGTTTCTGACTTCTTATCCATCAGATCTAACATCCCACTACCTGACCTGATGTAGTCTGTCTGTGTAGGCCTGGTGGGAGGATACCCATAGCCATCATTCAGAGGCCTTAGCACAGCTTTTGTTTGTGTTTGTCTAGACCTGTCCTGCTGGCTGAGACTGTTGTTGAGTATGTGAACCTCCCTGACAGGCATGTGTGTGTCATATGGACACGTGGCCCAGCACATTTCCTGCAGTGGGTTTTGTCACACTGTGTAGTACTAGCTACTATGGTGGCACCAGTATTTGTTACAGATCTCATGCTGCCACTATAGGTGTCTACTATCTGCTGGCATCCCATTCAGCCACCCAAGTCCCTTGCATGCTCAATCCATACCATAGATACAGGTAACAACACATACTACTCCATTCGGCAATTGGTAAAGAGAGTGACTTACCTTGTAGGTGTGCCAGTATTGAGGATGGTGCTGGAGGCATGCCTATGTCAGATGCACATAGTACACTCCCTATACATGGCTGAGCACAGGTAGTGTCATGTTTGGTATCCCTGTTACTGTACGTGCGAGTCAGAGAGGGTGTCATTCCCTGGGTGCCTACTGTATCAGTGTATGTGCTATGCATTGCCTCTTTGCCGAGGCCAGGGCATACTGGGCAAACATCCATCTGTCTAGTGGAGCAGGCTCAGGTTGTTCCTCCTTCGAGTCAGTCTGTGCCTGTGCAGGCTTTGGCATTGGTGGGGGGGGGGGCTGTGTGGCCCTGCCCCATGCTGTTCCTGCTGGGTAGTATGCCAGTAGGCAGAAGGAGGCATGCCCAGTATGCCTTGGCCTTGGCAAAGAGACAATGTATAGCACATACACTGATACAGTGGGGACCTAGGGAATGCCACCTCTCTCTGGCTCGCACATACAGTAAAAGGGATGCCAAACAAGACACTACCTGTGCTAAACCATGTATAGGGAGTGTACTATGTGCATCTAACATTGCCAGCCCTCCAACACCATTCTCAATACTGGCACAGCCACAAGGTAAGTCACTCTTCCTACCAATTGTTGAATGGAGTAGTATGTGTAGTTACGTGCATCTATGGTATGGATGTCAGCATGCATGGAAATCAGGTGGCTGATTGGGATGCCAGAAGATAGTAGACACCTCCAGTGGCAGCATGAGATCTGTAAGAAATACTGATATCACAATAGTAGCCTGTACTACACAAGGTGACAAAACCCACTGCAAGAAATGTGCTGGTCCACATTTCTGTCCATATGATGCACCCATCCCAGTCAGAGAGGCTCACATACTCAACAACAGTCTCAGCCAGCAGGACAGGTGTATAGAAACACAAACAAAGGCTGTGCTAAGGCCTCTGACTGATGGCTATGGAGAACATCCCCCCCAGACCTACACTGATAGACTACAACAGGTCAGGTAGTGGGATGTTACATCTGAAGGGTAAGAAGTCAGAAACTGAAATGTAGGTCAATCAAACCTAAGGGCCGTAGTACACTGAAATGCCTCTAGTCAGTATGATAGGTTATAATACAGAATTAAATGGAGTACCTGAACACCAGGACAGACATAGCAAAAGTGTACACCTGTCAGGTGTGCTCACCCCCCCAATCCAATGTAGAAATGTAGCAACAGTAAGGTGTGCCCCCCTCCCCCCAAAACCTATGTAGAAATGTAGCAACAGTAAGGTGTGCCTGCCCAACCCTATGTAGAAATGTAGCAACAGTCAGGTGTGCCCCCCCACAATCCAATGTAGAAATGTAGTAACATGTATGTGTAGGTATAATAACAGTGGAGCACTGATTACTTGAGCTGGCCAAGATAGCAGGATAGATTGTAGCATGTGTACTCTATGCAGGTGTGTGTGAGTTAGGCTGGTGTGTTGTTCATTGTGTGCCAGTAGTCAGTATGTATGCATGGTGAGGTTTGTCCTGGTAGCCATTGCCCAGAACAGCCGATGACAGGGCCAAGGTATCACAACTGCAGTGCCATACACAATGCTGTCCAGCAAAACACATTCCAGTAGTAAGCCATAGTAAATGTTTGAAAGTAATATGTGTCACCATCTGAAAGATGGACATGGCATGAATGTCAGCCCACATATACAAGCAGTACACAGGGGGAAGTACCCTAGACAGATAGTGTATAATATGTAACTGTCAAATGGACACACCCTTGGAATTGTACATACAGGTTTGCAGCACATCATTTGGGCTGCTAGTCATGAATACTGACGTCATCTGGCCAAACGCTGGCAGACAGCAAAGGTCATAGGAATAATGTATGGAGAAACAGCTGATGTCCCTGCACAAGCCAGCAGAAGTGGAATGCCCCATGCATATCTGTGAGTCAGATGCAAGAACTGACCAGAGCACACATGCACCCAGCTCACACAACCACCACCCACAGGTACCTCACCGGTCTCGTCCCTACTGTTGTGAATGAGTACAGTATGACCCCAACCTGTGTATGGCAATAGTGAAGGAATGCAGCATGCAGAGCAGGTGTCCCATGCAGGTGTGTCCCTAGCTGTAAGCGGCACCCTGCCAGCACCCACACCACTGAATCAACGATGACAGAATGGTATTGCTATGAACACCCTGCACACCTACCCTGTAACCCCAGGGGAATACAGTTTATTGCAGTCTAGGACTGTAGGACTGACAGAATGCAATGGCCTGCTACATCTGACCTGCATCACTACCAAATGGCCTACAGTTGTCTGCCAAAGGCCTGTCTCTCACCCATACTGCCAATGTATGTTAACAACATAACACAGTCCACAGAACCCAAACACAAGGACATCTGGACAAACCACAGTAATATGGCCACCATGTCTCACTGTATGAAATGTGGACCAACTCCAAATTACTGCTGTGATGAGGTGATAACTATAGGGAAAATATCAGAGTATGTCTGCATGATGTATGGAAGAGGATAGAGTGATAGAGGAGTGGGTGGTTGGAACATGGGCGGCATGGAGTGTGTGAAGTCCAATACTCAGCTGTCTGCACATACTATCCCTGGCTGCAAACACAAGAATGGGTGGCTAAAATCCTGCTCATACACCACAGTATGTAGGGGTAATGTCCAGAAGTATGATTCTGCCTCAGGGTAACCTGAGTGAATCTGTACAGCTGTGAGTTATCACCAGAGCAAGATATGGCCATACTGACACGTCAGTGGATGAACAGTCATGGGATGCTTCCCCTCCAGAATGGCATGAGTGGGCAAGAATATCTAGGCTGCTGACCACAATACTGGACACAGCTGCATTCACCCTGGTGTTCCTCAGGCCATCACTGCAAGCAAGTTTGTCAACCTGACAGTACTTGATGGCATAAAATATCACAGTGTATAATAGTACATATGTCTGAAGATCTCTGCCAACCTCAGGACCATGCAGCAGAGGGAGCACAGACACACCTACCTACAGTACCCCACCATCCATAGACCATTCTGGACCCATATTGTCAACTGATCTACAGATATACTGCAGAAACAGTCTGTTAGCTGTTGGTGTAGAACACAAAAGTCTGCACTGGAGTACAAACAACCTGGAATGGAATCGCACATTCATTACAGAAGGTCATACTGGGCATACTCCCACACTTTGAGAAATTAAGGCCACGTCAGACAACAAAATACTGAAAGGTCATACTGAGCATGCTCACATACAGAAATAAATGAAGCCCATGTCTGCCAACAACAGTGGACCATACATAACTGTCAGTCGCAGATGTTAGTGCATACACCCTCAGTATGCACCAGTCATGCTTTGCACACACATTTGATAGGAATACACACATACATCCAAGGACAACACATTATAATAGTACAAAAGTATACATGCATAGATGCATGGAAGAGAGTGATAGTCACAAAGGGCCTACCATCATGAAGCCTGTCCCACCCAGCACATATCCAAATGGCTAAAACCATATAATGTGCAAATGTCAATCAACGTAGACATTTGCCTCTGGAATCATTAAGCATGATAGTGTCTATGATGCTAGTGCTAACTGTGCAACATGACTATAGGAGTCAGTAGTCATCTAGCAGTTGTATACACATACCTGTGGAATAGAAATGTGTGTGTGGCTGAGTGTGGTGTGCCTGCCTCTAGATGAATGCCCATGCACACACAATCCCCACCCCATAGCCTGACTATGGCAAGGTTGCTGATGTCATACACTTTGATATATGCCTTTAGGGAAAGAACAGTCCAGTAATCTTCGAGGCGTATGTTATAACTGTGTAATGCTGTAGTGTGATAAACTAGCTAGATAAGAGTTCTATTCCAAGACATGGCAAGTGTGGATGTTTGTGTGTGTTCCTTTGCCAGTGTATGGAGCAATGCTTTTGAGGCCATCCACAGGCACTACAACCTCCATTGCCCTACTTTGGCAAGTCTGCTGATGTCATCAACTGTGAAATACATCTTTGGGGAAAAAATAGCCCAATAATCTCCATGGTGTGTGCTATAACTGCATAATCCTGTAATGTGATAAACAAGTTAGATAGAAGTTCTATTCCTAGACATGGCAACTGTGGTTGTTTGTGTGTGTGTGTGTGTCCCTTTGTCAGTGTAGTCAGCAATGCTTTTGAGGCCATCCATAGGCACTACAACCTCCATTGCCGTACTTTGGCAAGTCTGCTGATGTCATCAACTGTGAAATATACCTTTGGGGAAGGAATAGCCCAGTAATCTCTGTGGCGCATGCTATAACTGTGTAATGCAGTCGTGTGACAAACTTATTAGATAGGAGTTCTATTTCCAGATATCGCAAGTGTGGGTGTTTGTGTGCTCCTTTGTCAGTGGCGGGAGCAATGCTTTTGAGGCCATCCACAGGCACTACAACCTCCACCACCCTACTATGGCAAGTCTGCTGATGTCATCAACTGTGAAATACACCTTTGGGGAAAGAACAGCCCACTAATCTCCATGGCACTTGCTATAACTGTTTAATGCTGTAGTGTGATAAACTAGTTAGGTAGGAGTTCTATTCCCAGACATGGCAGGTATGGATGTTTGTATGTGTGTGTTCCTTTGTCAGTGTAGGGAACAATGCTTTTGAAGCCATCCACAGGCACTACAACCTCCATTGCCCTACTTTGGCAAGTCTGATGATGTCATCAACTGTGAAATACACCTTTGGGGAAAGAATAGCCCAGTAATCTCCGCAGCACGTGCTATAACTGGGTAATGCTGTCATGTGATAAACTAGTTAATTAGGTGTTCTAATGCCAGACATGGAAAGTATGTGTGTGTTTGTCAGCCATATTCTGGATGGAGGTGGCTGTAAGTGTGTAACAACTGGACTTATTGAGGAGTGGGTTTTGCAATTTTTCTATATGGTGGCCCTATGTATGTCACAATGTCCACCTTACAAGGATAACAGATGTCAATCAGCTGAGAGGCTGGCACGCCAATCCATACCCCTACATGTGACATCAAGGCCTGGTGAACAAAGTAAGCAACCCTAGTATCACCCAGAGAACACTCTGAATCCATGTCTCATACACAAATACACTTGCCTAGGCAACACCCGCTATGTTGGTAGTACCCTGCAAATTGTTCACAGATAGTAACCATGGTATGATTGCAGTGGACTACAGAGGGCATGGCACCCTGTCCATCAGTACAATAGTCACATAATTGCAGACAGTGCACCTTCACTATGTTCCCCACTGGATGACTGTAACAACTGTTGGTCCATAAAATGTGATCCACAAAGGACATACCATGCCTTACACACATGCCCTGTACGGACAGATGCCACTGACACCAGGGAATACATGTATCATGCTATCAATGTAGGTGTAGGGTCACCCGCTGTCCATTATCAGGTCCTGCCACATGAGGCCAGGACTGGCATATCTGATAACAATCTGTGTACACAACATGGGCCAGACAACCCAGGTACACTTCCACATGTCACTGTACATGAATGTGGGATGTGTGCACATCCCAGACACCATCCATGTCATGGAGTATAGAACGCATACAATGCAGGCATTGCACAGCACTGGCCACAAACAATAGTAATCCAGGTGACTAGGTGGTGAATGCAATACCCACATGTGTGGGTCATTCCAGACACTACACACCTGAGCCACACTGCAGACCATTCTCATGTGGCCTGATGCCAAGGTATACCCTTCACCTAGCTTTGTACAGCCCTCTGGCACAACCAACCACTACACACCCATGCAGCAATGCACACATTCGCGTCAGTACTGGCACCCTGTGTCTGTGTGTGTGGTGCATGATGCTTCTGACCACATTCAAACCCAGTACAACTCCCACTGGCATACTGAAGCATGTTGTCTGATGTCAGACACTTTCACATACCCTTTGCCCATAGAACTTCAAGATAACCCCCATGAGCCATTTGATACCTGTGCATTACTGTATTGTGGCAAACTAACTAGTTAGGAAGTGTATTCGTGACCCTACCAAGTGTGGTAATGTATAGGAGTCCCTTAAAGAGTGTGGCTGTGTTGATGCTGACACCTGTTCATGTGGACAGGCACGTGTGCTACACCTACCATATCGCTACTATATCACTGTTGCAGATGTCACTCACCAGCACATATACGTCTGGACAGCTCCCCAGCATGTAAGCTATGTGGTACATGCAATAACTACATACAAATGTGATAACTATGCATAATCAGTCAGGGGTTTGAAACCCAGTACTGGTAGGTGTGTGACACAGACATGCTTAGGTTTTACTCTCCCACCCCTTCCCTGATGTACTTTGTCTCTGTCTGCCCCTCTCACACCTCTCTGGTGGATGTGGAGATGTGCACATGCTTTGCTTAGGCAGCAGCTTGTGTTTTGTAAGTGATGGTCATGATCAGCTGATGGCCTCTGAATCAATTGCAGTCCTTCTCTAGCTGATTGCATGTGGAACAGCTGTAGTAACATTCCCATAGCCAATTGAATAGCAACTCACTATAATATCCAGGAACATCATGTTGGTGTTGGGCCTTAACATTCACTGTGAGTGGAACCTACATATGGTGTTGTGCAGACATCATCAGAGATGGTTTTGGGATTTACCTCAAACAACATGCACTGTGGAAAAAGGCCAACATACAGGAGGGGTTGTGCCAGACATGACTACAGAATGTAAATGTTGCTATTCTTCATTTAGAGTAATGTTGGTTTAACAGGGGGTGTGTGGTAATGGCTAGTCTGCATGTTTTAATAACTCTCATGACAGTGCTATGTTTGTGATGAAACCTCCATTTGTTGGGTCATCTGCAGACTGGGCAGGGTGTGGAACCTTCTGTTTCTTGTGTTACTCACAGAACACCTATCTGAGAACTGCTGAAGCACAGTGTAAGGATTGCAGTCAGTGCATGGTGACAGTAATGAGAGTTACTGACTTCATATCCCTCATTGGACATGCATCGCTAAAAACCCTGGTATGACAGTAAATGTCTTAGGTTATTACAGCAACATGCCAATATAGGGCCAGTGTTCATGGCTCCAACCACAAGTCTGTCACCCTTTGTACATATGTCATGCAGTATATATGCATGTGTTCTGCTTGCTCTGCAACTGTTCCAAAATTGGTGTCCTGGGTTAATGGGAATACGTATGCATGCTGTCATAACTAATCCTTAATGCTGTTGACCATTACTAACCCATATCTGTCTTAAAACTGCAACACCATAGCCTGTATGGGAAGGACAGTCCCAGTGGAACCACCGGTCTCACCTTAGCTGGCCATGGCACAGGGCACCAGCACATGTGGGGCCCAGCCTGGGACCTCCTCGTCTGTTGGCCCTGCACCACCTTTGGGTGGAACAGCCACAGGGGATGGATCTCGCCCCCCCCTGTGAACGTGGACAGACAGGAACCTGTCAGCCACGGTCAGGTCAGGGCCGTGGTGCATAGTGAGCTCCGCAAGGAGTTTGGAGACCAGCTACACCAGCTAGAGGGGCACATGGTACAATTAGAGGGTCAGCCTGCCCCTCCTACCCAGCCTCCATCACAGCCACCTTCGGGACCGTGAAAGTGCAGTGGTGACTGCCCATGGGTGGGGACCTCAGTCCCACTGTTTCCATTTAGGGGCTCATGGGCTTGTGACTTCAAAACACCCCTCCCTGTCCAAGGTGTTTACCCCCCACATGTGTCATATACCACCCCTGTATCCTGTCTTGTCTATCTTGTCTGTCATCCTACCCAACCTATGCTCCCCAAGTATACCTAATATCCTTCCCCAACATCCCACTCTCACTGTAATAAAAAAACACAAAAAGGGGATTCTGTTCCCCAAAAAAAATCTCGCCACATACATAGCTGTCCATTTCGCACACATGTCCACTGGACATATGTAATCTGGTCTAATTGGCATCGCAACATCTTATTGTTGTCCTCACCCTTCTCTCAGGAGTTTGAGTGTCCAAATCTACCCCCAGATTCAGTGTATATGCAATTAGTGTGGGGGTATGTAAGCAGGAGTAAGCACTTTTAAGCAGCAGTAAGCGGGTTTAAGCCTGTTTCTGCAAGGGTAAGCAATGCCTACACAGGTTAAGCAATTTAGAAGCTGAGTGTAAGAAACTGTAACTGGAAGTTAGCAATGATTACCTCTGCGCAAACACACGCAAACCTGCTTACAACTGCTTAAAAGTGCCTTCATCACTCTGTATCTAACGGCCCTTGTTCTGCCCAGCAGCAAAATAAACTGCCTTTGCAAGGCTTGAAACCAGGACCCTGCACACCATAGCCAAAGTGATTTACTACTAAGCCATAACATATCATCCGGCACAATCATTCAACAGTACAGGAAATGTATTTATACATGTAGAAGTATGTGTGTGTGTGTGTATATATATTTATAACTAAATAGATATATACCTCTCTCTCTATCTGTATATCTATATATATATATATATATATATATATATATATATATATATATATATATATATATATATATATATATATATATATACATATATATAATATATATATATATATGTATATATATATATATATATATATATATATATACACACACATATATATATAGAAATATCTACATATAGATATACACATATGCATACATCTATACATATATATATATATATATATATATATATATATAGATAGATAGATATACCTCTATAAATATAATAGAGAACATAAAGACATATATGACCACAGGCACTGTTAATGGGGGTGAGAGAGGTCAAGCAACAGAACTCTCACATGCCAAACAGGTCTGCCCTGCAATACAATACCAGCTGTTGCAAATCCCATAAGCAGGATCTGACACTACATGGCCACAAGATGTTAACAGTAAGACATCCCACCTGTATGATGTCAGGCTGGTATCAATAACATATCATGCAGTACAGTCTGGCTACCATAGTGAATGTACAATGTGGAAGCAATAAACGTTCCTAAGATACATATACTCAGACACATGTATGCAGATATATATATATATATATATATATATATATATATATATATATATATGTGTGTGTGTGTGTAACTACACATACACACACAGAGGTATGTTTAGGAAGATGCATAATTAGAGGTTGCACACCATACTGAACAGCCACTATCACTAAAATTGCAACCTCATCAGATGGACAGTGTATGAGTCACCCATAAAAACACAATTATTGCCTGAAACATTTACCCACAGAGAAGTCCAAGGATGTAACACCACACACAGGTTTGCATACTTTTTAAAGGTTTAGTTGTGTACTGTCACAGTTGTATATCATATGTCATATAGCTGTTTACACGTTGAAATACATACAAACAGATGAATGCAACTCTCAAACAGATCATCTAATACAGTGATCCGAAAACATATCATATGTTGGTGTCCACGCCAAGGCCTTCAAGTAGTACAACAGGAAAGACAGACTGGGCCACAGGATAACAATCAATCAACAGTAAGTAATGCAGATGTATAGGCCAGCAGCCTCTAAATACACTCTGTATGCAATCCCTAGGGGGGAAAACCTATATTGACACAATGGGAGATATCTGTTACATAACCATGCATAACTGAAATCATCATAATCACAATAACAAACAGAAGAGTCTGTATGGCAGTAAGCAGTAGACCAGCAATGTTCACAAGGTGAAATGTATGGTAATGTACATCCATATACCTTAAGGCACCTTACTACTGGTGTCCCTCACATGTTGTAACACCCTATGATAGTGATGGTGTATACACCCCACCCATAGACTGACTTACAGGGGCATATAACACTGTTACATACACTGACCTCTTGACTGCAGAGGGGTGCACATGTGTTGTGCAGATGAAGCCACATATATATATGGTTTAGATGGTCTGTACACCATTATTTATTGACATCATACCTGATAACAAGCCAGTCAGGTAACAGACTGCTGCACATGTTCTGTATAGTACGGGTTGTTTCTGAGGACATTACTTGGACAATCTGCAGTTGTGTGTACAGTACTGTGGTCTGTGTACGTAGGACGATTGACGATAGTCTTTGTATTGTGCATATGTACCTTGGGCTGTGCACAGACTGTACCTAATTTCTATACATACTCCCAGATTCCATGCTTGTAGACAAGTACATAAGTGAACTGTGTTGTACCTACAGTCTACACCTCTTACCTGGTATAGCTGTGGAGAAAATCTTTGTTAACACTACCTGACAATTTCTACACATACTCCCAGATTCCATGCATGTAGACAAGCATATGAGTGAACTGTGTTGTACCTACAGTCTACACCTATTACCTGGTATAACTGTGGAGAAAATCTTTGTTAACACTTCCTGACAATTTCTATACATACTCCCAGATTCCATGCTTGTAGACAAGTGTATAAGTGAACTGTTTTGTACCTACAGTCTACGCCTCTTACCTGGTATAGCTGTGGAGAACATCTTTAACACTACCTGACAATTTCTACACATAATCCCAGAAAGCTATTGATGTTATACACATACCTCTCAATCTGTTATTGCACACACTCTGGTCAAGGACTGACAAGATGCAGGTGTTAATGTGACATATTCTAAGAATTGCTCTAATACACTTTGGGTGAGATGCTACAATGACAAGTTTGTTTACATATCCATTTTCAGACTATGTACAGGTCTGACTATCAGTTATATGTCATGAGCTGCCTACATTTCTTGGATCATCACTGATTTGTCAGCGGTACAGGGTACCAGGCAGCAGATTTGAGCCATTTATCTGGACATGCTGGACAGATATGAACAGTTGAGGGGTATGATTATGCATACAGCTTACTATCTGAACATTCTGAGACAGTCTGTTCAGTTGATGGTTATGATTATGCTTACAGCTTACTATCTGAACATTCTAGCAAATTCTGTACAGTTGTTGGGTGTAATTATGCATATAGCTTTCTATCTGAATATTCTGACAAATTCTGTACAGTTGTGGGGTATGATTATGCATACAGCTTACTACCACTCCCGGGACTCGAACCCCTGCTGTGTGTGCTAAAAACACTACAGTTAGCATCACAGTATAGTGCGCTATCAGGGATTTGGTGTCAAGCTTTCTAATGTTTTCTGTGTAAGTCTCCCTCAGTTATACAGTGTGACCTCTTGGAACTTACAACATTGTTATACAGAACTTCCTATACATTTTATCTGCATACCACAGTGTGGGTAAAACTGCTTAATACAACAGTACTCTTTAGAGAATGCAAAACTACACTAACATATGACAGGAGAGTAAACACAAGCACTCCAGGGGTTATACATTTATTCACAGGATATTACACTTTTATTTACATACAACCTACATGACACTCTTCCTGCCATATTGTCTAGTTTATTCAGTACATCCCATACACAATACATTTTATACTGGTACAAGACTTTCTAAGACTCTTATATTTGTTTGTTATGACATTACATGCAAGATTATTACTAACCTGTCTCATGATGCAGACTTTGCAACCTAGCAGCATGGGCTTGCTGGTTCACAGCCTGCTCATCTGCAGCTGTCAGAGAAATACAGTGATATACATACCCAGCCATAGTATACACAAGTTAGGCAATTATTATCTACTTAGTAGAATGAGTACTTAGTGCTGGGGCATCGGCCATCTGCCTAGATTCTTGGATCCACTGATCCAATAGATCTCTCCTACGCCGCTTCAGGTCAGCATGGTGATGCCTGACCTGCTCACCAGTCCGGAGGATACCAGTGGCACTGGTGAGGTCACAGGCGAGACTGTCCCAGGCTTCTGCTTTATATTGGGAGCCCTGGTACTGGTCCTGCAGTAGTCTCTCTTCATGGTGTTTTACCAGGATCCATACCATGAATTTAGATTCCTGGATGCCCCAGTGTTGTGCTCGAAATCGAGAGCCTTCATCAAAACCAGCCATTCTTCCCACAGGAGGAAGCTGCAACCAGTTATGGGAGGTATTCCCGCCTGTGGTGTTTAAATATGCCTGATTTCCCACACTTTTCCATGATTTGATGGTTTTGAAAAGGCTTAGCTATGGGCAAACCTGCTTACCCAAGGTTGGCATCGACTAAAGGGGTATACCAATGGGCAGACTGAGTTAGCTGGCCTACACATTGCTTACACCTACTAAGCTGGGCTGTGTAATGCTTAGCATTGCTTAATATTTAATTTGCATTAAATTGGCATTTTGGCATTGATTTATTATTCATTACATGTTATATATGTGTTTGGCATCCATGATTCATGTGTACGTAGACTTTATGGGGTCCTTGTGTTTATTAGGGGATTTCAACACTTTATTACAATGACACCTCACATCTGGGCTTAATGCAGTACTCCAGTTCACATATTCATGTTATGCAGCAGGTTATACAACATACGACTGTATATACATTCCTTTCACATGTTCAGTTTGATTTTCCTATGGTGGGATTTGTTTGGTGAAACCTCAGTTTTAAGTACTGCTGTGATGGCTTAGTGGTTAACTACTGTGACTGTAGTGTACAGGGTTCTGGGTTCACGACCTACAAAGGCTGGTTGTTTTTTTTCTGGCCAAAACAGCAGCTGATGCATACAGAGTGATTAATGCACTTTTATGCAGTTGTAAGCAGGTTTGTGTGGGTTTGCACGAAGGTAAGCAATGCTAACCTCCGGTTACATATGCTTACAGAGAGTTAGCTTCAATATTGCTTAATGTGTGTGCGCATTCCTTACCCCCATGCAAACAGGCTTAAACCTGCTTAGTACAACTTAATCATGCTTACACTTGCTTACTGGTGCTTACTCCCGCTTACCAGTGCAATACTTTTGACAGTTATATATGATGACCAAAAAATAATAAGCCCAGCGGAGTGAATGCTCAGCGGTACAAAAGAGGTACAGAATTAAGTAAAACAAAGTTAGTAACCACTGAGCAAAGCAATGGATGATTCCAAGCTCAAAAACGTTCCAAGTACCAATGACCGATATTCCAAAAATGAGCAAAACGTATTAAAATGCGCGTCGCTCATACATAGATACATTGTCCAACATTGAATCCAACATATTCTGCTTTCAAGACAAGATCTTTTTGCAGCGGGATGGCGTAGCTATGGGCACTTCATGTGCCAATAGCTACGCAAACCTGATCATGGCTGAATGGGAGTACCGTCACTTGTTTCAGAATGATTTGTACAGAGAGTTTGTGCCCTTCTATAGGCGTTTTGTGGACGATCTTTTTTTCATCTGGAGGGGCACACCTGTACAATTAGAATGTTTTTTTACACAGGTGAACAATTCCATCACTTTCCTGAATTTCACCATGGAATGGTCATACACTACCATTCCCTTCTTGGATGTCCATGTGGATAAACTACCCGGTGGGCTTGTCAACACAGGTGTATATCGTAAGACTTGCTATAGGAACACATTGCTACACCGTTCCAGTATGCACCCTGGTTTTGTCTATAACAACATTGTGAAAGGACAGTCCATGCGTGCATCTAGATATACACCTGTAGGATCTTGCCTAAACATGGAACTGGAAGATCTAGGAATGAGATTCATAGAATGTGGGTACAGTAACTTGGATGTTACCAGAGGGATGGACTGTATTCCCAGCCTTAGGGATAATAGAGCGAAACCCTATTTTTCTGAAGGGGCCATGGAAATGTACACAGCTGATAAGAACCACAAGCACATCCAGAATGATTTTTTCACAAACAACAGTATTACCTTTCCCATTTATTATACCAGAGACATTGGTGCAGTTAAAGATGTTTTCATTAGGCACTGGCATGTTTTGTCAGTTGATCCCACCATTAAGGGGCTTACAGGAGAACGACCCAAGTTCGTTTATCGCAATAAGAAGAATCTCAAGAGTTTACTTTGCTATCCCAGAGCACATCCTACTTGCCTAACCACACAAGGACCCTATATGGCTCCTTGCAACAGATGTAATTTTTGCTCATATATACTATCTGATCCTGTGTTTGTTCATCCATATGGATCCGGCATACACCACATCCAGACGAGGGGTAGTTGTATGTCAAAGGATGTAGTTTATCTTGCATCCTGTACATCATGTCCAGCCTACTATGTAGGAAAGACGAACCGGGCATTGAGGGACAGGATACGGGAGCATGTGTATCACACGAGGAAGGGCAATCATCACAACGCGTTAGCTAAACACACTATTGAGGGAGGCGTACAGCATCAGTTTAAGTTTAGGATCTTAGAACAGATCTCCATGACTCATAGGAGAGGAGACATCTATAACTACACTGAAACTAGAGAAATTTATTGGATTATTAAATTCAGGGCTGATTTACCACCAGGATTAAATGGGAAAGTCCCCTTACGTCCACTATTGAAATCTAGGAGATTAGGGAATCAGAGACGTTAGGTTAATGTATGTACATTTTATATTTATTTTTCTTTTTTTATCTTTATTTTTATGTATTTTATTGATTGCATAGTAGTATTATGATCCATATGGTTTTAATGTTTTATCTGTATGCATCATTAATATTATTTTTAAATGGACTCTTGAAATTAGCTTTGTCTCTTTAAAGGATATTTGTGACTTTGGCGCCTTTTTGTATATTTAAATCAGCATTTCTTAATGTTATTTGTCTTAAGGTCTGAAGAAGCTATATTTGCGAAAGCGCTTACCTTTCTATGTTAAAATAAACCTGCTTTTTTAATACGTTTTGCTCATTTTTGGAATATTGGTCATTGGTACTTGGAACGTTTTTGAGCTTGGAATCATCAGTACCCTCCATTGCTTTGCTCAGCGGTTACTAACTTTGTTTTACTTAGTTATATATGATGGTTCTTGGGGAGGTGGGGAATTTGAAAACTGTATGGAGTTATCATTCATTACACATTTTACCTTCCATTTGTATCCGTGTTACTGTATGGGGCATGTATGATTATTTGTGGACTTTGCAACATTATGACACTGACACCTCACATCTGCATTTAATGCAGTACTTCAGTTCACAAATATATGTTATTTAGTAGGTTATGCAACTAAAATATTGGTCATAACGTGATTTGACATGGAAAATGGAATGTGCTGCAGTGGGACTCGAACTGGGAATGCCTGCTTGTAAGGCAAATGTTCTGCCCACTACACTATTTCTATACTGCTTCATTTGCATATATCTTCCTTGTTATCCTCTTCAGCCATTTAAGCTGCATTAACCGTAGCTAAGCGATGAGTAAACCCATGCGACTATGGTTAGTTTTAATCTGATTCAAAATAAAAAAAAAAGGTTTGTTTATTTGGTTTGTATTTACTATTGCTGTTGTACACGTGGGGGGATGTTGCTGGGGGTATGTGGACACCTATGAGCAGTCTCGCTCATTCCCTTGGCCTTTCTGCTGTTCTTCATTGCGGGGGCATGTATATTCTGAAAGCTCTGCTCTCAGACACACCCCCTGCACTCTTACATGCTCTGTGCATGATTAGGAGCTCAGGCAGTGTGCCTTCATTAATATGCATGGCATGCTGCTGTCCTGCTCCTAAACGTCCACTTCCATTCAGGACTAAGCTAGTCCTGCACAGAAGATTAGTAAATCCAGAGGATAATATCCATTGTTCTGAATAATCTTAGCTGTTGCAAGGAAAAACATTTACAAGTAAGTGGTTACAAAAGAACTCTTCTTCTTTTACAGATTTTCCATCTATATTAATAAATAAAGAAACTGAAGCAATAAGACAGAATTATTCAACAAGTTTAGTTAATTATAGATTCTGGCCCAAATTGTTAGAGATATTAGAAGAATGAGTTCTGATGCAATGTGATAATTTTAATTTGTTCTCCTTTAAAATGTTTATACATACGCATGTATATATATATATATATATATATATATATATATATATATATATATATATATATATATATATATATATATATATATATATATATATGGGTCTACTTCTTTTGACCTAACTCCCATTTGCCTGACACCCATTTGCCTGAGACCAAATGACTGAAATTTCATTTCCCTGACACTTCATTTCACTGACAAGTATTATTAGCAAGAAAATTGAATATGCCCCCTACCCCACTGTAGTGCGACCCTGGAGTTAGAATATATAGTTAGGGAGGGTGTGGGGGGTGAAGCCCCCCACTTACTTTTCTTTTACTAAGCAATATTACACCCCCCCTAACTATATATTCTAACCCAGTCCAGGGGAAGGCATATTCGATTTTCTTGCTAATAATACTTGTCAGTGAAATGAAGTGTCGGGCAAATGAAGTGTCAGGCAAATGAAATTTCAGTCAAATGGGGTCAGTCAAATGAGTGTCAGGCAAATGAAAGTTAGGTCAAAAGAAGTAGACCCATATATCTATATATATATATATATATATATATATATATATATATATATATGTGTGTGTGTGTGTGTGTGTGTGTGTGTGTGTGTGTGTGTGTGTGTGTGTGGATGTACTTAACATATAGAAATATATATTTCTGTGTACCTCTGCATGGCTGCATACACATTTGAATAAGCAAAGTCTATTTATAAATATATATATATATATATATATATATATATATATATATATATATACATATATATATATATATATATATATATTCCCCTTCATAATCTCGAAATACTGAAATCTCGAATTTCAGTATTCCGGGACCATGAAGGCAACAATTCAGAATAGCAAAAGTGCATAAGCACGAATTTGAATATCTCGAATCCATGCTTATGCATTTCCGGTACAGTACATGAAGTGTTTGGCTGGGATGGTGTCTGGAATTGAAGGTGAGTGAGTGTTTGTGTGTGTTTTTGTACATTGTATGTGTGGGTAAGGGTAGGGAGGTGTAAGTATGAGCATGAGTGTTGGATGTGTTGGTGTTTGTGTATGTATGATGTGTATTTGTGCGTGTGCACGCGCAAGCGAGTGTAGAATGCCATGGTGTGATTTTTTATTTTATGTGCGATCTCAGAGTTGGTATATATCAGTGGGGGGGTGCAGGGGCTTGTCCCCCTGCTTACATGTAGTGTAGGGTTGTGTGGTTTGTGTGCTGTGGGTAGAATGGTGTGTGTGTTGTGTGGTGTATGGTGTATGTATGTTTGTGATTGTGTGAGTCGTTATTGTGGGTTTTTGACTTGTGAATGGTTCTGCTTTGTAGTTTCAAACTACTGAAATTCAAGATTTCAATATTTCGAGATTATGAAGTGGAACCATATATATATATATATATATATATATATATATACACACACATATATCAAGAGTGAGATAGAGATATGTATATGTGTGTTTATTTCCTTGTTTCACTTGAGAGAAAGTTACTGTTTGTCGTTTTTGCATTTAAGTTACGTGTAGCACATTGCATTTAAGTTACCTGACACTTGCTCAATTATATAAGTCAGCACTAAAAAAATTAAAAGCACTACACCCTCACAAACTCCCCTTGAATACCTTGTTCCCCATTGGCCCTTTTTTCAATTATAAAGGAATTCCCAATACTATTCTAGCATGTCCAAAGGTAGGTTGTCAGTCTCCTCTCCGGTCCAGTTGGTGAATCTGGGAATCTTGAGGCAATGTTAGAACTGCCTCATGTACACAGACAACCCTCTCCTCCTCCCAACAAATTCCAACACATGTGAGAGATGCAACCATATAGCCAAACTGGAGGCTAAGCTCTCTCAACTCAGTACTGGCGTAACCAGTCAGGAGGAGAAGGAAACCACACTCACTACAATTCCAGTCTCACATAGACCTACCACAACAGCAAACAAAACACATAAACACACAAAAACATACTCGGAGACTCTAAAGAAAAATATGCCTAAGCAGCAGAGACCTTTAAAGCAGACACCCAAGCAACCGCTACCTCAAAACAAAACACGTACAACACATAGCTCACAAAGCCAGTGTGCCAGTCACAGCCCTTAAGGCTAAACAACACACCTGATACACTTGTAATAGGTGACTCTATCGTCAGGCACACTGACGTCCCGCTCACCAGGCTGAACAAGGAGAAGGTCATGGTGAGCTGCCTGTCGGGCACTAGGATCCGCCACATAACACAAGCACTCAGGTCACTCCAAGGCAAGTACAAATATGACTCAGTCATTGTCCATGCTGGTGTGAATGACCTGAAACGTACCTCCCTGGACTACATGAAAAGAGACATAGAGGAGCTCTCTGAGCATGTAGCCCAGGCCGGTATGACCCTGACCTTGAGTAGCATCTTACCCTCACCAAGAATGATGCCACAATATGAAGACAAGATGATCAATTTCAACAATTGGCTTAAGTATTGGTGTCATTCAAAGGGGATCCAATGCCTGTCAGCCTGGGATGACATGCTCGACAAGCCACGATGCTTCGCTAGGGACGGCTTGCACCTGTCACGCCTGGGCTTTCGGATATTGGCAAAGGCTCTTGCTACCCCACATAGTGCCTTTTTTAGGCAAGGCTCAAAAACCAAACCCACCTCCATAGGTATCACAAGGGATAAGAAACTAAGAGTAATGCTACTTAATGCCAGAAGTCTAAACCTCAAGATGCACACACTTGAAACTCTCCTTAGCATGGAGAACATCGATATCTGTGCAGTAACAGAAACCTGGTTCAAGGGTCCCAAGAGCACCCCAGCACTACCAGGTTATACCTCATACCTCCTACCATGCTTTTCGGCCCCAAAACTTGGACCAAACCACAAACCCAGGAACCCCACTCGGCCTTCCTGAGAACACTGGAAAATATGAAGGTCTCTCCAAACACCATTATATTGGGTGACTTCAACTACCCAAACATAGACTGGGAGCATTACTCCAGCTCCAATACCCTAGCCCAAAGGTTCCTAGAAGTTATAAACTCAAATGCTATGGAACAACTTGTTACCAGTCCCACAAGAGGGGAAAACATACTGGACCTGATCATCACCAACATTGGGACTTTATGCTCCAGACCAGAAGTGTATCCCTCACTGGTAAGATCAGACCATAAACTAATCTCACTGGATATTCACATCTCGACCACACCCCCTGCCCAGAAAACCACAGTGAAAAACTTCTCTAAAGCAAATTTCACACTCCTCAAAACCGAGGTGGAATCCTTCAAAGACTCCCGGCCTGTGGAAAATACGGCTCATACCGCAGAATCCTTTATAAACGCATTCTATGAACACCTTCAGGAATGCATGGATCATGCAATCCCAAATAAAACCAAGACCCAATCCTCCAAAGGCAGACGCCCTGTCTGGTGGACCCCAGCCATAAACAAACTATACAATAGAAGGAGGAAGCTACTACATGATAGAGCAAAATCCCAAAAAGGGAAGGCATCGCTGATCAGTATTAGCAAAAAACTACGGGCACTCATAAAATCGACTAAGGCCAGCTTCGAGAGAAAAATTGCACAGGACACTAAGGATAATCACAAGGCTTTCTTTAGTTATGTTAGGAACCTGGGTGGGAATTCCCAGATATGCTCAGAATTAGTCCAAAATGACAAAAAATACACCGAACCCACAGACATTGCCAACATCCTAGCTGACAGGTTCAGCGCAAACTCCCCCCCCTCCCCACCAAAAGGGCAAATATCTGTTCCAGCAGAGTGCTGCCCCCCTGACATCGCAGATGCTCAGGTAAGAGCCACCCTCTCCAAAGCAAAAAACACAGCATCAATGGGACCATACGGTGTCCCGGGCTGCGTCCTACATGAACTCAAGAAGAGCTAAACCCAAACATAAAACTACTGTTCAATCTCAGCCTTACTACAGGATATGTACCCAAAGAGTGGCGTACAGCAACAGTGGTTCCTCTCCACAAAGGTGGTGCCTCAACGGATCCTGGAAACTATCGCCCCATAAGCCTGACTAGCTTGGTCTGCAAAGCTATGGAAAGGATCATCATGGACCTCATAAATAAAGATATTGGGGACCTACAGACACTGGATCCTACCCAGTTCGGCTTTGTTAAGGGCAGATCCTGCCTCTTAAACCTGGTTGATTTCTTTGAAACAGTCACCAAGGCCATTGACGAGGGGAAGGTGGTCCACACAGCCTACCTGGACCTCGCAAAAGCCTTCGATACAATACCCCACTCGGGCATTATAGATAAGCTCACCAGCTTAAATATAAACCCCTATGTCACTAGATGGGTTGCAAACTGGCTCAAGGACAGAACCCACATGGTTAGAATTGCTGGAGCCATGTCAGACTCCAAACCAGTTACAAGTGGCATCCCACAAGGCTCAGTCCTGGGACCTCTCTTGTTCGGTATATATTTCTCGGAGGTACAGGCCAACACGGAAGGATTGTGGCTGACCAAGTTCGCAGATGACTGTAAACTGGGCGCCATAATCGACTCTCCAGCTGACACAAGCATCCACCAAAAGGTCCTCATAGAAACAGACAACTGGTGCCAGAGCCATGGCCTCAAGCTAAACGCCAAAAAGTGTATAGTCATCCCCTTTGGCAAAAACAAAGTGCCCACAAATTACCACATACGTGGTAATCCATTAAGTACAGAAGAAGTAATTAGGGACCTGGGGACCCAAGTTGATAGCAATCTCTCATTTGACAACCACGTGGCCAAAGTGGTTAGAAAAACATTTTATATAGCCCACCTAATCATGAAGGGATTCACATCTAGATCAGGGGAGGTCATCGTGCCTCTTTACTCATCCCTCATCAGGCCCATAATTGAGTACAATGCCTCTTTTGGGATGTACCTTACCAGACACCTGCAGCAACTGGAAAGACCCCAAAAGTACCTCAACAAGAGGATCAAAGGGCTCAAACAGATGCCATATGCTGCCCGGTAAAAGAAACTCCAGCTCTACTCAGTGGCATACCGCCTGCTCAGAGGCGATCTGTGCCCGACGTATAAAGCCATGTCCAACACGGAATTAATGGACATGCTGCACCTCAGAAAATCCAAATCCCATCGAGCCACGCGCTCGAGAGACTTGAACCTCAGCACTGAAATAAATAGGACATGCTGGAGGGACAGATTCATAACCCAGAGGCTCCCTTCACTCTGGAATAAAATCCCAGTCCAGGTTAGGCAGAGTCCCTCATTGACTCTCTTCAAGAGGAATCTTGATGAGTGAATGGGAGATCGTAGGTTTACCCTGGGTATCACTTCTGTGTCACTGTTAGACCGAGGCACAGTATACTAACCTCGAAAAAGGGCATAGCAAAATTAATTTAAAATGGGTGGCGAAAGCCAAACACACTCTGGCTAGGCTTATAAATGCCCTAGGGCAGATAGCCTAGTATGAACCTATGAACCTATGAACCTATGAACCTATGTGTATGTGTATACAAAAAAAGGGATACCCTGTAAATAAAGTAAATAGATTTAAATAAGTAACTCTTTATTGTTTGAAAATGTTTGGTTGAAAATATGATTAAGTGCCTTATACTTGAAATTTTTGTAATGATAACCTTTATGTAAATAACGTGAACAGGAAGAGTCATGGAAATTCAACCAATAAAAACATTTCAATTTGAAAAAAGCTGCTATGTTAATTGTCATGCAGTTGGTATGGCTAAGATTTCCAACCGTTTACTACTTTCAGCATTTCTTCTGAAAATAATTTTGATCATCTGTCTCATTTACATAAGTTCTACTCTGTGAAGAGAACCAATGTGCACAATCCAACACAAAAATCATAGTACTGCATGTATACTATTTTAATTTATTTTTATGTTGTATATTACCATATTGTTCTAGTAGACTGAAGCCCACTCTTAGAGGAAATCTAGGACCACTCTCTGATTAAGAGACTTGCTCATAGACACACAGGAGGCAATGAAGACTGAAGGTTTCAAGGCAACGACAACAGAAGGAAAATTCTTTGCAACTGTTATCCTTAATTCTCTGCAGTAAACTTCCAGGCACCAGCTCAACTGTTCGGGTCGGTGTAAGGTGTTATGTCATTATTTACTGTTTGCTCAAAAGAATATACACTGTAATTACTATCATTCTCAACTCCCTTTTCCTACATGGTCTCAGTGTCACATCAACAGTCCCACTTTACTACCTTTTTCAACAGTCTTGTCTGTTACCCATCTCTTTCTGTTTTCTGGATGCCCTAGTTTCCTCTGGCCTTCTTTTTGTGGTGCCCAAATCTTCTTTAACAGATAGTCGTCTCCTTTACTACATGTGGCTGTGTCTGAACCACAGTAATCTGTTTTATTTGACATTCTCTGCAATTGGAGCTATTTTGGCCTCTCTAATGTCCTCATTTATTTTACTGTCAGAAAGAGTGCATCCTGGCACCAATCTGAGGCACTTCCCTTCCATTACCTCTCGCTTTCTCAGCTGCTGCACTTTCACTGCCTGGGTTTCTTTACCATACTTTAGTACTGGTCACACCACTATTTTGTATGCCTTGCATTTCAGCTTCACTTGCATTCTTAGTTCATACACTTTCCCTGACACTGTGCCAGGTGACTGCAACAACTCTGATTCTAACTAGACCTCTTCATTCAGACTTTCCTTCTCCTCAACCAGGCCTCTCACATATCTGAAGCTGTTAACTTATTCCACTGTTTTCCTTCTATCTCAAGTTTCAACTTATTCTGATTTTTGTCACTTGCTGCCATGACAACTGTCTTCTCTGTTCTCAGTTTTATCTTGTGTGCCTTCAGTTTTGCATTCCATTCCCCTATAATTAGCTGCAGTTCTTGAAAGACTGCTTGTAACGCTACATTATCTGCACCTTTTTGTGATCTGTCCCATCCAATAATATAGTCCATCATCAGTATGAGCAGTATTAGGCTCAGAGCTGAATACGTACACATCCACCCACACTGGAAGCTCTTTTGTGCATTCTTACTTGTATCATTGGTCCTTTTACATTTATTTATTTATTTCTCATTTGTTGACTGGGAAAGTCTCAGAGGAGGCCCTGGGAGAAATGTTCCAGACACGTCTTTGGAATGTGGGAAGAAACTGGAGCACCAGGAGGAAACCCACGCATGCAGGGAGGACGTGCAGACTCCACACAGAAGGCACCTCAGCTGAGAATCAAACCAGAGAACCTCTTGCTATGAGGCAACAATGTTAACCACTGCATCACCCACAGTGGCATAGCTTGCAGTAATTACAAAGCTTACAGTGTACAGTGCACAGAATTACATAGCTTGCAGTAATTCTGCCAATCTTTTTGGGACTTTGAACAATCTCAGGACTGACCAAATCAGCTTTCTTTGGACCTTGTCATAGTCTTTCTCCAAGTTTTGATAAGCACAGTTACATTTTTTCTCATGTCTAGCTTCTGCTCAACTATTTGTCTCACTACAAACATCAGGTACATTGTGCTGCCTCCTGATCTGAATCCAAATTGCTCATTCTCCATCTTATTTTCTGCTACTAAGCATATTCATATACCAGTCACCATATCCAGTACTTCCATGCAATGGGACAGGAATTTGATACCTTTATACTGCCCACAGTTGTTGCATTTGTTCACTGGCACTAGAATGCTTGTTCTCCAGTCATCTGGGATGTGTCTTTCTCTCCGTACTGCTATGAAGACCCCTCTGGAGCCATTTCTCTTCTAAGCTATCCCACTGTCTTGCTCATGTCTGCTGTGACCTCATCTGAACCTGCAGCTTTCCCTTACTTCATTTTCCTTAGTGTTGTTCTTGCTTCTTCTAGGGATGGCTCTTCTTCTTTCTTTTTATTCTCTCATTGTAGTCTGTGTCTGGGGCAGTACAGCTTCTGTGGGACTTTCTTCATTCAGAAGCTGCTGGAAGTACTCCTTCCATCTGCCTATCAGATCCTGTAGAATGGTGAGCAGGTTGTTGCTGCTATCCCTTTTGAATAGTGTCTGATGACTATCTTCTTTATCTTTCTATCTTTGCCTTACAACCTTTTAGAGTTTTGTGCTATCTGCTGAGTCACTTTCAGAAACTAGAACAGTGACTGTGCCACCTTATTCTTTCCTATGTGTGTACCCTCTTAGCCTCTATGTTAGCCAAGTAATATTCATCCTTAGTCTGGTCCATCTTTTCTTTCTCCCACTTCTTCCTGTACTCATTCTTTCTTTGGATGACTTCCTGGATATCTCCATTCCACCACTAGAATTCCTTATGTACTTTATTTCCATACTCGGCTCAGGCCACATATCTGTTTTACAGTCTTCACAGATGCTGTTTTGAGACATAGCCATTCTTCTTCTTCCCCTCCACCTATATTTTCTTATTCTTGAAGTGCTACAGCTATGAGAATTTCTCTTGTCTTTTTATTCCAGTCAGCTTCCAGTTTTTCAGCCTTGACCCTGTTGATCCTAGACCCTTCTCTAATGACCACTTGCAGCTGATTTTGGACATTAGTGGTTTATGCTGTTGGCCAACTATTTCACTGTGGATGACTTCACAATCTCTGATTCTACCACATTACCTTTTCCTTACTAGGAGGGAGTTTACCTTTGGCTGTACCTGTATGAGATCTTATGACTGTATTTTTGCTGAATCATCGGTTGACTACCATCAAGCCACTCTTTTTCTTTATTGCTATTGCCCTACACCCAGACAGTCCTCATAATGCCTGTCCTAGTATAAACATTCCGGTTCCATATTACCAGCATCAACTCATATTGTCCTGCGTTATCTAGTAGGTCCTGCAGCTGCTGGTTGAATGCACTTTTATCTTCACTAATGCCACTCTAATATAGGAAGCAGACTGACATTATGACTAAAGTCCTATCTTTATATTGGAGTCTAATTGCTGTTAGTCCATCACTAGTTCTGATGGCATCCTTCACTGGTTTAAGAAGACCCTCTGTCCCCACAATTCCCACACCATTTTAGTCTGCCCTCTTTCTGAGTAGTATACCTGGGATAACAAGCCAAGTGGCTTTGATGCATTGCTCTTTCATCTTGTCTCTAGGAAATACATAAGATGCCCAGCCTCTTCCTTAGCATTATGTCATCCACTTTCAAGCTTCATCCTGCCAGTAACCTTAAACTGAGTGCAGTAATCCTTAGCTCATGTTTGTCAGGCTAATAGTTTTATATTCAGCTTTCTTTTAACAGAGATAACTCAAACTGAGAAACCAGACTTCAAATGGCCCGTAGCTTATTGATCCAGGGCACTAAGCTTTATGGCAGGCACACACAGGAGGAACATAGACCCTTCCCTTCATTAGAATGAGTCAATCCCTGGCATAGGTCGGATCCTTAACCAACTTATCACCAGCAAATCCCCATGCCCTTTTTGAGTGCATTAGTCAATGTGGCCAAGTCACCTAGAGACAATTGTTTTACACTGTTGAGTGGCTAGGCCTGTTACAGCATGCAGTCTGTGCCTAAAGCAGTTATTCTGTATGACTCTTCCCCTGATAGGGGTTATCTAGAGTTAGTGCTGCTGTCCAGGACTCCATTTAACTTTGGGTGAGTTTTCTGTAGAAACAATTATCATGTTTTTTTTTTTTTTTTTTTTTTGAGGGAGGTGGGGGGAAGGAACCACACAAAAACGCAAGACCTTAAACATAATGTTAACTGTGACTGTAATATATGACTTCTTTTAAATATTCTAGATGGATCAGAAACATCTCAAAGATGATTATGATAAAAGCACAATTTTATGAAGAAAAGATCAGCAAAGGAACAGCTGGCCAAAATCAGTGTTTTATGTGGGGAACAAGCCCTTTCAAGCCACCATGCAAGGGTTTATCACCCTCATAATCCTTGCTACCTAAGGTAATTACATCCAAACTCATCATTAGTCAGAACAGATGCAAATATTTGGCTGTTGTACAAAAATTATTTTTCCAGTTTTCAGTTTTTTCAGAGAAAAGCAATATATTCAACACACAGTGACCAAATCTGTATGATCTGAGCATATGTTTTTCAACAGAAAAGTTTTTGGGCTGTCCAGAGAACAATGATAGCATTATGGTCCCTTAGAGATGAGATACTTTTCAACATGAATAAAGAAAATATTTCAGGAACTCACTTCATTGACTTTACCAAAGCATTTGATCTCATCAACCACTTCCTGCTTAGCAAATCTGTATTTCCTAGTCAGCATAGGATCATCCCTATCACCCTCATAACCCTTTAGAAGAGTAGTGTCCAAGGAATCCATGCTTGCACCAGTATTTTTCTTCTTCAGTCTTTATTAACAAACTACCCTTCAACTTTCCTAACCTTCCTAACACTGTTTATGCAGAAAGCATGGTTGTCCTTTGAGCCAGTCCCTTACATTCAACTATTCAAACTCACCTTCAATCGGACATCCACACCTTTCATTTTTGGCTAAATAACCATAAGCTACTCCTAAACCTCTCCAAAACAAAACGTATGATATTTCAGACCTCATAAAAGCTGAAAAGTCTCTTAAAATTTTCAACATCACATATCTTAATGGTTCCCCATTAGAAACAATCACATAGGTTCATAGGTCCATAGGATGTTACTAGGCTATTGACCTGAGGGTCTTTACAAGCCTAGCCATTAAATCCCAATATAATACTAGATGAGAGATATCATCTATGCCCAATATATTTCTAGCAAGGACTACTCATGTCCAGAACAGAAGCAGGGGCAATCCCCAGCAGAAATGTACTGTTTCCAATCCAGCCGTCCAGGCCGAGCTTAAACAGGATCATGGAGGTGCTCTGCTTGACATAGATTGGAAGCCTGTTACAAAGGAGTGGCAACCTCTGAGAAATGTATCTGTCTCTTCAGCAGATCCTACTTATGTCGCAGGCTAGATTGAAGTCCCTGGAACAGGTGACTCTCGTCCCATTTGACTTACAGACATGCAGCATTTGCATTAGATTTGGGTCAGAGATAGCCCTGTAAGTCAGATATAAGCTGCCTCTAAGTAGTCAATACACTTCTGAGTACACTGGCAACAACATTAGTCTGTCTGAATAAGGCATTTGCTTAATTCCCTGAATTTTCTTAGTTAGAAATCTCTGAGGTCTCTCAAGTTGCTGTAGGTGTCTGGTACTGTACATAGTGTAAATATCAAAGGGAGCATTGTATTCAATAACAGGGCTGATGAGGGACAAGTACAGGGTAATTATAACCACTTATGCTCTTGAAGTGATGCCTTTGCTAATCAGGCGAGCAGAATAGAATGCCTTCATTACCACAGTAGGCACATGGTGGTCGAATGTGAGGTCACAGTCAATTTGTGTTCCCAGGTCTCTTGCTACAGAGTTGGTACTTATGGTATTCCTGTTTATTTTATAATCAGCAGGGACATTGTTTTTGCCAAAGGGAATGATGATGCATTTTTTAGCATCTAGTTTAAGACCATGGCTTTGGTACTAATCATTGGTCTGTGTAAGCCCCTTTTGAAAAACACTGACATCAGGGATTCAGTGATAACACCTAATTTTCAGTTATCTGCAAACATGGTTAGCCACAGCCCCTCTGTTTTGGTCTGGACTTCTGAGAAATATATACCAAACAAGAATGGGCCCAGCACTGACCCTTGTGAGACTCCACTGGTGATAAGTCTGCTGGTAGAGGTGAAGTCTCCCACTTTGACTGAGTGTTGTCGATCTGTGAGCCAGTTTGCAACCTACTTGACAACATAGGAGTTAATATTCAACTGGGTTAGTTTGTCAATGATGCACGAATGTATGATTGTGTCGAAGGCCTTAGGCCAAGTCAAGATAGGCTGTGTGCACAGCTTTGCCTTCATCTATGGCTCTGGTCACATTTTTGAAGAAGTCTACCAGGTTTAGCAGGCACATCCTACCCTTGACAAAAACTGAACTGGGATGGATCTAGGGTTTGGAGGTCACATATATCCTTATTTTTGAGGTCCATGATATTTGTTGCATTGCCTTACAGATGAGGCTGGTTAAACGTATGGTTATGTAGTTACTCGGGTCTGTTGCTGAACCCCCTTGTGGAGGGGGTTAACAGCTGCTGTTTTCCATTCACTGGGGACAAAGCCAGTACTCAGGCTGTGGCTGAATAGGGTACTTAGTGAAGTAGCTAGGTCTTGTTTTAGAACATTAAGAATGCAGCCCAGAATGCCATCTGGTGCCATGAAGGCCGTATTTTTATTCTTGGAGAGAACATTAATGACGCTCTTTGGAGATACAGAGAGAAAGAGCTGTTGAAGACATGGTTTGTGGTATGTTTGGGGGGGATAGGGGATAAAATTTTTGCTAAACCTATCTGACAGAAGGTTTGCAATTTCCGCTGGATCAGTGCGTGCAATGCCATCAACAATTAGTTCACCACACATCTAAGTCCTACCTTTTAGGTTGCTGACATAGCTGAAGAAAACCTTATGGCTATCCTTGGCTATGGGTGCTAAATTTTTCTCATAGTTGCTCTTTGAAGATTTTACAAGTTGCCTTATTTGCTTGTTTAGGCTGAGGAGGGTGCTCTTCCAGTTCTGGGATCTCACTTTTGTATTTTCAGATAGCAGCTTCTTTCACTTATTGTATAATCTATTAATGCTATTAATGCTAAACATCCACCAGGATGGTTTGTTTTTTCTTGAGGATCTTGCTTTAATCCTATCAGGCATGGTTGTGTCTATACATTTGTGTGTGTATTTATACAGGATACCAGTGTATACCTTAGTAGAGCTGTCAATGCCATCTGTGGAAACTGGAGCTTGGAAGTCAATTATACCATCCCTTAGGAGGGTATAGTTAGCTTTGATGAAGCTGTTTAGCCTGATTTCTCCTTTGGGGTGCTATTGCTACTTCAAGTGACTGATTTATGGTTGGATTTAACCAATGCAGGCCCTACACATGAAGCATTGCATTGCTTACTCATATTGGTGAGGACCAGGTCTAGAATATTTGAGCCCCTTGTCGGCTGGTGAACTATTTGTTCCAGGGCATTTGAATCAGTGGCAGATTCAGGCTTTGGTGCAGGGGTGCACATCTCCTCTTTTTGCTATCTTGACTTACAATGTGCAGTAAAAGCATGGTTAAAAAAAAAGAGCTTAGAAAATCTTCCTGGAAGTTCTGCTGATGCTACTGCATCATCTTGGCGTAAGCTATGCACATCTCCAAGTCCATGGATATTGGCTGATGCTAGCTGTGGCTATAGTAATCCCAGCAGCATCTAATATCTTCCATGTGTATATTGGGCAAGGGAACCACAAACATAGGGCGAGGGGGGTGAGAACCCCCCCACACTTTCCACAAATTTATTGAATATTCCCTTAGCTGACGTCTCAGCTGAAACAAAAGCACTTATTCAACTACAGAAGCAGAAAATAAATAAACATCATTGGTTCAAACTTTTCTGCTACATTAGCTAAATCTATGTTTTGCGATCGAAAAAAAAAGAAAGAAAAAAAAGAGAAAGGAACACGCATCACTGGTCTTGTCTACATCTATTGGCTGCTATCTGCAGCCATATCAAAGTACAAATTCAGTGGGTGCACTATGATTGATTGTAAAATATACAATACTCAAAATGCAGTTTGTTGTTGCACTTGCCAATCTTACATTATGTGGAGGAATAATAAATTTCAACTGCCTCAGTTTATTCAAGACATCCCGGATTTTAACTCATATTTCCTTTATTCCTCAAAAACTATTTTATTTTCTAGGAAGTCTGTGACAGTCACTGAGGATTAGAGTAAATTTGTAATGCCAGTCATTTGAGTTTCATATTTTTTATCGATCAAAAACCTCTGATTGAAGTTACAGGTGTCAAGTAAAGTACACATTCTGACTTAAAGTAGTGTGTGTGTGTGTGTGTGTGTGTGTGTGTGTGTGTGTGTGTGTGTGTGTGTGTGTGTGTGTGTGTGAGCTAGCGCGATCATATGTGCAATTATGCGACTGTGTGCAATTGCAAGTGCGAATGTATGACTGCAAGTAAGTGCATGTGTACACGTACCCTGTTTTTGTAAAAATAACTCACAGCTTCCCAGATTTTGCAAAACATTCCTGACTTTTTTTCTGACATTTTGACCTATTTCTTACACTCTCAGTTCTTCACTTTCAGAAAAGGAAGAGAGCCATTACTCAAAACTGGAATTCCCTCTCACTAGGGTGTCATTACTAAAATCAAGGATTATAACAAGAGAACTGTCATAAAAGTTAGTCCTGATGCATGTTTTCCTAAATATACTTATTGTCACATGTATCATAAAAAAATTGGGATGATTATAAAATGGGGGCAAACAGGTCATTAAATTCAAAGGAACAAGCTCGGGTTGACAGGTAACACCTAAGGTTCAATTCTGGGAAAAGAATGGTGTTGCTTATTGGAATCAATAACCCTAATAGACTATATAAGCTGAGATGGACACAGCTTTAAGTCTCAGAATATCAACAAGATTTAGATGGTTACAAGGGTACTGGAACCAGAATTTTTCAGAATGTCTGGATTTTTCCTCCTATGATTCTTCATTGTCTTCTATGCTTGTGTGGTTTTCTGGTAAGTCATTACATTTGCAGTCATTTAGTAATCAGAGGCATCTGGATTTCAGGCATTATATCCTTCAGAATACAAGCTATGCAAAACCTGTTATTTTAGCAACTTTCTAAGTGCTGGGATCTCTGCCTCTTATCTCTAGAATCTGGGATAAATCCTGAAATAATCAGAGCCATTTTTAAAAAATATTAGTACTATTAACTTTAGAAGTTGATAGAATAGGATAATGTTAAGTAACATGCATTTTCTGCAGGAACATAAGTCTGTACTTAATTATCCTTATTTACTAAGTATAATTCACCAGTTTTTCTCCTATAATCACCCATTTTAGGAGGGATTAGGAGGGCAGAACAAAATTTTGTAACAAAATCAGGGACAACTGAGATCTGCATATGAGAAGTTTTTAAAACTTGTCCACCCCGCACAATTATTTTTAGCTTTGTCCAGAATTCTTGAGCAAAGAAGAGCAGGGTGTAATTAAGGGCTCCATGGTTTGCTTTTGGCTATGATACCTCCTTGTCATAAAATCAAGGAAGAGGGTTATGCCTTGGCAGTGTTCATCTTATTGTGGACTGATTGGTCCTGAGAGTCAACGAAAGCCACAGCATTGGTGTCTGTATGAGTCAGGAGATAACATGGGTGCCAATCTTTGAAATGTGTCCAAGATGTGTGCCTTAAAGAGGAACATAGCTCTCAATTGTTATTATGCAGAACATCTCTGATTGTGGCTTTACTCAGGCTAACCGCAGAAAGAGCCAGCCACACCTGCATCACTCAGCCAAAGTATTTTTCTATCCTTTCTTTTTTCCATGCAGTTATCAGTCGCAGCTGCAACTCTTCTTAATCTTTGTGCGTTCTGCTTTATTGCACCCCATCTTGAAAACAAATAACAAAACTACAAAGACTCAGTGATTTGTTGTCATAATCGTAGTGGGTGAGACTGACCAGAAAGCCCTAACATTTTGAACAATGGAAGGTTATGGCATTAACAGTGTTTGAGAGTGTGTGTTCAGTGACATCATGAGGAATGGTCCAGTTTGTAGTAGGGGTTTTTTTTACACTGGTAGGCAAACAGATATGATATCCTAGCCCCCAACTGTTCCTGATTTTGCCTCATATTTTACTCTTTCCCATATAAAATGTTTGATTTTCTGGTAAATCACTGAAGAATAACATCTGTAAGTAGTATTAGAGTTTCATGCTTCTTTTTGTTCTTAAAATGAGTATTGATGCAAAACCTGCTCTCTTAAATTTTTAAATGAATTAGAGCAATATTTAAAAGTTATCCTTGGTTATGTATTCATGTTCTCACTTAGTTTTGGCTTTGTTGACCACTGAGTAAAGAAGTCAGGAGGTATGCCGCATAGTCATACCAAGCCATATGATTTTGCCTTATATTTTTGGACCGCTCTTTGTACATTTTTGTTTTTCTGGTATTTAATTCAAGGTTGCAATGACAAACATAATGACATACATTTGAGTTTCAGACTTAATATCTTTCAGAAAATACATGAAAGCATAATGCTGTTCTGTGGCTCTTATTTATTTTATTTTGTTTTGTAAAAATCTGACATCTGAGATATACACAAAATAGCTATTATTGCTGGGGTCATCTGATGAGAAATATGAATCATTATTTTGGCTTCGCAGGACTGATTTAATTTGTTTTGTAACATGGAATACTTTAATGTGTAGATACTTTTTTCTGTGGAACAAAGAAAAAGTTCAATACTTTACTATTATTTTATTGCAATCAGATGTCTGAAGTGTAGCAGAAGTGACTATAACTACTGGGTGGAGTGGGGCCTTCTGTAGATGAAAATAAGACTCTTTTATTGTTAGCTTGGTTTAAACCGTCACTAATTTGGCTTTGCAGGACTATTGTAAGTTTGCATGATGTAAGATGGAATACGTTTCTGTGTGGGAGTAACTAACTTGAAGCACATTACTTTGACTATGATTGTTATTATTTTGCCACTATCAGATATTTGAGGTGTACAAAATCAGTATAGTAAATGCAATTGATTGGTATGGAGGCTAACTGAAAAAAGTGACTTATCCCTGCTGTTGTTTGATTACTGTTAATCAGCGCTCATTGATTTCCTGTAGCAATATTAGCATCACATGATGTATAATATTTGTTGAAATCAGTATAAAGCTAGTTTTATATGATTGTATTTAAGAGTAACAAATTCGCTATAATTTGTTTCCTGTTACATCACAAGCATCAGCATTGCACATAAGTTTCTGTCACCAAGGGTCTGCCAAGATATGTATGAAGGCAACTGCTCATTGGCATAGTGGTTCAGTGAGTAGTATTGCTATCTCACGGCACGTGGCTATAGTTGAGTTCTTGACTGTGGCTTCTTCTTTGTGGGGTTTGCATGCCCTCCCTGTCTCTGTGTGAGTTTATCCAGGTACTCTGGTTCCTCCAGCACCTCAAAGACATGACACAGGTGAATTGGCATGCATGTGTCTGTATGAGTATGTGTGTATGCATCTTGTAATAGAGGTGACTTTTATGGGTAGTTTCAGTATGTGTGCATTTGTGGATTTAAGTGCGAGTTCAAAAATAATGTCACATATTTTATCTGTGGAAACACACTTTTGTGTAGCAGTAAAAAAAAAAAAGGGAAAAAAGAAAAGTTAGCAAGTGAAAAAGAAAAAAAAGAAAATGTATCAAGTAACTAACTTTCAAGTATAAGACCATAAATTAGCCATATAACAGCCAGACTCTCAGAGCTTTTGGCAACCTGGTGGCCCCCACATCCCAGGCTATATAAGTGTATACTCTGCCCTTAATATCATAGTCTAAAACCAGCCCTGTTCAGAGGTGTGTCCAAAAGGATGATGTAGTTTGTATGTGTGTGTGTGGGGGGGTGTTTTTATTATTTGTTTAACTTTCATTACAGATCTCAAAGGTGTACACAGAAGGTTGTTATTGCTTATGTAGGGGCAGTGTGCTTAAGTGCAACAACTTGGGCTACACTGCTGTGAACATTATTTTTCCCCACCTTCTTCTCAGTCAGACATTAGATCTGTATACAGATGGCTAAATTTTTGGTGGTAGGCATAAGGAGACATGCTGCTTATATGGGTATGACAGCAACAGGATGAAATGTGTTATTGCATTCTGTTTAACTTTCACTTTCATCCCAATGTTGGCATTGGATTTTTACACAGAAGGTGGATGTCTTTTTGGAGGCAAGGCTTAACAGACATGCTGTATAGATGTTTGGCAGTGGTCACTTGAAGTATAATTGCATCCATTTGTGCCTTAACTTTCATTCCAAAGTAAAAGTAGGGGAATATACAAAAAAGTGACCATTTTTTAGGGGAGTAGTAGGGAGGCAGGCACTACTCCAAAATATATGTGTACCCTCATTAATATTTGTCCTCTGTTTATTGTGAACTCTTATTTTGTCAGAAACAGTTCATTTCTTCATTGAAAAAAATATGATTGAATTTCTTTTCTTACTCATGTTTTTGTAAGGTAGTGGTTAAAAAAAAAATAAATGCACCTCAGAACAATCATAATCCTGTAACCGTCCACAGACAACTAGGTTAATTTAGCTATTTATTCTACAGTTCTTACTGTGCCCTCTTGGCCTGTTAGGGTGTGTTGAAATAATACATGAGAAAAGGAAAGTTGAACACAAAGACTGGTGAAAAGGTTGTTTAAAAAAAAAAACTCCAGGAAAAGTACCAGAAAGCATTCAGAATGATCAGCAGTTCAGGGGTCACATATTGCATAAATACTAAACATTTTGGGGAAAAAAATAATTTGTACTCATTAGGAGTTTGTGCCGGACAGAACAGGTAAAATGAAACAATATCAGTAGTAATATACAGAGCAAGAGGATGTGAGTTTGGAACTGGGAGGATAACACCAGCTGCCATCGATGCCAAGCTTTTTTTGATTGTGACATACCAGCTAGTATTGTTGGTTCACAGTACTTCTCCAGTTTCGATTTTATAGTTTTTTTATCCAGGGAAGCTTCTGTGGAGAACTTGTAAATCATCCCTGTATATGGGTTTTTGCCAGTACTCCAGCTTCCTTCTATATCCTACAAGCATAGTATGGGTGACTTAATTGTCGCCCTAAGTGGGCATGTGTGTGAGCGTCCTGTGATCATATTAATTATTATGTTTGTACATAACTGACTACTTTAAAGCAAGCACCCAAGCAAGGCATGGCTCCCCCATGATTTGAATTAACAGATGCCAGAAGGTTTACTCAAACCCAAATTCTGTAAGCTGCAAGACCTCTCCTTATCATTGACTAAACAGAGCTCTAAACCACTATACTGTACAGCAGAATGGCAATTGCTTGATCCAAACAAGTAGTGTTTAGATTCTGGAAAAGGTTCTGCTACTGCTTAATAAATATCAGTGTAATGCTGTTTTGTTACCCTCTTCCACTATTTTGGAAAGGTTAATTATTCAACAGTAGACTTGACCTGGATTGGTTTTATGTCCTTCCAAGTGCTGCTATTGATTTGCTGGAGTATGCTGTCATTACTACTTTTATAAACTTTTATAAATGGAATCAAGTGGAACTATGATAATGATATTGTATCAGTAGCTGTATTTTCAAGTGGAACTATAATGATATTGTATCAGTAGCTGTATTTTCAAATGGAACAGTGATAATAGTATGGTTTCTCTAGTTACAATTTTTAATTGTCAAAAAATTGTTTTGTTTCTATAACCCAAAATGTCAAGTGTGCATTATGTTCCATTTATTGCTCTCTACAATTTAAATGCTAGTAGGACTGAAAGCTTGTAACGCAGATTTTGGTAGCAAAAGTCTGTGATTGATTGGTTCTGAGGTTGATTAAAAGAACACAAACAGTGTGCATTAACCCAGAAATGCTTGGACATGCCAGACAAAACAGAAGCATAGAAGAAATGTTTCAGTCTATTTCTGATGCAGTACTGATAGCTCACTGTACACCCTCATATGAATTTGGAAATAGCCAAGGTATGTAGTTTGGCTATTTTCAATTCCATAATACAAAGTACATAGTGAGCTGCCAAGACCACAGCCAGAAACAGAATGAAATCACAGAGTTCCAGCTATTCAGCAATTATAGATGTTGTTTAACACAATATAGTTTGAGTATTGCAGTATTCAAATACCACACAGAGTATTGCAATATTCAAACACCACACAGGAGTCCAGGTATTTTTCTAATGTTGCCTGTTACAGTCTCACTTTTTTGTATTCATCCAAGTTCCTGCCACACGGACTATCAGTGTGAACAGTATACAGCAGTATCAGAAAGGTGCAGCTTCAGTAATTCAAGAGGTAGCATGCCCACCATTGGTGTGGAAGGCTGTGGGTTCTATTCCTACACCAAGATAAGTGTGTCATCCTTGGAATGAGATACCAAGCTGAGGTTCCATCTGCTTGAGTTGGTGGTAGCTCAGGTGTATGTAAAAGATCCCATGGCACCTATCAAAAAGTGTAGGTGTTCCCCTAGTAGTGTAAATACCACCTTGAGCTTCCCCTGAGAAGAAGTCACGAGTCTAGTGGGACTAACCCGGTCAAAAAAGGATAAAAAATAAATAAATAAGACCATACATTCACATGAAAATATGTGCGTCACTCAGACATGGAATGGAATAAAGAAAGGCACTAAAATAATTATGTAATTTTATATGAAATTTCAATGGAATTATTTTTAATGCAACCTCAGCTGCATATCACATGTATGCTATTTTATCAAAGCAAATAGTTTTAAAAAATGACTTGTTCGCATCACTAAGTACCCTTCTGGACCTCTGCTCCCCAGCCTTCAGCATCTTCTGGCACCCCGATGTTGGGGTGTGCACGAATAGCATGGTTTGACCAGTCTGAAGTCTTTGCTACTGGACTCTTGAGGCATTTGTTTTCATTAACCCTCAAATTCCAATCACAATACAGCTTTGCTAGAAAATAATATCTGTGGTAGCAAAAAATGCGTCACCTCCAAAATAGAACATGAAGCAACAAAAGCCACTTAGTATGTAAAAGCAACCTCCCATGGCAATCGTGCAAGCACTGGCACAGCATCTACTATTACTGAATTTTACTTCTGTAGCAAGTTTAACTGGTATCTGTATGATCTGTACACATAAAACTGTTTAAACCAAAGGCACCAGTTTGATGACTATGTAAGTGCATCTCTAATAATCTGTACTAGATTACTTTCATTATATACCACTCCATCAGTTATGTCTCAAGATATGCTAACAACTTCCAAGTTTCAGAAGCAAAATTCCCATGAATGACCTTTTCTTAATCTTTACTTGAGTGGCAGGTGTCAACTTATTTTGCACATTATGTAGTCAGCAATACTATGGTATTAAGCATATGGGTTTTTTCCACCTACAAGAGTGACTTTACAAGAAGAGTCCTATCATGATTTGAAGATATTATATAAAACCAAACTACTTTCCTCCCAACCTATTTTATCTGTTTTCAATTTCAGAAATCTGTTTTATTATTTATTTATTTATTTTATTTAACAAGATAATTATACAGAGTAGAGATAAAACATTAATACATTTAGGCATAAATTTGAGAAACATTCTAGGATGAGTTGTGTGTCATAAGTGTGAGGGGATGGGATGTTATAGATCAAGTCAGCTGAATATATATAAGCTGATTTGGTAATTCAAGCCAATTTAATTTTAGAGAGAAGAGAGCAATGTGGGGAGAGGGACTGTGGCTGCTGGGCTAATTTGGCTATTTTGTTATATAGCAAAGAGAGAGTTGTTTTTAGGAGGCCTGAAGATTAGTCAGTAATGGTTTTTATATTTAGTAGTAAGATTAGTTTCAGACACTAGTTCTAGGCATTGAGTGCTAAGTGGTTTATTTTCATGAGATGGCAGAGCAGATAATGGTGGAATCATCTGCATATTGGATAGATTTATGAAAGTCATTGATAAATATATTTTTGACAGTTTAGTTAAAAGCAGATTGTGTGAGATGGTGTCAAAGGCCTTGGATAGGTCAAGAAGTAGGTAGAGACAATGTGGCCAGAATCACGTGCATTATTGACAGTCTCAAGAAAGGATAAGAGGGCAGTCATGGTACTGTGGTTTGGCCTGAATCCATGTTGAGTGGGGGTTAGCAGGTTGTTATCTAAGAGATGTGGCAAGAGTTGGAGGTGAATACACTTTTCCAGAAGTTTTGAAATGGGGGATAGAATAGCAATAGGACGAAAATTATTGATGTTGCAATTGTTGCCTCCTTTATGAAGGGGGATAATGAATGCTTGCTTCCACAGTTGAGGCACGGTGCATTCTTGGATGAAACGGTTTATTAGAATGCTAATGGGATAGGCAATGGCATCTGCAGCTATGTGTAAGAAATAAGAGGGAATGTTATCAGGGGCATTAATTTCTGGAGGAGTTTCTTAATAGTGGTAGTAGATACAGGTTTTAAAGTGAATAGAGAGGGAAGTAGAGATGGCGGATTTGAGGAGGGTTCAGTTGGCGGGGAAGTAATAGTAGTGGAAGAGGTGGAAGATGGGCTGTGTGAAGTACAAATGGGGTTAGGGTTGATTATGGTAGGAGGAGGGAGTGTGTTAGATGAGAAGGAAGAGGTGAGTTTGCTAATAGAGTCGATGAAAAGGAGTTAAACTGAATAGCTAAGTCCAAGTCTTGGATGTTTGGGTCTGGGGTTGGGGAGTGTGGTTTGCTGGGGTTGAGGAGGGTGGAAATTCCCTTCCAGAATCTTTGGGGTTAGTTTTATTATTGTTCTGGAGTGTGAAGAAGTATGTTTGTCTATCAGAGGTTATTAGCTTTTACTTTATTTCAAGGGTTTTATATGCAATATGTTTGTCTGGTGTCTTGTTTCTCAGATAGAGTCCCCAGGCTTTGTCTCTAAGCCTCATGGTAGAGAGTAGTTTTGGGCTGAGTTAGTTTTTATTCTTTTGTTCAGAGAGGGCTTGGGAATCAAGTATTCCTAGAAATGTGGAGTTAAAGTGGGCAACTGCTTCTTCTAGGGGCAGTAACTTCAAATTGTTCCAATTAATTGCTTTCAGGAATCAATGAAAATTGAAGGGTTAAAGTTTTTGTCATTGGTAGTGATGTAGTTGTGGGTGCGATTAGAGATGCAGGTGAAAGTGGGCAGGTGATCACCAAGAGGGTCAGGAAGAGTACCGCTAGAAAATAGTGGGGTGTGACACTAGAACCCAGTCAAGGATGGTGCCACTGGAGGGGTCTTTAGAAGGGTGAGTTATGGTATTGATTAGCTGGGAAAAGTTGTATAGATTGATGTTAAGAGGGTTGGTTGGAGACTGGATGGAGGCCCAGTTAATATTGACATCTCCTAGAATTATGGTTTCATTGCTAATATTGTCAGAGAGCCAAGAGAGGATATTTTCAAGTGTTGAAATATTGACCCCTGTGGGAATGTAGAGGGATGCTAGGCAAATGTGTTTGTGCTTATTAACTTGGAGGAGAGAGAGGAGTAATTCAGCATTGTTAAATGTGGGGGTAGGTTTGTTATATGGGGTAACTAGCAAGGAAGAGGAGTAAAGGAGGGCAACTCCACCGCCTTTCTTTTGGGTCCTGTCTTTTCTAATGATTGAGTAGCTGGGTGGAGTTATTTCAGAGTCTTTTATGGAGGGCTTTAACCAAGTTTCTGAAATAGATAGTATATCAGGTTTGTTATGTGTGAGCCATGCATGGAGGGTAGGGACTTTATTCACTATACTTTGTGAGTTTAGAGAAGTAAAGTATATAGGCTTGTGTGAGGAGGAGGAGGGGCCGGGGTTGGGATGGATATCGCCAGATAAAAGGCAGGTAAAGAGATGGCAGATGGGGTTTGAAAGATAGTTGATTAGAGTATGAAAATGGTTTGGGTCAGCTGAAATGATTAAGGGGTGTTTATTTGCTATGGGGATAGAGTATTTCTGAGGGGTGAAGAGTTTGAAAGAGAAGGTGAGGAGCTGTGTTATTGGGTGAAGATGGGGAGAGATGGGAAAGTGTGATTGTGAGAGTGGGGTATTCAGATGGTAGGTTGTGTGGTAAAGTTGTAGATGGTAAGAAGTTTCAGGTTGGGTGAGGTGATAAAGATATGATAGTTTAAGAGAAAGTGATAGAAGACATAGGATGGAATAAGGGTTTAGAGGCATGTTGAGAAGGTTACTTAGTATTGAGTGTTGTAGTTGTCTACTATGTATGAAATAGTGCAGGGGATAAGAAGTGTTTAGCTAAGGTAGTGTAGAAAAAGAGTTGTGGGAGTAGAGCTGGATGTAATTAGGATAGGTAGGTGAGTGAGTGTATTAGAAGTGGGATGTATTGAAATGTAGTACCTGTGGGAGTGGTTGGAAATTGGATAATAGGCTGATGGGGGTGTGTCTAAGGTGTTGATGGGTGATTGGTGTAGGGAAAAAGTGGGTGTGGAAACAAGAGGGATATAGCTAGATGCACTGGGGGCGGGTGAGATTTGGGGGCAGGGTAGCGGGAAGATACCAGGAGAGGATCGAGAGCCAATCAGTGGAGCAAAGGTTACAGGAGAGTAAGTAGTAGCAGGGTAAGTAAGGAATTCTATATGTAATATGGATGGGAAAGTAGGAATGAAGATATTGGCAGAGTAAAAGCAAGAAATAAGTGAGGGAAAAGTAGTGACAATGGGGAGGGGACGCCCTCTAGTGGTCAATGCAGAGAATGCACTAGGCCAACTAGGTAGGTCTAGGGGCTGAGTAAGATAAAATAAGGAAGAGCTGGTGAAACCCAGGGAAGAGATGGGAGAGAAGTGGATGGGAGAAAAAGAGAAGTGTCTAGGCTGCTGGCTGACCTGGCAGGGAGATAGTTTGCATAACTAACAAACAGAGTTAGAAGCAGTGGAGGCCCAAATAGTATCACACACACATACTTTCTTAGTATCCTCTGGGAGACTCTGTTCCAATGTCCAAGTGGGGATTTGAGTATTATCACATCATCTGTGCCTTGATTTTCAGAGGCCTAAAAATTTGGGCTCAAACTTTTACTATGACCTTCTTAACTGATTTTACTTTTTGTTGTTTGTTTATTTATGTGTTTATTTCTTTATTTAATGTTATTTTTTAAACTGTTGTTCATTTAACAAATAAAGATCATTACTATACTTGCAGTTTTCCTTTACTTCACAAAACACATTCAACTCCTGATATTCTGTTAACTTTCTATGCCAGTAGTACCAATATTTAAAACATCTCTGATACGGGGCTATAACTTGAAGGGCCAAACAAGATTGCAATTATGCAGCATTTAACTGCATACAAAAGAAATGTGGTGTGACCATTTCCCCTGATGATTTGCAGTATACTATTTTACCTAATGATTAAAAAAACAGTGCAGCAACCACAGACTACCAACTTCTGCTGAAAATGCTGGTTTTTTGTTTTGTTTTATTTTGTTTTTTTAATTCAGGCTACCTGATGCACCATAAGCCAATGATAAAGGCTGTTCCTTTTATTAGTTAGCAGCACAAACATATCACTCAAAGGTACCTCATTATGAAGAATGTTTTTCATTTTCTGTTTTCAAAGTTCCATGTTCCATGTTCCATGTTACCTGTTTCTACTACCACATCCACAGCAACATCATGTACAACTGAATGTCGATTGCTGTCTCTCCATACATGATGTCAGAGCTTCGTAAAGTGATCTTTCCACAACCACCTAAACCAGTGTCCCACTTTCCCATTCCTACCCCGATAGTGAACAAGCCAGACTGTGCCCCCCCCCCCCTTTGCAAATTCCTGGATCCGCCACTGTTTGAGTTAACAAAGTTCAGGAACTTTTGTGAAAGTGAGTTTGTGCTCATATAGGTTTCCCAGTTAATGGAGGGATAGTTGAAATCACCCATTACTAGGGTGTTAAATTGTACTTTAATTGTCACAAGTAGGTATAAGTAAGCTGTGTAGGATTCTTGGTTCATGGAAGGGAACCTGTAACTGACGATGACATGAAGGGGGGGTCTTACCCATGGTAATTTGGACTTGGAGTAACTCCATATAATTACCTTGTCTAACCAGTCTGGAGGTGTAATTATCTTTAATGAAGATAGATACTCCACCTCATTTGGTTCCCACACCTTCAATTTAACATCTGAAAGTGTGGAAGGCATTGTAGCCTTGCAAGGCCGGGTACTTTCTACGGTTTTGAACCAGGTTTCTGTGACTGCACAGACATCGACAGCTTCTAGGAAGAGGACTGCTTCTGGAGAGTGCAGTTTCTGATTAAAACTCCTAGCATTTAGCAGCATGACCCTTAGTTTATTTGTGTTTGATATTTTTACGTCAGAAATTTTGTTTTTGTGACCATGCCTAAAAAAGGCATTATGGGAAGGTAAGTGCCTTAGCCAGCAACTGAAAGCCTAGAGGTGCCAAGTGAAGACCATCTCTGCAAAGCAGCGTGGTCTATCCACCATGTCATCCCAGGCTGGCAGGAACTGGATCCCCTTAGTGATACCAGAAACTAAGCCAGTTATGGAAGTCAATGATTTTCTGTTAATATTGTGGTATCATCTTAGGTGAGGGTAAAATACTGATCAAAGCTATGGTTATACCTTCCTGGGACACATAATCAGAGAGCTCAATCATGTCTCTCATCATATAGTCTAGAGAGGTACATCTAAAATCATTCACACCAACATGAACTATGACAGAGACATAATGGTACTTGTTGCTGAGAAACTTGAGTGCATATGTGATCTGATGAATCCTTGCACCAGACAGGCAGTTGACCGTAACCTTCTCCTTGTTTAACATGGTGAGTGGGGCAGCTGTATGTTTCACTGTACAGTCACCTATATCTGAAACATTTGGAATAGATGTGCATTGCCTTATTTGGTGATACAATAGTGCCAGTGTTTTTTATGTGTATGGGTGCTTTGAGTATTGTGTTAGGTATAGCATGTTTGTGTTTTGGTGGTCTCTGGTGTTTAGGTAGGTTTCTGGAGAGTACCTCTACATATAAAGGTTTATGTCAGGGTAATCCTATAGGCTAGGCTTGTAAAAGGCTCCAGGGCCATTAGCCTAGTACACATCTATGAACCTATGAACCTATGTATCGGGTGCATATTATAAGTAGGAGTTGTGGTGTGTGAGCTGACAACCTGTTTAGTGTTGCTGTTCTAGGCATGAGAGAGCAGTGATTCCAGATTCTTAATGTAGAAGCATCTCTTGCAAATTGTACTTGAGTGATTTAAGAGAAAAGGGTTGTCAGCGTACATGAGGCAATTGCTACACTGCCTTAAAATACCTATGTCAACCAGGCTAGCAGGAGAAACAGAGGGAAACTGACAGTCGATAATGCAAGGTTTGAACCTGATATCTCTGCACATAAAGAGAAAAGATAGGGGTATCTGACAGGGAGCTATTTTAGGGGACTAACCTATGGGGTATACAGTAGGAGGTCTGTAAAAAAGAGGATCTATAGGGTCTGATGCTGATAGGTAAGAGGTAAAATCACCGTTGGGCTGTTCACTGAACAGCTGAGAGCTGTTCAAGAACTGCTCTGCTAGATACCAGCCACTCCTAAGGGAAAATACATCTGTTGGCACTTTTGTGTCTATAACCACCAAGAGTTACCCCCTCCACATGGCGGTGAGTGAAGGTACACTACACACAAACAAGAGCAAACCACCTAATACAAAGAAACCAATGAAAAAGCTCAAACTGAGCTCTGAACCAGTAACCTTCAATTAGTTAGTCCAACTGCACATTCATGCCATGAGGGTACTGGTGGGGGGGAGGGGTGTCTCAAAAAAAGATGTCCTGATTTTTAGTGCTCAATCCACATACAGAACTATGGCCAACAGAAGTGCAACGGAACAACAGAATAATAGCAGAATACTTTTTTTCTTAAATTAAACAGAGTAAAAAGCAGCACAGTTTTTCTGGGTCTATATTATATTATCGAACTTTTAATAGTTTGAATCATTAAAGACTGAACTGTTAAAAGTTTGAATGGATATAAAATATTTTTAAAAGAAAAAAAAAACTAAAGGCTGTAAGCAGGGGGAAATCCCACCCTGCACCCCCTACACCCCCCCGTTACTTAAATATACCAACTCCGAGATCGCACTTCAGTGCAATACAGTGAGGAAACTGAAGATTTCCATTTTCTACATTGTAGTGCGATCTTTATGTTGGTATATTTAAAGAGCGGGTGGTGTAAGGGGTGCAGGGGGACTTGCCCCCCTGCTTACACCCTTTTGTTTTTCTTTTTTCTTTTAAAAATATTTTTATAGTCATTGAAATGTTTAACAGTTCGATCACTAAAGTTCGATCTTTAATGCTTCGAACTATTAAAAGTTTGATACTACATTATAGACCTGTTTTTTCTTAAATACTTACGTTTGTAAGCTAGACCAGTCTCTTAACTTCCAAAGCCAAAATGAAAACTGAAGGGAAAGGGTTAGTTCTCTTTTATTCTGGTCCCGGAAACTATATCGCTTAGAATATTATTTATTTATTTTATTTATTTTACATTTGTATACCAGGAATGTCCAACTTGAACAAAGGCCCATTTTCAGCAGATGCCTGGGGAGAAAAGCTCCATAGAACAAAATTTACAGAAATAAAATAAAGTTTAACAGCCAAAAGTAAAAAACATTTTTAACAAGAAATTATGTGAAAAATGAGTATATAACAAATAACATAATACATAGTGTACAATTCAGAATACATAATACATAGAATACAATTCAAGCATAAGAGATAACATTCAAGTATAAGAGAAGACATTAATAAAACTTGAAAAAGAAATAGTAACATGAACTATAGATGTAAGGAAAGAGAGTTAAATGATATGAGTGACAGGGAAGTGAAGAGATGGGTTGAAGGTGGGTCAGGATAAAAGTATAGGGGTGAAACTAAATAGAATTAGATAGAGAATCAAAGTAAGAAAGTGTTAGAGGTAGAAAGACATATGTCAATCTGGTTTGGTACAGGAGCAAAGCCAGTTGTTGGTTACATGTTCCTTTAGTAATTTCTTGAATTTAGAGGTGTTGAAGTATTTAGTATTGCTTGTAGTAAGGAATTCCATAATTTAGATACTTGATTTGAAAATAGGGAATCTCCGTAGCTATTATTAGATTTGGTTACTTTTAGTAGGTTTTTGTTGGAGGACCTTAGTGATTGGGGACAGTAATAGGACTGAATTAGATGTTTGAGAGAAGGGCAGTTAACTGGATGGTGAAAGATGGTTTGAATAAAATTTAACTGGTTAAAGGTTAGTAGATTAGGAAATTCAAGTAATTTTAGTAGGTACAGAACAGTGCAATGGTGGGATCTATATGGAATCTTAGAGGTGAATCTTGCTATTTTATTATAACAAGACTCAAATTTATTTAAATAATTTTTCTAAGGTTTTTGAAAAGTGGGGAAGTGTATAGTATTGTGGGAACAAGGTGAGTTGTGGATATGGCCTTTCTGGTGGAGTCAGTTAGGGAGGCCTTGATTCTATAGAGGGAGCCTAGCTTGATGTGCACCTTTTTGATAGTTATTGCTTGTAAGATCTAAGGTTGTTGTCTATGGTCAGCCCTAGGAGCTTGGTATGTTCCACTGGTTCTATTATAGTATTATTGGAGGAACAGCTGGTCAAGGGGGAAAGGTGGTCTTGTAGTTTATTACTGGTAAACAGCATGAGCTTGGCTTTATTGGGATTGAGAATAAGTTGTGAGTCAGAAAGATAGTTTTCAATGTCATTGAAGGCACACTGAGCTGTTTGCAGAAGTGTAGGTATAGAAGGAGCTGAGCAAATAAGAGTGGAGTTGTCTGCATATTGTATGGTGGTAGCATTTTCAGTAGTAGAGAAGAGTTTACTTGTGAAACTAGTGAAAAGTAGTGGGCCAAGTGTGGATCCTTGAGGTACACTGACAGTGACAGGTAAAAGAGAAGATAGTTCATTGCACCATTTTACAGCCTGTTGACAGCTGAATAAATAACTTGGAAACCTAGAGAATGTGGATTGGGGCACGTTTAATGAGGCTTACATGTTAGAAGTTTCTGATGTGAAACTGTATCAAAAGCTTTTGACATATCAAGAATGATGAAGACTACATGGAGGCCAGAATTTCTAAGTTGGTTGATAGAACTGGTAAAACTGACAAGAGCAGTGGCAGTAGTGGTAGTGCCTGGGCCTAAAACTGTGCTGGGATGGAGACAGAAGTTTGTTGTTTAGCAGCTATTGGAATGGTTGTGTATATATGCATTTTTCCAGAATCTTTGCACAGGGGGAGAGAATGACTATGACCTATAGTTATTGAATTCTGTTGATGTGTCACCTTTATGTAGAGGGATGATGTAAGAGATTTTCCATAGTTTTAGTATGTATTGTTCAGTAACTGATCGATTGATAAGAATGGAGATTGGGAAACAGATGACATCTGATGCTATTTTGAGGAATTCATTGGGAAGTTGGTTTGTTGCATTTGAGGAGGGCTTCAGTCTAGACATCAGCTTCTTAATGGTGCTAGTTTGAATAGGTTTAATTAAGAAGGAGTTGAGGCTGTCTATGTCTGTGTAGGTAAAGCTACAGGGGTGTTACTGTTATTGTGTACCAGGGATAGGATAGAACTGACAAAGTAGGAGTTGAACTGGGAGGCTGTACTATCAGTGAGGTTAGTAGTGGTCAGGTGTGCAGCTGAGGTCTGATCTGGTTTTGGCAGACTATTGATGGCTTGCCAGAATTTCTGAGGTTTGTTCTGGTGCTTAATTTGCATAGTTGTGTAGCATTCCTCTTGTGAAGTTTAATTTGTTTTTTGGCTAAGTTATGCAACTGACTATAGCTGAGCAGAGTTGTTTCATTTTTATTGTTACGGTAGTGGCACCAGGTCATGCCCCTTAGTTTAAGGAGCTTCCTAGTCTCTTTGGTGGTATATGCTTGGATTATTACAGCATTTTCTTAGTGGGTGGATGTGCTTGAGAGGGGACCAGTCACATTTGTGCAGAAGGGTTTTAAAGATTTCTGGTGAGAAATTTATTTTGTTACATATATATTTATAAACTATGTTTTTAGGTCTGTGATCGCTTAGGTTGTCAGGAAGACAACCAACTCTGTAATAGAGGGAAGGTTTATTATTTTAGGTTCCAATCCAGTATAGATTGTTTTTTACTGTGCTTGTCGACCCTGGTAGAAGATTGTATTACAATGTGGTGATACTCATATTTGAGATTCCCTCATCTCTTTTCTAATTTGCTTACATACACGGTCAGAGAAATGGATGACAAATAAGCAGGGGCGGCCCGTGCTATTGGACTGCCAGACTGCAGCCCCCTCAACTATAAAATAAAGAAAAAATAAAGAAATAAAAAAAAAATTAAAAATTGCGGACTTTCGCGCATGCGCACTAGTCCGGACTGCTGCTGAGAAAGTCTGGAGCATGCGCAGATTGTCTCAGCAGCAGTTCTGACTGGGAAACATGAAGAACGGAGCTCCCAGAAGTCTATGCAGTTTTAAACTGCATAGACTGTCCTGGAACTCGCTGGGAAAATGCGTTGGGGTCGGACTGCAACGTCAGCAGTCTGGAATTTATCGGGCAGGGTCTGGATTGGAGTTTGCTGCAGTCTCGTTGGGTGTGGATTTGCACGAGTTTCGTAGCTTACTCAGGATTTATGGTTTCCTACAGGGATTTGGAAGATCATGTGTGTGTGTGTGAAAATGCCCCAGGTGCAATATACTGGTGGTTAGACTCATGGTGGTGGGGTAGGGAATACCTCAGGCTTGAACCCTGTACCTTGTATGCAGGTGTTAAAGACCTGAATTCCCTACCCACCACCATTTGTAAAAAAAATTGCAGATTTTTGCCTCATATTTGATCTGATCTGTTCCTCATAATATCTGTGGTTTGTAAATGTTGCAATACTTGATATTTGATGGTGCAGTGGTAGCATTGTTGCCTCACAGCTGCAAGTTATCAGGTTTGATTCTTGGCTGGGGTGCCATCTTTGTGAGGTCTGTATCTTCTCCCTGTGTTTGTGTGGGTTTGCTTTTGTGTCCTCCCATGTTACAAAGACATGTCTGCATTATTTCTTCCTGGGCCTCTGCTGAAAATTGTTTTTTTGTTCCAAGTCAGACTGTCCTGATTAACAAATGTTAAATAAAATTGACAGGCATTTCAGACTTCAGGTTTCTGAATGTTTAATTCCTTACATATTTGATGGTGCAGTGGCAGTATTGTTGCCTCACAGCTATAGGTTTTCTGGTTTGATTCTTGGCTGGGGTGCTTTCTGTGTGGAATCTGCATCTTATCCCTGTGTTTGTGTGGATTTGCTCTGGTGTCCTGCCATTTTACAAAGACATGTGTCTACAGTATTTCTCCCTGGGCCTCTGCTGAAAATTGTTTTTGTTCCATCAGAAGTAAAATTGACAGGCATTTGAATTTCAGACTTCATATTCTTCAGAAAATACATAGTAAAACAACTTTTTATTCTCAAAATGTGTGTTGAGAGTAGGGCAAAGGTGATACCTGGTACATCCAAACAACGAAAAATCTACCCGTATAAAACATCAATGTTTATTAAAAGAACATGTTGATCTCTCTGAATACGTGTCTCAGGTAGGTATGACCTTGCAGTGAGCAGATTTCTACATTCACCAAGGATAATGTCACAGCAAAAGATGATTAAATTCAATAATTGGCTTAGTTGCTGGTGTCTTTCTAGGCCAGGGGGGGTTCAATATTTGTCAGCATGGGAGGACATGGTTAACAAACCACACTGCTTTACAAAGGATCATCTGTATGTGTCTCCCCTAGGTTTCTGAATATTGGCTAAAACTTTAGCCACCCCCCTTAGAACGTTTTTAAGCAATACCAAATTGACAAACCTACTGACATAACAAATAAAACCCATAGAAACTTAAAGGTGTTACTGCTCAATGCTATGAGCCTAAACAAGAAACTCCACACCCTACAGGCTAGGGATGGCTTGCACCTGTCACCCCTGGGCTTTCAGATATTGGCAAAGGCTCTTGCCACCCCCATAGTGCCTTTTTTAGGCAAGGCTCAAAAGACAAACCCACCTCCATAGGTATCACAAGGGATAAGAAACTAAGAGTAATGCTACTCAATGCCAGAAGTCTAAACCTCAAGATGCACGCACTCAAAACTCTCCTTAGCATGGAGAACATCGATATCTCTGCAGTAACAGAAACCTGGTTCAAGGCTCCCGAGAGCACCCCAGCACTACCAGGTTATACCTCACACCATGCTTTTCGGCCCCAAAACTTGGACCGAACCACAAAAGGAGGGGGAGTATTAATATTCATCAAAGATACCCACACCTCCAGGTTGGTGGCACAGCATGAAGCATCAGAGACTATCCATGTGCAACTAACAGTGGGTAAAACCTGCCTTCCAGTTTATAGCCTGCTAAAGACCACCCTCCCAAACCCAGGAACCCCTCTCAGCCTTCCTGAGAACACTGGAAAATATGAAGGTCTCTCCTAACACCATTATATTGGGCGACTTCAACTACCCAAACATAGACTGGGAGCATTACTCTAGCTCCAACACCCTAGCCCAAAGGTTCCTAGAATTTATAAACTCAAATGCTATGGAACAACTTGTTACCACTCCCACAAGAGGGGAAAACATACTGGACCTGATCATCACCAACATGGGGACTCTATGCTCCAGACCAGAAGTGTATCCCTCACTGGTAAGATCAGACCATAAACTAATCTCACTGGATATTCACATCCCGACCCCACCCCCTGCCCAGAAAACCACAGTAAAAACTTCTCTAAAGCAAATTTCACACTCCTCAAAACCGAGGTGGAATCCTTCAAAGCCCCCGGGCCTGTGGAAAATACAGCCCAGACCTCAGCATCCTTTATAAACACATTCTATGAACACCTTCAGGAATGCATGGATCATGCAATCCCAAATAAAACCAAGACCCAATCCTCCAAAGGCAGGCGTCCTGTCTGGTGGACCCCAGCCATAAACAAACTATACAATAGAAGGAGGAAGCTACTAAATGATAGAGCAAAATCCCAAAAAGGGAAGGCATCTCTGATCAGTATTAGCAAAAAACTACGGGCACTCATAAAATCGTCTAAGGCCAGCTTTGAGAGAAAAATTGCACAGGACACTAAGGATAATCACAAGGCTTTCTTTAGTTATGTTAGGAACCTGAGTGGGAATTCCCAGATATGCTCAGAATTAGTCCAAAATGACAAAAAATACACCAAACCCACAGACATTGCCAACATCCTAGCTGACAGGTTCAGCGCAAACTCCCCCCCCCACCAAAAGGACAAATATCTATCACAGCAGAGTGCTGCCCCCCCTGACATCTCAGATGCTCAGGTAAGAGCGGACCTCTCCAAAGCAAAAAACACAGCATCAATGGGACCAGACGGTGTCCCGGGCTGCGTCCTATATGAACTCCAAGAAGAGATTAACCCAAACATAAAACTACTGTTCAATCTCAGGGTTACTACAGGATATGTACCCAAAGAGTGGCGTACAGCAACAGTGGTCCCTCTCCACAAAGGTGGTGCCTCAACGGATCCTGGAAACTTTCACCCCATAAGCCTGACTAGCTTGGTCTGCAAAGCTATGGAAAGGATCATCATGGACCTCATAAATAAAGATATTGTGAACCTACAGACACTGGATCCTACCCAGTTCGGCTTTGTTAAGGGCAGATCCTGTCTCTTAAACCTGGTCAATTTCTTTGAAACAGTTACCAAGGCCATTGACAAGGGGAAGGTGGTCCACACAACCTACCTGGACCTCGCAAAAGCCTTCGATACAATACCCCGCTCGGGCATTATATAAACCCCTATGTCACTAAATGGGTTGCAAACTGGCTCAAGGACAGAACCCACATGGTTAGAATTGCTGGAGCCATGTCAGACTCCAAACCAGTTACAAGTGGCATCCCACAAGGCTCAGCCCTGGGACCTCTCTTGTTCGGTATATATTTCTCGGAGGTACAGGCCAACACGGAAGGACTGTGGCTGACCAAGTTCGCAGATGACTGCAAACTGGGCGCCATAATTGACTCTCCAGCCGACACAAGCATCCTCCAAAAGGGCCTCATAGAAACAGACAACTGGTGCCAGAGCCATGGCCTCAAGCTAAATGCCAAAAAGTGTATTGTCATCCCCTTTGGCAAAAACAAAGTGCTCACAAATTACCACATAGGTGGTAATCCATTAAGTATGGAAGAAGTAATTAGGGACCTGGGGACCCAAGTTGATAGCAATCTCTCATTTGACAACCACGTGGCCAAAGTGGTTAGAAAAACATTTTATATAGCCCACCTAATCATGAAGGGATTCACATCTAGATCAGGGGAGGTCATCGTGCCTCTTTACTCATCCCTCATCAGGCCCATAATTGAGTACAATGCCCCTTTTGGGATGTACCTTACCAGTCACCTGCAGCAACTGGAAAGACCCCAAAAGTACCTCACCAAGAGGATCAAAGGGCTCAAACAGATGCCATATGCTGCCCGGTTAAAGAAACTCCAGCTCTACTCAGTGGCATACCGCCTGCTCAAAGGCGATCTGTGCCTGATGTATAAAGCCATGTCCAACCCGGAATTAATGGTCATGCTGCACCTCAGAAAATCCAAATCCCATCAAGCTACACGCTCGAGAGACTTGAATCTCAGCACTGAAATAAATAGGACATGCTGGAGGGACAGATTCATAACCCAGAGGCTCCCTTCACTCTGGAATAAAATCCCAGTCCAGGTTAGGCAGAGTCCCTCATTGACTCTCTTCAAGAGGAATCTTGATGAGTGGATGGGAGATCGTAGGTTTACCCCGGGTATCATTTCTGTGTCACTGTTAGACAGAGGCACAGTATACTAACCTCGAAAAAGGGCATAGCAAAATTAATTTAAAATGGGTGGCGAAAGCCAAACACACTCTGACTAGGCTTATAAATGCCCTAGGGCAGATAGCCTAGTATGAACCTATGAACCTACAAGCTCTCCTCACTGTGGAGACTATAGTCATCTGTGCTGTTACTGAGACATACCAACGTCTGTGTGGTAAGGACTGAGCCATGGTTTAAATCCACAGAAAGTACTCAGTGTCTTCCACACATTTAGACCATCCACTGCACAGACAGAGACAAAAGGTGTAGGTGTCTCTGTCTATATTAGTGAAAAGCATAACTCTATGCTGGTTAACAGAATGATGCCCTGGAATTTATCTGCATACAAATCACCATAGACAAAGTGCCATACCATAGCTTAGCAAGCTATATGTCATCTTCTATGTCCCTAGAATTCTATAGCTTGTACCTAGACCTACTGGAGACACTCACCATTAATCCAAATACCATATTCAGAATATGGGAGACTTTAGCCATCCCTGTATAGACTGGGAAACATACACTGCCTCATACTTACAGGCACAATTATTCCTGGACTTTACTAACACAAATATCCTTGACCAGAAAATTCACACATCTGCCAGGGCTTCAAACATACTGGACCTGGTACTCATCAATATGGGGGAATGTTACCCCACCCCCCCACCATGTCACATCCTCACAGGTGAGGTTGAGTCACAAAGCTGTCTCCTTTGAAATAAAAATCAACTCAGTAACTCAGCAAATTCTGTATCAATCAAGAACTGTTCCAAAGGAAACTATTAAGTAATAATTTGTCAAAATTCAACACCCCTCCCAACCCCGAGTTCACAGCAATCTATGCAGCATTATTCACAGAGACCCTGCACAGCCATGTGGCTGTTGTACATACTAGAAGTAAGACCAAAATGAACTCTAAAAATAAACCACACTGGTAAAATCCTAACCTTAGTAGGGAATATTACAAATGAAAAAAAGTCAAGGCTAAAATCAGGCAGAGCAACTCTCATAATGATGGGAGCTCTCTAATTAAACTAAACAGGAAACTAAGAGGAATAAGTCCAACAAAGCCAGTTACAAGGTCAAAATAGCCTCACAGGCTAAAGACAACCACATGGCCTTCTACAGCTATGTTCGAAACCTTAAAGACAGCACACATCAGTGTGCTGTGGTGGTGGTCATTGATGTCACCTTCACTGAGCAGAGCAACACAGGGAATTTGCTGGCTGACAAATTCATCTCAAACTTCAAGCACCCCATCTCTCCCTTCCCTCCCACCATGAAATACCTGCTAGCATAACCCCCACAACAATTGACAGGGGGAGGTCCTGGTGCCACTTGCTAAGGCCAAAAACACAGCCTCAGTGGACCCCAGTAATATTGAGGGATGCCTTCTAAGTAGCATAAAACATGACCTATCAGGACCACTTGAGTTACTTTTCAACTATAACCTTAAAACAGGCTTTGTACCATGCAGATGGAGGACTGCAATGGTTTTCTCATTTCACAAAGGTGGACCATCAACTGACTCTGGAAACCACAGACCTGTTAATCTGACCAGTTTAATAAGCAAAACCACAGAATGAATTATCATGGAAATAATCAAAAAAGTCATAGCCAACCTTCAAACACTGGATCTGACCCAGTCTGGCCTTTTCAATGGAAGGTCGTGCCTAATAAATTTGGTGGACTTCTTTGAGAAGATCACCAAGGCAATGGACTAGGAGAAAATGGTGCATAGCACCTACTTGGACCTAGCTGAGGCATTTGATTCAATACCCCACTCAGGTATAGTTCACAAACTCACAAATTGGGCATAAACCCCTACACTGGATACTGGATAGGTAGCTGGCTCACAGACAGGACCCAGGAAGTCAGGAATGGTGATACCACCACAACTTAGAGGCTGGTCACATAGCAAGGTACCTCAGAGATCTGTGCTGGGATCAATCCTATTTGGCATCTACTTCTCAGACATAAAATTAATGTCAAGGGCCTTTGGCCGACCAAGTCTGCAGATGACTACAAATTTGGAGCTATCATAGATTCCCCGATGACACAAACATCTTACAAGAGGTTCTAACACAGACAGATGACTGGTGCTAAAGTCATGGATTAAAATTCAATGCCAAGAAATGCATTGCAGTGCCTTTTGGGAAAACTGCCACCCAGGCTAATTACTCCATCGATAAGACACCCCCAAGAGTTGACCCAGTAGTCAGGGATCTGAGAATATAAGTAGACAGAAATCTGGCCTTTGACCAACATGTGGCCAAGGCAGTAAGAAAATCATTTTATGCCACCCAACTTGTAAGTAAGAGTATGGCATTCAAGTCCAAGGATGTCATAGTGCCACTTTATTCAGGCCTTATCAGACTCATAATTGAGTATAATGCCTCCTTTGGCATGTACCCAACCAGACATGTACAACATCTGGAACGTCCACAGTGATTCCTTACCAGGAGAATCCAGGGTATAACATACTGCCTTATATGGATCACCTTAAAGCTATAGCTCTATAATCTGTCACCTACAGGTTACTGAGACGGAATCTATGCTCATGGGTGCTGGAACCATAGAGTCGGGGGGGAGCCCCCCTCCCACACTTTTACAGCTGCAAGACCTGTTGGGAAAAATTAATGAAGTGGAGTTTTCACACTAACGTGGATTCACATGGGGAAGATAAACTAAGTAAACCAGCTGTTCTTGTTCTCTTATTGCTCTGGGTTACAGAAGTTATGTTGCCGCTGTTCCATTGGTGCTGCCAGAGTCAGAGTCATGCCTGAGCAGCCTGCCTGTCCCTGTAGGAGTGGTTACTGACTAGAAACTGTAGTTTTATTGGCCATTTTGGCTCAATTCCAAACTCCTTGATCTCTCCCTCTTAAAACCCTGCAGCCGCGTGTTTTGGTGTCTTTCCAGGCTTGATAGTTGTTGCTGAAGCACCTACCAAGGGGAGTAAATGCTGAGAGAAGAAAGGAGCCACTTTTGAGATTTTAAGTATTTTCTTCTGATTTATTTCTTAGAAAAACTGCATTGCCACCTACGTTTTGGCGTTTTCTTGATTGCAAAAGTTGATATCTGTGTTAGAAACAGTATTTAGAACATACCTAGAGCCTGTTTACTGCATTTTTTGTGTTGCACTTAATTTAAAATCGTTTTTTCTTAAAATTGCATTTTACCTGGCTCTGACCTAGCACACACATGTGGGGGTCATTTATTGCACTGTTCTGACTAGTTTGCTACTTGTGTGTCTCTGCTATCCTTAAACAAAAACAATAAAACAAAAAAATCTTGCTATTTTCCCGCTTTCTATAATTTAAAAGAAAGTTCAGTTACAGAGTTGCTGTTCTGAACTGTTTGTAAGTTTCTTGGAGGCCAGTGCTTACTTGAGCTAAAGGGAAGTCTCTGTGTTCACCAGTGGCAGTGGTTAACACTGAGCAGCCTGTCTGTCCCTGTAGGAGTGGTTACTGCCTAGAAACTGTAGTTTTATTGGCTATTTTGGGTCAATTCCAAACTCCTTGATCTCTCTCTCTTAAAACCCTGCAACTCTCTTTTTGCGCGGTCTTGCGCTCAGAGCAGCGTCGGGCAGCGCCGCTTAAACAGGTTTAAAGTATTCCCGGCTCCACAAAGTCTGCTCTTCACTTTTTCCCTTAGAACTGCTCTAAATCTCAAAATAAGCACTCTATTTTCATTCTAAATCCCTGCACTTGCTCGTATAAGTAATCTCATAGGTAAACACTAATAAACTTAAGCACTACACCCTCTTATACTCATTTTAAGTACTTGCTCCCTATTGGTTCTTTCTGATCAGTCAATAAGTAGTTCCCTATATTATTCAGGCCTGTCCAAAGGTCAGTTTCGGGTTTACTCTCCAGTCCAGCTGGTGAATCCTTATGTATACAGACCACCTTTTCCTCCTCCCAACAAGCTCAAATATATGTGAGAGATGCAACTATATAGCCAAACTGGAGGCTGAGCTCTCTCAACCCAGTACTGACACAGCCAGGCAGGAGGAGAAGGTAACCACACACACCACAAATCCAGTCTCACATAAACCTATCGCATCAGCAAACCAAACACATAAACACACAAAAACATACTCGGAGGATCTAAATAAAAATCTGCCTAAGCAGCAGAGACCTCCAAAGCAGATATCCAAGCAACCCCTACCAAGAAACAATACCCACGTAGCATATAGCTCACAAAGTCAGTGTGCCACACAGTCACAGCCCTTAAGGCTAAACAACACACCTAATACTCTTGTAATAGGTGACTCTATTGTCAGACACACTGACGTCCCACTCACCAGACTGAACAAGGAGAAGGTCACTGTAAGCTGCCTGTCGGGTGCCAGGATCCGCCACATAACACAAGCACTCAGGTCACTCCAAAGCAAGTATAAATATGACTCTGTCATTGTCCATGCTGGTGTGAATGACCTGAAACGAACCTCCATGGACTACATGAAAAGAGACATAGAGGAGCTCTCTGATCATGTAGCCTAAGCCGGTATGACCCTGACCTTGAGTAGCATCTTGCCCTCACCAAGAATGATGCCACAGTATAAAGACAAAATTATCAATTTTAACAATTGGCTAAAGTATTGGTGTCATTCAAAGGAGATACAGTGTCTGTCAGCCTGGGATGACATGCTCGACAAGCGATGTTGCTTCACTAGGGATGGCTTGCACCTGTCACCCCTGGGTTTTCGAATACTGGCAAAGGCTCTTGCCTTCCCCATAGTGCCTTTTTTAAGCAAGGCACAAAAGACAAACCCACCTCCATAGACAACACAAAAAAAAAAAAACTAAGGGTAATGCTGCTCAACACCAGAAGTCTAAACCTCAAGATGCACGCACTGGAGACTCTCCTCAGTATGGAGAATATCGATATCTGTGCAGTAACAGAAACCTGGTTCAAGGCTCCCGAAAGCACCCCAGCACTAACAGGTTATACTTCATACCATGCTTTTTGGCCCCAAAACTCGGACTGAACCACAAAAGGAGGGGGAGTATCCATATTTATCAAAGATACCCACACCTCCAGGTTAGTGGCACTGCATGAAGCATCGGAGACCATCCATGTGCAACTAACAGTGGGCAAAACTGCCTTTCAGTTTGTAGCCTTCTACAGACCACCCTCCCAAACACAGGAACCCCACTCAGCTTTCCTGAGAACACTAGAGAATATGAAGGTCTCTCCAAACACCATTATATTGGGTGACTTCAACTACCCAAACATTGATTGGGAAAACTACTCAAGCCCAAACACCCTTGCCCAATGGTTCCTAGAATTTATAAACTCAAATGCTATGGAACAACTGGTCACCACTCCCACAAGATAGGAAAACATATTGGATCTGGTCATAACCAACATGGGGTCTCTATGTTCCACACCAGGGTATACCCCTCATTGATAAGATCAGACCATAAACTAATCTCACTGGACATCCATATTCCGTCCCCACCCCAAGCCAAAGAAACCACAGTGAAGAACTTCTCAAAAGCAAACTTCACACTTCTCAAAACCAAGGTGGAATCCTACAAAGTCCCCGGGCCAGTGGAAAATACGGCCCAAAATGCAGAATCCTTTACAAAAGCATTCTATGGACACCTACAGGAATGCATGGAGCATGCTATCCCAAATAAAACCAAGACTCACTCCTCCAAAGGCAGAAGACCTGTCTGGTGGACCCTGGCCATAAATAAGCTATACAACAGAAGGAGAAAGCTACTACATAATAGAGCAAAATCCCAAAAAGGGAAGGCATCTCTGATCAGTACTAGCAAGAAACTATGATTCCTCATAAAATCATCTAAGGCCAGCTTCGAAAGAAAAATTGCACAAGACACTAAAGATAATCACAAGGCCTTCTTTATTTATGTCAGGAACCTGGGAGGCAAGTCCCAGATATGCTCTGAGTTAGTGCAAAATGACAAAAAATACACTGAACCCACAGACATTGCCAACATCCTGGCAGAAAGGTTCAGTTCAAACTCACACCCCTTCCCCCCCAAAAGAGCAAATGTCTATCCCAACAGAGTGTAGCCTTCCTGAGATCACAGATGCACAGGTGAGAGCTGCCCTCTCCAAAGCAAAAAACACAGCATCAATGGGACCAGATGGTGTCCCGGGCTGCATCTTACACGCGCTCCAAGAAGAACTAAAACCTCATATAAAGTCACTGTTCAGCCTTAGCCTTACTACAGGATATGTACCCAAGGAATGGCATACAGCAACAGTGGTCCCACTCCACAAAGGTGGTGCCACAACAGACCCCAGAAACTATCGCCCTATAAGCCTAACTAGCCTGGTCTGCAAAGCTATGGAGCGTATCATTATGGAAATCATAAACAAAGACATTGGGAACATCCAGACACTGGATCCTACCCAATTCGGCTTTGTTAAGGGCAGATCTTGCCTCTTGAACCTGGTCAACTTCTTTGAAACAGTTACCAAAGCCATAGATGAAGGGAAGGTAGTCCACACAGCCTACCTGGACCTTGCAAAAGCCTTCTACACAATACCCCACTCAGGCATCATAAATAAGCTCACCAGCTTAAATATCAGTCCCTATGTCACAAGATGGGTTGCAAACTGGCTCAGGGATAGAACCCACATGGTCAGAATAGCAGATGCCATGTCAGACTCTAAACCAGTTACAAGTGGCATCCCACAAGGCTCAGTCCTGGGACCTCTCTTGTTCGGTATATATTTCTCCGAGGTACAGGCTAACATGGGTGGACTATGGCTGACCAAGTTCGCAGATGACTGCAAACTGGGTGCCATAATTGACTCGCCGGCTGACACAAGCATCCTCCAAAAGGGTCTCACAGAGACGGATAACTGGTGCCAGAGCCATGGTCTAAAGCTAAATGCCAAAAAGTGCATAGTCATCCCCTTTGGGAAAAATAAAGTGCCCACAAATTACCACATAGGTGGTAATCCATTAAGTACAGAAGAAGTAATTAGGGACTTGGGGACCCAAGTAGATAACAATCTTTCCTTTGACAATCACGTTGCCAAAGTGGTTAGAAAGACCTTCTATATAGCCCACCTTATCACGAAAGGGTTCACATCTAGATCAAGAGAGGTCATTGTGCCCCTCTACTCATCACTTATCAGGCCCATAATTGATGTACCTTACCCGACACCTGCAACAACTGGAAAGACCCCAAAAGTACCTTACCAAGAGGATCAAGGGACTCAAACAGATGCCCTATGCAGTTTGACTAAAGAAACTCCAGCTCTACTCAGTTGCGTACCGCCTACTCAGAGATGATCTGTGTCTGACGTATAAAGCCATGTCCAACCCAGAATTAATGGACATGCTTCACCTCAGGAAATCCAAATCCCTTAGAGTTACACGCTCCAGGGACTTGAACCTCAGCACAGAAATAAATAGGATATGCTGGAGGGACAGATTCATATTCCAGAGGCTCCCCTCACTCTGGAACAAAATCCCAATCCATGTTATGCAGAGTGCCTCACTGACCCTCTTCAAGAGAAATCTTGACGAGTGGATGGGAGATCGTAAGTTTACCCCTGGGATCTCTTCTGTGTCCCTGCTTGACAGAGGTACAGTAAACTAACCTTAAAAGGGCTACCTTCTGTGACCTACTATACAGAGGCACAGTCAACTAATCTAAAAGGGTGGCGAAAGCCAAACACACTCTGGCTAGGCTTATAAATGCCCTAAGGCAGATAGCCTAGTATCAACCTATGAACCTATAAACCTATGCCGGTAAGGAGAGTTTTGTTCCTTTCTTTGCAGGAGTTATGCTGCTCCCATGTGTGTGTGTGTGTGTGTGTGTGTGTGTGTGTGTGTGTGTGTGTGTGTGTGTGTGTGTGTGTGTGTGTGTAAAATACCCCAGTTAGATATACCTGGCGGTCAGTGTTACTCAGGCTCAAACAAGAGCCTGAATTCTCTACCCATACCACAACTTGTGATTCAGGGAATTGAGTCCATAGCTTTCCACTCTCCAGATTTTCACAGAATATTTGGCTCATAATGTTGGTCTGTTTCTCTTAAAATTTGTGTTTTTCTGGCAAATCAGTAAGAACTGAATTCACTAAATAATGATAGGTCTTTAAGTTTCAGTCTTCCTATCTTTCAGGAAACACATTGTAACACAAAACACTTTATTTTAGCAACTTTCCAAGATTATACTAGCAATATTTAAAATATGTCCCTGATTTTGGGCCTTTGCGCCCCCCAAATAAATTTTGGCTTTTTCCAGATTTCTTGTGCTGCGAAGTTGAGAGTTTTAGTTGATCGTCAAATGGATTTTACAAGGAGCTGAGAGCTTCAGGGAAAAGAAGTTTGGTCCTGCTTATGCCAAGTCGTCTTGCATTGTTAGTGGCACAACAGGTAGTATACTTGCTTTTGATACAGAAGGCTATAGGCACTACTCCCACAATATGCAGACGGATTGCTGATACAGTATTGTGTTGTACATTAATGGGAGTGGATGCTGCAATCCTATGAATGTCCTCCTTTGGAGGAGTTACCTAGTAACTATGAACTCATTATCAGTTTGCCATCCATTCCCCATTGCAAAATTAATAGCTTATCATTTTTTATGTAGCATAGGCAATTTATTCTTCAAGGGCAACAGTTCTTTATTTGTAGATGAAACAATGAAATATAAAGTTGTTTGCTGGCAGCAACCTCTTCATTAGTTACAGATCCCTTTAATGTGGAATTATTTAAATGACTTACTTCTGCAGAGATTTTGCATATTTACTGATATTTGGTGGATCGTAATGACAGAAGTTTGAGCAGCCATTTATGGTTGAAATTTTCTGAAATGGGTAGTTTTGTCATTATTGGGTCATACATTTTGTTTCATTACTTACTAGAAGACTGTTCCAAACTACAAACTTAAAACACATTCTAGCAAGAGGTGCTGTATTATACAAGCACTATAATTTAATACAATCAGGTTTATACAATCAGGAAGGTGAATCAAAGAATGTATGCATGTATGCTTGCTCGCAGGATGCATGAGATCAAAAAAGGGGAAGAGACCAGTCATCAATGGTGCCCCCAGGGTTTGGTGCTGAGACTTTGTCTGTTTGGCATATACATCTCTAAAGTTTAAGGAAATACCAAAGGGCTTTGTGCGACTAAGTTTGAGATGACTGCAAGCTAGGAGCAGTTATTGAAATCCCAAATGACTTAACCATCATGCAAGAAGGTTTGTCCCAAAGAATAACTGGTGCCAGAATCATGAATTGAAACTAAACTCCAAGAAATACATTATCATATCCTTTGGGAAGTCATCTACTCCAGGGAACTGCCAAATTGACAATGCCCCCTGAGAACTGACCCAGTTGTTTGGCATCTGGGAACTTAACTGCACAGTGACTTAACTTTTGACCAACATGTGCCCAGAGTCATAAGAAAGTCTTTCTATATTGCACAGCTTATAAACAAATTGATTCTGACTAGATCTAGAGATGTCATCGTCCCCCTTTACAAGGCCCTCATTAGGTCAATTATTTTGTATAATGCCTACTTTGGCAAGTATCTGTCCAGACCTATGCAACAATTGGAATATCCACAGAGATACCTTACTAAAAGGATACAAGTCCTAAATAGTAGGTCTTGCATGGACCACCTCAAAGATTTATCACTATACTCAGTATCCTACAGAGTGCTTAGAGGTGACATGTCTGGCATACCAGGCATCCTCCAACCTAATACAGATGGACCTACTGAACATCAGCAAGTCAAACAACATCAGAAATACTCAGTCCAAGTATCTAAACTGAATGTTGTGGAGAGATGGATATATATCCAGAACCGACAATCCATTCAAGTAAAACAAAGCTCATCCTTGTCCATATTCAAATGCAACTTGGATCTAGGGATGGGTAACAGAAAATGTACTTCAGGATTGCCCCTCATGCCACTAATGGATAGGGGCAGTTCCTAAATGCTGCAGCCCTTAAATAGGTCCCCTCAAATTATCTATAGTGTGATCACATTTATTCTCACTAGGGCTAATATACAATTATCAGCCATGGGATAGGTAAGACCAATCAGGAAATGTTAATTCAAGCACAAAAATGGAAACTGTCTAAGCTTAAAATGTCATCCAAGTGAACCTATGTTGTGGTAGTAAATCGTTTTAAAAAATTGCCCTTTTTAGATCACTAAGTGTCCCTGTCACCCCCCCCCCCAGTCTTCAACAGCTTCTGGCACCTCTGTCTATGCCTGGCATAAAAGGCATCCTCTGATCCAGCTGTGAACTTCCACAAAACGAACTGCATCAGAACTACTAAATCCAAGGATTTCAATGTTGTTATTACCTTAAATAAAACATGTTGGTGAGACAGATATGATCACAGAGGATCCCCATGCTCTGTAACAGGCTTCCCATCCATGTGACCCAAAGTCCATCTCTAACCCTGTTTAAGCATAACCTTGACCAATGGATGGAAAATTGGCAATACACCCTGGGTCTAGCCCCAACATCTTTGATAGACAGAGGTAAACAGTAATTCCTAAACTAGCATACATCACCCTGCATAACCTCTAGAAACTTGCTAACTAACATACCCCCTCCTAATAAACACCCATGATACAAAGTGATACAACTGGGTTGATTGCATGGTTAGCTTATAAATGTCCTGGTGATCATTAGCCTAGTACATATCTAGTATATACCTATGAACCTATGGACAATGTTGAATATTAGTGCTTAAATTCCTGGCATAGCTTTGGGCTTATATATGGTTTCTTTAAGCTCTTTACTCATTTGCTTAAGTGTGTTATTAAGTTAGGTAGAATGAAACCTCTAATAAGCAGACAGTAGACGAGCAGATGGGCAATAGGAAGTTCACTCCAGGGATCACTTCAGTGGGCTTGCTTAACAGGGCACTGGGAACTAACTCTGGGCGTCATGATGCCAGGGAATCTTTTGGGGCTAGATTTATATAGGCTTCAGGGCCATTAGCCAAGTACATACCTATGAACCTAAGTAATTTCTTTCTCTTCTTATATAATTTATTCATATGGGTATTCCACCACAGGGGGTTGTATTTAAATGTTTTGTTTTAATTTATTCAGGTAGGTACTGCCTCAGCAATACAATTATTTAAGTAGAAGTAGAAGTCAGAGGCATAACCAGAGGCTTTAGCAAATGAGATCCATAGGAGGAGGATTACAATGGAATTTATTTAGGACATTGACTAACTGAAGAAGGTTTGTTTTTTGAGAAGTCCCTATACATAGAGGCATTTACAAAAAAAATACCACCAGTTTTAAAGAAAAAGGTGATTGACTTATGGTCTGATTAACAAGGGGGATGTGGAGGTGTTCAAAAAGCGGCCATATTTGTGAGAACAACATCAAGGATATTGGGGTTCCTAAGAGGATTTTCAAGTATTTGAAAAAGAGAGCTAGCATTTATAATATTAAGGAAACATTCACTGGCAGTGTACAGTAGGTCAGATAGTTTATTGATGGATAGTTGAAGTCTCCTGTAGAAAGATATACACTTTAATTTGGATTTCAGCCAAAGTGTTAAGCTAGCATTCTCAGAGGAAGATATATAGGGCATTGTTTCTCTGTGCAGTGGAAATTTGTCTTGTTGATGGTGATTTGGACATCTAGGTGGTTCACAATAAATTTACGTCTCATTTACATGGTTGGATTTTTATTATTTTATAATTTTAACAAGTTTATGGTGTTTTTACACTATTTGATTTATTTTGTTTGACATCTAGGATTTAGACTTTCATGCCTGTGGAATCTGTCATTAGGTGATGATATCTGTGATGCCCATGCCCTGGCCCAGCAATCAAGGAACCTCAATGTTCACTACTAACACCAGAGAGGGCATCTCATATATGATGGAAAGGATAACAAATACACACAGTAAAGTACAATTTCCCTTAAGAGCACACAGAGATCACAGTCAGTCTGGGGCTGGTTGCTCCCTTGCTCTCCAGGTCCCCAATAAGACTCTCCATTGGCACAGCTATAGGGTCAAGATCTCAGCCTAGCTGGGCAAGTTAAAACCTCCAGTACCCTCTCTGTCCAACCAGTGCTTCATGCCCCTGCCCAAGTAATTGACACACACACACTTTGAGATAAGAGTTTAAACAACCACACAGACCCTCCTGGGAAAGGCTGGCACAGGTTCTCCAGCTGTGCCCCTATTACCCAGACTATATGGTAGTATCACTTGCCATCACCCAGCTAATATTTATCAGCTACTAAAAGACCCTTAAAAGGGGGTCCAAGTATTAATGTGCAATATTATTATCCAGTTGGTAAGTGTGACTAATCAGTCAAGGCTTATTAGAGTGGCTTTGTACAGTAATCCCTATAAATATCCAATATACTCTAGAGCTTAACTTATCTCTACACAAATCAGCCACAGTTGAAAGGGTTTAAAAATATTAAATAACAAATACTAAAAACACAAGACAATACTTTTATTACACAGTGCTAGTCAAGAGTTCAGAGATCACAGAGAAATACTTAAAACAATACAGTAGGAACATTCTGATATGAATACAGAAAAACACTTAGTCTAGTCTGTCTAGTTCCTAGCTATTTCTAAGAGAAAACACAGTCTAAAATACTACTTACATAGAGCAAGGCAGAGTGCTGTGAGTTGGATGGTCAAGACAAAAAATGCTTAATCCTCTCTGGTTATCTCTGTTTAAATTGCTATCTTCAGTCCTGATTTCCATTACATAATTATTCACACTTTCCTGGGGTCCCCAGGCTATACATTACATCATTTAGTAAACTCATACCTGCTCATGAAGCTACAACAATAAAATGCATTCCACATGTAAACTCTAGTAATTATTCCTTAAGTAAAAACAATAGGCAAGATGCATCACTCCAGATGCATCGACTCCAAATTTTAATTTCAAAGGGCATACATGAAATTATTTTAACTTCAAAGGACAGACATGAAATGCTTGACTTAGCTTTCTTTACAGCAGGGGGCAATGTTGCTACATTTTTTGAAGTTCAACATTTCACAGCATATTCTTTCATTTAAGAAAACAAGCCTGTATTTCAACATTTCACAGTATTTTCTTTAAATTAAGAAAAGAAGTCTGTAGTTCAACATTCATATTTATAAATGACAGAATTATGTACCAAATTCTATTTGACTTGGCTGGCAGCCTTCACCCATCTCTACCAGTCTTCATAATATCCTTGACAAGAACTGATAGACCCGCACAATTGTCAGTAGATCTAAAAACATGACAGAAATATTTATTTCAGTACTCTCATCAAACCGAAAATAATGGCTAAAAAAACAGACATTAATATTTTTGCCCCAAAGACAGGACACCATATTATGTGGAACAGAAGATTTTCAAAGACAAACATTTTCTGGATAGAGGCACAAAACTGCTATGCCATGCATTTTTGACTGACTGTAATCTGCAGTGGTTTATCAGGATAAAAACATAGGAGGGACATGCCTCTTATCTTCTTAGCACAAAAAAACCTGGGCAATGTCAAAAGTAATTGGAGAGGTACAAAGTTAGGGCCAGATTTTAAATATTGCTCTTATAAACTTAGAAAATTGATAGAACAGGCTTTGCATTAGCATGCATTTTCAGAAGGATATGAAACTGAAATATCTGTTATTGTATATGGTATAATAGTCATGTTCTGCAAAATCAGGGACAGCTGAGGACTAACCAGTCCCCGGCCATCCAAAGGATCTAATTGCCTGCCAGTAGCAATGAAAATGCATATATATTTACATCACATCACTGCCAATCTTCTCCTTTTCCCTGACTCACACTTTGGAAATTTTTGACTTCATCTGTCCCACCTATGACCTAGCCAATTCATTGTCTTTTGAGGTCAAGGGCAGTGGAAGCAGGAGGCTAACAAGTCAAAGGCAAAAACTGCAGAACATCCTCCCTAGGGTGCCCTTCTCAATGCTGTCGCAGATGTTCCTGACATTTATTTATTTTGTGTAGTAAAAAAAAAACATTAAGTTTCTACACGAAATAAATAAATACCAGAAAAGCACTAATGCTAGAGCAGCACCCTAATTGGCTGCTTACTTGGCCTATGCCTAAGGCTGGCTGTGCATGGAATGAAAACAGAAAACACACCCTAAGTGATGTACAGGTGTATTAGAAGTTGACCACTTTTGTTTCCTTGTATAGTGCAGCTTCTTCTGAACTGAAGGACTACCTAATTCATTTTTCTTCACATTTCTTTTTCTTTTTCCCCTAGTAACAACAGAATTTTACCTTTTACTCTTCTCACCTCTTCACTCACATCCTTTTCACTGTCACTTGTATCTAAAGTATTACATTTAAACTGAAAAGAATCATTAACTACCTCTCCATCTTTATCCATATCATGCTGCTACTCCCCCTTTGTTTTTCTCTACCTCTTGCTGCATCCTAGTTTTAATTAGTAGCAAGTTTTGTTTCCATTTACACCATCAGGATAGCATCATACACATCAACATTAATGTTTTCTGTATCATTCAAATATGAATTCACCCAAAAATGCCAAACTGTATTACATTTTTGACATTCCATTTTATAACAAGTCATTTTATGGCTTCCTCTTCACATTACTGGCAACATCTCTTGTTATAGCCATGAAATAAATATTCATCTAAATCAGGAAACAACCAGATCTTCATCTGGCTTAATATGTAGGCACCCCTCTGTTCATGTATTATTAAAATGCTAAACAAATGTTGCACTTTACATTTATGCGGTAGTGCCCGTGTGTAAGTAAACTTACCATAACAGTAGATGTTTGAATGATCACTGCTGAAATAGGCTTAGCTATATGGGTTATATCCTGCCAAGGATACAGCAGTCAGCCAGCTTCCAAAGCTTCAGGGCACCTACCATTTATAGCTTCATAGGTCAGTACTAGGCTAACTGCCCTCGTGGGTCATTTTAAGCCTAGCCAATTACCCCATGTGAGAATCAAACTCTGCACCTTGTGTCTGTAAGGTAACCACCTTAACCATTATGCCAACCTCCATCCTTATCCAAACTGTCAGCCAGCTTGAGCTGAGCTGAATAAAAGACAAGTTTTAGCACCAAGCCTTCAGAACATTTCTGCTAGAAGAGACAGAGAAAGAGGTTGAAACCTGAAAGGTCAATGCTAGGAAGAACAAAATGTAAATGTCCACACCCTGGTATAAAAAACACACCAAAATAAGAGGGATGGAGGAAGGGACCAGCTACTGCTGCAGTGACATTCGAACATCTATTGTTATGATAAATTTGCTTAGACAACTGCACTATGTTCAGTTTATTGATCACTGCTGCAGTAGCCTTAGCTATATGGATAGATTACCCTAGCCTACTACATTTCAGCAATGGAAGGAGAAGAGTTCAGGAACCCCTGGAGAATAATGATCATCCCAAAGTCTGATATTGACCTAGAGAAGGGATGAAGCTTATAGTGTTTTGTAAAAGTATGTACAGAGGGCCACGTTGCAGCTTCCAGAATACTTCTAGAATCCAGACCTTTCCAAAAAGCCACATATGAAGTCAAGGCCCTGATAGAGTGCACCTTGACACTGCCTGGAATTTTTTGTTCTGGTGAATATATAAAAAAGGTAATAGCCAGGTTGTCTCTTCTTCTTACTGTCACAAGAAAAGAATAGCAGATCTGAAGATCTGAAAGATTTAGTTCTATCAAGATACTGTCTGGGTTGTCAGTGGACATTCAAGATATGGAGTATCATTTCTCCTTCATTTTTAAGATCAGTAAAGAAAATGAAAGAATGGATAATTTGACTTAAGTAAACTCATATACCACTTTAGGCATAAACGACAAATCATTTCACAGGTTCATAGGTTCTTAGGAGGTGACTAGGCTAACAGCCCTAGAGCCCTTACAAATTTAGTCAAGTTATACCCAAGTTGCCCTTAGCCAAGTTCTACCAGACTTACCATAATTGAGCATGGTTAGATTGGTGCTATTCACAGAGTGAGCCTATGATCAGCACCGACTACCCCTGTCCATAAGGGACATGGGTGCCGCCCATGGAGTGAACTTGTGATTTCTCATCCAATTGTCAATGGTGCACTTGAATAGGGTCAGTGAGGAGCTCTGCTTTATGTGAATTGGGAGTCTATTCTAGAAGAGTGGTAGATTCTGGAAGATATATCTGTATTACCAGCATGTTTTGTTAACGTCACAGGCTAAGTTAAGATCCCTGTAGTGAGTGACTATTGTCCCATTTGATTTATAGATGTGCAGCATTTCCATTACGGTTGGGTTGGAGACTGCCCTGTAGGCTAGGCACAAATCACCTCTCAGCAGCCTATAATATACAGAGTACAGTGACAGAGCTTTCAGTCTATTCAAGTAGGTCAAGTTCTGAAGGCCACAAATTTTCCTGGTGAGGTCTCTCCAGCTGCTGCAGGTGTCTGTTGAGGTATATGCAAAAGAGAACATTGTACTCTATTAGCAGTCTAATGAGGGTCAAGTACAGTGGAGTTATAACATCCTTAGAATGGAATGCAATGCCTTTACTTATCAGATGGGCAATGTAGACGGCTTTCCTTACCACTGGAGAAAACATGGTGATCGAAGTTTAGATTACTATCAACCTGTGTTCCCAAGTCTTGCACCACTGGGTTTGAACTTAGCAGGGGTGCTGGCAACACTGTAATTAAAAGGGAATTCCTCTTTGCCAAAGGGAATGATAATGCATTTTTTGAATTTAGTTTTAGTCCATGGCTTTGACACCAATCATTTTTCTGGGTCAGCCCCTTCTGTAATATGTTAACATCACTGGAGAACTCAATGATTGCACCCAATTTGCAATCATCAGTGAACCTGGTAAGCCACAGGCTGTATACTTCAGACTAAACTTCAAAGAAATAGATTCCAAACAGAAGACGGCCCAGCACAGATCCTTGTGGTACACCACTGGTGACTGGTCTGCTGGGAGAGGTGGACTCTCCGACTTTAACAGTGTGTGTTCTGTCAGTGAGCCAACTGGCTACCCGTCTAGTGACATAAGGGTTAATTCCCAGCTTGGAGAGTTTTATGATGATACCAGAGTGAAGGATTGTGTCAAAAGCCTTGGGTAGGTCAAGATAGGTGGTGTGCACTGTCTTACCCTCATCCAGGGCTCTGGTGATATTCTCAATTAAGTTTACCAGGTTTTACAAGCATGATCTGCCTTTAACAAAGCCAAACTGGTTGGATCAAGAGTTTGAATATCACCTATGTCCTTGTTGATTAGGTTCATTATGATTCTTTCTATGATCTTGCAAATGAGCCTGGATAGACCTAAGAGTGTATAGTTCCCAGGGCCAGCTGATGAGCCCCATTGTGCAAGGGGATCACTGTTACTGTTCTCTACTCTGCTGAAACAAAGCTAATTCTCAGGCTATGGTTAAAAAGAAAGCCAAGTGGGTCCGCTAGGTCTTGTTTTAGATTGCTAAGGAAGCAGCCTGGGATGTTATCTGGTCCCACTGAGGCCATGTTTTGGCCTTGGAGAGCACGGATATGACCTGTTCTCCACAGATACTAAGCAGAGAACTAGTGTCAGGAATGTTTTAGGTACAGAGTGGTGAAGTCTGTGCCAAATCTTTCAGCTAGCAGGTTTGCAATTTCCTCAGGTAGAGTATGAGTGGTATCATCCACTACTAGTTTGGCACAAAGCTGGACATTCCCTTTCAAATTTCTGATGTAGTTAAAGAATGTCTTATGGCTATCCTTAGCAAGGAATTCGATTTTCGCTTTGTAGTTTGCTTTACAAGATTTTATAAGATATGTGATTTGTTTATTCAAGCTGGGGAGGGAATTTTTCCTCTGCTGAGTCAATTCCCTCTTGTTCCTAGATATCAATTCCCTCCTTCTGTTATATAACCTGTTTATACTTTATGTCCATCAAGGTGGCTTGTTTTTTCAGGAGGATCTGGTTTTGATCTGGTCTGGTGCTGTCAAGTCTATACAGTTGTTCAGGTGTTTATAAAGAGCATCTGTGTACACCTTTGCATAGGAGTTGTTGTTGACTGTATTTGCAGGGGATTTGAAACTTTATACCATCGCTTGGTAGGCTATAATTAACTTTGAAAAAGATTTTTAGTTTTACTGCACTTGTGGGAATGTCAGATCCTATAGTAACTTCAAACAAGACTGATTTATGGTCCAACCTTACCAGGTAGGACATCACAGGGGGGGGGGGGTACAGTGAATCTGCTCATGTTGTTAGTACTAAGTCAAGGACATTTGAGCCCCTTGGGGGGGTGCAGACTATCTATTCCAAGGATTTGTGTTGATAAAGTCCAGGAACCTTTGGGCAATCATGCTTGTGCTCGTATATGTTGCCCAATCGATGGCAGGGTAGTTGAAGTCTCCCATGACCAAGGTGTTTGGCTGTATGGTAAATGACTTCAGTAAGTCCAGGTAGGTTGTATGTTTCTCTTGGTTCATGGTGGGGGACCTATAGCTAACAATCACGTGGTAGGCTATTTTGCCTATAGTTAGTTGGACCTGAAGTAGCTCAAGAGAGTCTTATTGTTTAACAAGTTTGGATGTGTACTTAGCTTTAATGAAGATAATACACCTCCACCTTTGTTTTTTTCATGCTCATTTTCAGGTCTGAACGTGTGGAAGGCATTGTAAACTTGCATGGCCCGTGCTCTCAGTGGCTTTGCACCATGTCTCGGTGACTGCTCAGACGTCAGCATCTTCCAGGGTGAGAAGTGCTTCCAGGGAGTGTAGTTTGCTGTCTAGGCTCCTAAGATTAAGCAGCACAACCTTGAGTTTGTCTCGAGTGGATTTTGTTACATCAGAAATTTTGTGTCTTGACATTGCCTTAAAAAGGCACTAAGGGGGATGCAAGAGCCTTTACCAGTATCCAAAAGCCTAGAGGAGACAGGTGCTGATCATCTCTGGCAAAGCAGCGTGGTTTGTCAATCATGTGCTCCCAGACTGACAGATACTGGTTCCCCTGGACTGAAACCAGAAACTAAGCCAATTGTTGAAGTCTATCATTTTTTTGTCTACATTGTGACATCAACATGGCTGAAGCTAGAATGCTGCTTAGGGCTAGGGTCCTACCTGCCTGGGACACATCATTTGAGAGAACAGTCATATTCCCATATATGAATTCACACTTCATATAGTCCAGAGAGGTATGTTTCAAGTCATTCACCCCAACATGGACTAAGAGTTATAGCGGTACTCATTGTTGATTGACTTGAGTGAATGTGTGATTTGACAATCCTGGCACCTGACAGGCAGCTGACTATGACCTTCTCCTTATCCAGCCTGGTGAGGAAGACATCTGTGTGTCACACTATCAAGTCACCTATGACCAAGGCATTTAGTTTTGAGGTGTTTTTCATTAGGGGCTTATTTGCTGAGACACTGGTATGTGTGCTGTTATGTGTAGTGGTTTCTATACTTTTTGCAGTGTGTGTAAGTGGTTTGAACTTCGGAGGTCTCTGATCTTTTGGTAGGCTTCTAGTGAGTACCTCTGCATATGCGGGTTTATGTGTCGTGACCTTATCTTGTGTGAGAGGTGAAGTGTGTGCGCTGACAACCTGGTTGATGTCCTCTTTGTTGTTACGTGAGAGGATTGATTCCAGTTTCATAGTGTAAGTATATATTTCCCATACAATATTTGTTTTAGGAGTAAGTGGTTCTCAGTATACATTAGGCAGTTACTACACTGCCTCAGGATGCCCATGTCAATCAAGTTAGCCGAAGAAATGATGGGAAACTGACCACCCATTATAGCAGGTTTAAACCATAAGTACTATAAGGGCATGGGTAGGTTAGACCAGTTTATGCTCTAGTATTAACACGGGGGGGCTTATTTTTTGAAGGTTAAGGTTGAAAAACTGTGGCAATGCTGCTCAGTGTGCAGCTCAGTTGCCTGCAATGCAACCAGGAAGCTTGCAAGGGTTCTATTGACAGAAGTTTAGGGAAAAATTATGTTTCCAGGCATTTGCATCTATAACAGGACACAACTAACCCCTATTGTGCTTATTATTAAAACTGCATTTGTAACACCTTCTTGGTGTATTGTTTTGGCTTCCTGATGAGCTTTCCCATTAGATATCTTTGTTTCTCTTTTTGGTTCATGGTTTGTGGTATCCTCAGATTGGTCTTTTTTGGTTCTGTAGTCTAGGAAAAACTGTGTTTCCAGGCATTTGTGTCTATACAAGGCATCACTGACTCTCACTGTATGGTGCACAACAATGCACAAATGTGAGGCTTAAATGCAGGTGAAATTAAACACTTTTAAGCTAATCTACGAATAGGAAAGCACACAATGAACCTTCCTCCAACAATCCCCAGCCCAAACAAGGCTGGATCTACACTCTTCTGCCAAAAGGATGCAGGGGAGCGCCACTTAATGTAAGATGTCTGGTTTAGTGCTCAAGTATAACAAGAGCAGGCTAGATTCAGTAGATCTGAATCTAGACAATACTATATAGGCTAAAGTATGGTTGTAAAACAAGTGCAGAATATAATGCAGTCACAACAGTAAAAAAGCAGAAATAATGCAGTAATCAGACTCAATGCAGTTTAAAAAGTGCAATAGAAACACAGGATATACTTATTTTCTTGATTTTTGTCTTGGATGCCTTAGATTAAAGCAGAATCACTACGGACTTGGTGGGAGGATGGCATAATGGTTAAGGTGTTTACCTTGCAGACACAAGGTGATGGGTTTGATTCTCAGGGCAGTTAGCTTAGTACTAACCTATGGACCTCTGGCAAAAGATGCCAAATGCAGAGCAGCTCTCGGTCTCAGTGGAAAATGAGATAAGGCTGACTCACCATAAGAGCTTGCAATTCAGAACTCTTCTTGCCGAGGTCAGAGCAATCAGTAAAACTGTTTTCTGTATTAAGAACCTCATGTCAGCTAGATTGGCAGGTTCAGATGAGGCATGTGTTAGCTTCTCTAACACAAAATTAAGATTCCAAGAAGAGGCCACCAGTTTTCTTGGAGGCTTTTTTAAGTAAAACCCCTTGCCTTGAAAGAAGCAAATCCTTAGGGATAGATACTGACATGGCCAATAAATTAACTTTTATGGAGGAGTAAGAATGGCCATAGGAAAGTAACTCACACAAATATTTTCAAACCAGAGAACACCTAGCCCTGAATAGGTGCTGTTTATGCTGTTGTTGGCACCAACTAATAAATCTTTTCCATTTCCTAATATATGATTTTCATATATAGCAGGCTTTCTTGCCTCTATTAGTCCATGTTGCATGTCCTCAGTAAACAGGTTCCTAATTGAAAATAAAACCCTATCATCCAGGCAGTCAGTTGAAACTGCTCCTAGTCCCTGTACCTTTCAATTTGCACTGTTTATGACTCTTGTCCTCTTTACACACCCTGTGCTAACCTCTATGCTTTACAACACATGTTACCATTACTTGATTATTTTTATTATATTTTTATTATATTTGCTATTTTTTATTACAAATTTTGCTTTTTGTTGTTTGTAATTGTATTTGTATTTTATCATGTCTTACTGAAAATGGACATATATCCAGTTAGACTTGCCCGGTCAACAAATGTAAACTAAAATAAAATAAAATAAAATAATAAAAATAAGTTGATTGGGGTCAGGGTTTATCAAAAACCCATGATCTTGTGTGAGTAGATCCATTCTGTGAGGAAGCTTGTGGTAAGTGTCCTTAGCCATTTACAAAAGAAGGGAGAACCACTGGTGCCTGGGCCAGAAAGGAAGCCAACACAAAGATCTTGGGGGATTCCTTGTGAATCTTCAGAAGTACCCTGGATATTAGTGAAAATGGTGGAAAAGCATACAGGAACATTCCTGTCATACAGGAATAAAAAGGCTTCTGGCTTCCATGCTCTTAGCAAGGAGTCCTGGAGTGGAATCTTGCCAGCTAATTATTTAGAGAGGACTAAAATAGGTCTACTAGAAGAACTGCCCACAAATCTTGGAAGACTCCCATGATCCAGTTTGCATACATGAGGTTCTGCCTTATCCTGTTCAACTTGTCTACCCTACAGTATTGCTCTGATATAATGAAGAATGTCTGTAGAGAAAGATTGTACTGTGAAGCTATATCCCAAACTAACATGGCTAGTCTGTAAAGGGGTACAACCTGGTTCCGCCCACCTGAAGGTGCAGATGAACCACATGACTATGATATTATCTGAAACAACTTGTAGAGATCCTGGGGACCAAAGATGGCTCAAACAGTTGTGTCCCTTGATCAGGACAAACATCTATTATCTGCTTGCACCTGTCCTAGGTGTCCCCCACAACGTGCACTATTATCCATCCTGAAACTGCTCCCCAAGCAAAGTCCAAGATGCCTGTGATGACTGGCTGCTTTAAACAGGGAGGGATAAAGGGAGACATGAATTTAGAGGTATATGCTGTCTCCACCAAGTAATTTTTATATGACAAACCCCTGCACTGGGATTTGAAAAGACAAGGTAGGTTAATGTAGGACAAAAAAGACTTCAGATACCACTGTATCATCCTCATGTACGTCTTGCCAGGGTTATTGTGAGAATCATAGATGTCATGAGACCCAAAATCCTGAGGTATTCCCTTACAGCGATCAAAGTCTGAGTGGAAAACCTTAGAAATAGATCTAGATCATTTTTTTTTGCTATGTAAGAAAAGCTTTTTGACCTGAGGTCTCTAGTTGACAACTCAGAAACACAATACTGTGTAAAGGAGTCAAAAACTTTCTACTTATTTAGTAAATATATATATATATATATATATATATATATATATATATATATATATATATATATATATACTTAAGCCTGCTTTCTTCTATATTACTTTTTGCTATTTCTCAATACTGCTCTATTTTTTCATACTTTCTTTTGTTTTTTATTCTTTTCCTTTTATTTTGCATAATAATATATACAGTTGCTAAGTACTTCAATATAAACAAACTTGTTTAAATATTTACTTAAAAATAAGCTGCAGTAATATAAACACCTTACAGCAAACATTTATTATGCAGGCTATGCATTACATCAATGGTAACATAATATTGCTACCCAGCACTTATTGATTCTTTTTTTCTCCTCTCTTTCCTATCCATTCACACTGTTCTATAAATCTCACAGACACAGTCAGCAAATGACAATTGCTTTCAAACAACAGCTTCACACAGTATGCAAATGATTCACATTACTTCCATTTAAACTTATTGCAATTAACATACTATACCCATCATATAAAGTTATAATAATATTTCTACACAAAGTATACATCTGCTGTGACCATACAAACATTCTACACAGACTTTTGGCTCTATAAATTAATATGAGATAGATAGAAAGTTTTTATTTAATATGTAAATAGTGCTAATTGTATATTAAAAAGTATATTAAAGCTGAAGGAAATGGAAGGGGGAAGAGGTCTTTACAATGTACAGATTTACTGTTCAAAAAGAAGTATCTTAAGCATTTTACTGTATGATTTACTTAACAATCTCTGCCTCTTTTTTTGCTATGCATGAGAGCCATGCAACATTCTTGAGCACAATCTACTTGTTTAAATTACCATTGTGCTGTATTTTGCCGCCGAAAAATCAAAAAGCTTCAAAAGAACTCTTTCTCAAGCCTAGAACACTTCCTGCTTGTTTGTAAACTGATTACATCACTGTAACAGCATGAATAAACAGGCAGCATGACCTTTGACCTCTCAGCATGCTCAGATGATGTTATCTGAGGAGAATAAGGAAGTTGATGCCACAGAATTGCTGAGAACAAAAGGACTATTAAGAAATGAAAGGATTTGCTTTAAGTAAGTGCTAAATGCTGCACATTGTTATAGAAACATTTTTTAATGGTAAATGATATTTTGCCTTTGTTAAAATGCATATTCAGTGTGTTTTAATTACTTGTAACAATGCAGATATTTAAACAAGCTTTTAACTGAAGTTCAGATATGTTTGCAGAAAGGCTTCTATGTGTTCAGTTAATGAAAATATTTAGCATACAGAAATAATTTTTGTATGTCTGTTTCTCTCCTTTTCTTTTTATGATAATTATTGTGCTTTCCTCAGTTTAACTGACTTATTTATATCCCCAGTTTGATGAAAGTAAGATACGTATGCTTTTAAAAGACCAAGGTTCTTATTTAACTACAATCTGTAAAAAAAAAGTAGCAGCTCTTATAAATTTAGAGAGAGAGTTACTTACCAGTTTCTAGATACCTGTTTTGTTATCTAGCTTTAATAACTAACTTTTTTGAATATAGCTTATTCCAAGATACATATGCAAAGGTCAGTAATCATGAACTTTGGTACACATTTGTAGTTCATATGCATTGTTCTGTCTAGGTATACATAGGTATAGCTCTATATGACTAACACACAACCACCCTTAAAATATGTACCTAGATATGTGAACTCTTTCCATTTTGTTGTGATCACACTTGCACATGTATTGAGGCATTTCTATTGCTGACAACAATTGTGTAACCTGTTACATTATGTTTGCATAACAGTATATAGGGGTCTGAGGTATTCAAACCTACTTTGTCTGTGTATATATAGCATTTGCTGTTCAACTGTTGCATATTACTGTTTTGTCTGTGCCATTTATACATGTACATGTTTATAGTTGTCCCTAGCATAATATGTACAGAAGTCAGATATTAGTAATTTCTTCATTTGTTATTGCCAGGACTTGCAATACCTGTTCTTATTAATTTACAGAGAGAGTTACTTACTAGTTTTTGGATAGCTATTGTGCTCTCTAGTTTAAATCTTAATAGCTTTTACTTAAAATTATTGATTATATCCATGTTTTTTATTAACTCTATCTGGAAAACATTTTAGACTCATAACTAAACATAAGCTACCTAAAGGCATTACTATTTTCCTATTCCGGTAACAATACACTAGGTCTTTTGTTTTAAAATTACTCTCTGATTTGGTTATACAAAGATAATTACTTCTAATATACATAATTATCACAAATAACGTATTAACTTTAATTTCACACACTTTGATATTTCACTACTCAAATCAGTAACAAGTCTAAGGAGTAGCCAGTGGCGGCTGGTGACTTCAAATCACAGGGGGGCTGCAGGAGACAGCTGAATGGGTGGGGTCAAGGGGAGGGGGCGTGGTCAACCAGAAAGGGGAGGAGCTATGCACACAACCACAAAAAACTAACTTTAATTAAATACGCTGCCCTGGGTGGCAAACCATCATTATGAAAGTCCAATCAAGACAAAAATAAGTGTAGAAGAATAAAAATATTTCAATGCATTGGCTGCATGACAGCTTACTTAATATCTAGATGGAAACAAAAGGTTGTGAGGCATGAAAAATAAATTACTTTTTAAATACATTACTGGAATGCCAGTCAAAATCAAGTATAAGAAAAACCAGAAGCACTCAACTCAAACCACTTCTCCTTGCACTGCAGTCCTAATTATAATATATTCAGCTTTATTAAAGTACCAAGTAACATGCTGAAAGTAGAAATCTATGTGATGCCCCCACTTGTAAAAATGTTTCTTATCCAAAAAAGACCTGCTGCCTGACAACTTGTTTCATGGGGAAAAAATGATAAAAGTAAAAAATGAAAAGCAAACAAGAAACAAGCTCAAGATACATTGCTTAAAGGATTACTGTACAGGTTATGGACCACACATGATTAGCATTCTGTTAAGTTTACGGGTAAAGTCTGTAGAGATGACAGGAAGTCTCCAACAAGTGTAATGAGCTTTTTAAAATAATGGAATCCTGTCCTTTAATACCCAAGGCTTATACATTATCTAGTCAAGTATTCTCTGCATGGCAACAACAGAAAGGCTTTCAATGTTGGCAATTCTTTAACAGTATGCTTATTAAAGCTTACTTGCATCTTACGATCTCAGGCAAGCTTACCTTATGGTCATTAAAGCATTGCTACTTAAAAACACAGAGCAACAGGCACTTTGAGTAATAAGCATAAATCAACAGTACAAAAATATGACAGAAACCAGACCATTCTGCAAAATCAAGGACAGATGAAAAGCCACTGTAGTACTTATGCAGTGTGTCCTCCCCATCCAAGGTAGATACAACTACTCCTTGCCTTGCTTGGACACATCCAGAGTCACTACATGGGGAGTAACAAGCATGTCACAATTTGAAATCTCTCTGGCTGACTGTGATGGCCCTGACACATTTGTCATACTTCTCAACCTCAAGAGCAAGAAATCTGGACAAAGCCATACACAGAAGTGGGACAAAGGCCCAACAATAAGGACAATTTTTAAATATTGCTCTAATAAACTTAGAAAGATAGTAGAATAGGTCTTGCATTAGTATGAATTTTCTGAAGGGTATAAAATCTGAAACTCAAATGTCTGTCATTTTCTAACTTCAGTCTTTAGTGATTTGTCACTAATTTGCCAAAAACACAATTTTATGAAAAATGGACAAAAATGTGATGCAAAAATATAAAATAGACACACAATACAGCTGCTACCTGTCAAAGAAGGGACACTTTAATATTAGTACTGCTACCTTGAGCAGCTGACAAAATATAAAAGAATCTACATGCATTTCAAGTAATCTATAACTTTGATTATTACAGTTATTTCTTAATTGTAAACCCTCCATGTTTTCTTCCAAAATTGCTATTTTGGAGGGATTATAAGGGGAAGAGCAACATTTTGAGCCAAAACTGGGGACAGTTGAGAGGTTGGCTATGCCTAATTCTATAAAGCAATTTATTTGCATGTACCTCTCAACCTGTTAATGCAGTAAATCTGAACAAGGCCAAATATATTGGGGGCACATATAAACAGTACTAAAAATTGCTCTTGTATAAATTGAGACAGTTGATAGAACAGCTCTTACTTTAACATGTATTTTTCTGAAGGTTATGAAGTCTGAAACTTATTGAGTGACTTCTGGCAAATCATTTAGGAATTAAAACTACAAATTTTATGAACAAACCAAAAATGAGAAGCAAAAATCTATTCATTCTTTGAAAATCTGGACAGTTGGGAGGTATAGTTCAGCTGGGCCTGTCTGAGTTTGCTGCCCTTCCCCCCCTGACAAAATAATGGTTGAATGGAGCCTCTGCAGCCATTCCAATGAACCATTATACTTGGCTATTTCACTCCATTTACCATAAACACTAATGTGCATACTGCTTTACTTCTATGATGAGTTGGACTTCATTTGAAAGTTTTATTTTGTATTTTACAGCACAAACACTAAGTCATCTGTTAAACAAAGCAATGCAGTCTCACAATGAAAACTTAGCATTAAAACTTCTCTGCCCTTGAAACTCACATTCATTGAAACAGCATTGAAACCCACATTCAAAGAAAATACATTTTGCCAGTGGCAGATAAAGATTAATTTTGGGCTGTTTTCAATCATAGGCTCCTTGCATATGAAACATACATGTGCTCTTTGATACACCTTCCTCATTGTACTAAAATTATATTCCTTGTACAATACAGTACACTTGTTACAGGGTGTTTTAAATTTGTTTTGCACATTTTTTCCAGTAAGCAATGAAACAAACCATATGCACCCATAATGGCAAAACTGCCCAGTTGAGAACATTTATCATAAAAAAGTCTACTCAGACTTCCACAGTCCACCATTATTAGTAAATATACACAATTCTACAGTCCACCATTATTAGTAAATATGCACAATTCCACAGTCCACCATTATCAGTAAATATGCACAATTCTACAGTCCACCTTTATCAGTAAATATGCACAATTCTACAGTCCATTATCAGTAAATATGCACAATCTCTGAAGTCAGTCATCTAAATAATTCCACATTAAAGAAATCTGTAACTAATGAAGCGGTTGCTGCTAGCAATCACCTTTATATTTCATGGTTTCATCGAAAAATAAAGTGTCTGTTGCCCCTCAGGAATAAATTGCCTATATTACATTAAAAAAATGATAAGCTAGTAATAATATTGCAAGAGGAAATGGATGGCAAACTGATAACTAACTCATAGTTAGTATCTTCATCAATTAGAACATTCTCAGTCGGCAGCATCGACCCTTGGGAGTAGAACCCACAACCTTCTGCATCAAAAGCAAGTACATAACCTGTTGTGCTATAGTATTAACTTGGCAAAGCACTAAACTTCTATTCCTGCAGCTCTCAGTTCCTTGTAAAATCTACTCAATACTCAACTGCATCTCAACTTCGCAGCTCAAGAAAACTGGAAAAAGCCAAAAGGTATTGGGGTGGGGTCAAAAGTCCAAAACAGGGACACATTAAACATTGCTTGTATAATCTTGGAAAGTTGCTAGAATAAAATGTTGTGTTGCCACCATATATTTTACTGCCATGGTCCCTGAGCAAAAAACAGTCAGAGTAACATACCACTACGCCACATCAGCTGCTTTGTAAAAGAGGAAGACTGAAACTTAAATGGCTATCATTTAGTGAATTCAGTTCTCACCATAGCTGTCAACCTCTTAGTACAAAACACCTGGACAAACCCAGTAATGAGGGAATACAGCCCTCAAACATATTCAGTGAATTCAGTTCTTGCCATAGCTGTCAACCTTAGCACAAAACCTGGACAAGCCAATAATGGGGAATACAGTCCCAAAAATAGGGACAAATTTAAAATATTCATCTTATAAACTTAGAAAATTGCTAAAAAAAAAGGTTGTGCTACTATGTATTCTGAAGAACATGAAGTTGGAAATTCAAATGCCAGTCAATTTTACTGCGGACAGAACAAAAACAATTTTCAGCAGAGACGCAGGGATTAAAACTGCAGACACGTCTTTGTAAAATGGCTGGGCACCAGAGCAAATCCACACAAACACAGGGAGGAGATACAGACTCCACACAGGAGCCACCCCAACCAAGAATCAAACCAGAAAACTTATAGCTGTGAGGCAACAATACTACCATTGCACCATCAATTATGCAAGGAATTAAGCATTCAGAAACCTGAAGTCTGAAATTCAAATGCCTGTCAATTTTACTGTGGACAGAACAAAAACAATTTTCAGCAGAGACGCAGGGATTAATACTGCAGACACGTCTTTGTAAAATGGCAGGGCACCAGAGCAAATCCACACAAATACAGGGAGGAGATGCAGACAGAAGCCACCCCAACCAAGAATCAAACCAGAAAACCTATAGCTGTGAGGCAACAATACTACCACTGCACCATCAATTATGCAAGGAATTAAACATTCAGAAACCTGAAGTCTGAAATTCAAATGCTTGTCAATTTACTGCAGACAGAACAAAAACAATTTTCAGCAGAGACGCAGGGATTAAAACTGCAGACACGTCTTTGTAAAATGGCAGGGCACCAGAGCAAATCCACACAAATACAGGGAGGAGATGCAGACAGAAGCCACCCCAACCAAGAATCAAACCAGAAAACCTATAGCTGTGAGGCAACAATACTACCACTGCACCATCAATTATGCAAGGAATTAAACATTCAGAAACCTGAAGTCTGAAATTTAAATGTCTGTCTTTTACTGCGGACAGAACAAAAACAATTTTCAGCAGGGATTAAAACTGCAGACACGTCTTTGTAAAATGGCAGGGCACCAGAGCAAATCCACACAAACACATGGAGGAGATGCAGACTCCACACAGAAGCCACCCCAACCAAGAATCAAACCAGAAAACCTATAGCTGTGAGGCAACAATACTACCACTGCACCATCAAATATGCAAGGAATTAAGCATTCAGAAACCCTTAAGTCTGAAATTCAAATGCCTGTCAATTTTATTTAACATTTTTTAATCAGGACAGTCTGACTTGGAACAAATAAACAATTTTCAGCAGAGACCCAGGAAGAAATAATGCAGACATGTCGTTGTAACATGGGAGGACACAAAAGCAAACCCACACAAACACAGGGAAAAGATACAGACCCCACAAAGAAGGAACCCTAGCCAAGAATCAAACCCAAGAACCTGCAGCTGTGAGGCAACAATGCTACTACTACACCATCAAATATCAAGCATTGCAACATTTACAAACCACAGATATTATGAGGAACAGATCAGATTGAATATGAGGCAAAATCTGCAATTTTTACAAATGGCAATTTTTTATGGTGGGTAGGGAACTCAAGTCTTTAACACCTGCATACAGGGTACAGGGTTCAAGCCTGAGGTATTCCCTACCACACCACCATGGGCATTTTCACACACACACACACACGTAAAGTATAAGCACCACACACACACGTAAAGTATAAGCACCACACACACACGTAAAGTATAAGCACCACACACACACGTAAAGTATAAGCACCATACACACACACCACTAAAGTATAAGCACCATACACACACACCACTAAAGTATAAGCACCATACACACACACCAGTAAAGTATAAGCACCATATACACACACACACACACCAGTAAAGTATAAGCATCATACACACACACCAGTAAAGCATAAGCACCATACACACACACCAGTAAAGCATAAGCACCATACACACACAAACTCTCTCTCCAGTAAAGCATAAGCACCATACACACACTCTCCAGTAAAGCATAAGCACCATACACACACAAATAAACATTGTAAAATAAAGGTAAAAAGCACCATACACTTACCTGAATATATCCAGCTAACGTACATCCTTCCCGCGCAATACTCAAAGACCCGAGATCCCAAGGAAAGCCCGAGATCCCTCCTGCTGCTGCTCTTGCAGTCAGTCTGTGCACTTTAAAAGTGCACAGATCGCCTCCTGTCCCCTATGGGGACTGCCGGATCCGCCAGGCATGCTTGATAGACCTATTGAAGTAAGACTACTGCGCATCGCATGCCAAAAAAAATAATTTTTTTTATTTTCCTTTCTATTTTTTATGTTGAGGGGGCTGCAGTCCGGCAGCCCGATGCCACGAGCCGCCCCTGGGAGTAGCCTTTTATTTTTTCTCACTTCTTATTACATTCTATACAATTATTGTAATGGCAGTAGCACAGAACGGACGTAGATTACTGTTCTTAGGATGGACATAGGTAGTTTTGAGGAACTTCTCATTAAACCAGAAATTAAATATTCCAAGTTTAGACTTATAAATAGTTTTAAATGTTTTACAGTTATACTCAGCGTTCATGTTATGTTCATAACAGAATCTTTACTATCTAACACAATATATAGGAATGTTTTCATATAAAAGTTTGTCCTTAAATGTAAATGGACTCAACAATCCTATAAAGGGAGGAAGCAATATTTGAAAACTAAGAAAGTAGATATTGCATTCTTGCAAGAAACTCATATAATGGAAGAAGATTTGAATAGGATGTCTTTTAATGGCTACTCTATACTTGCAGAATATTATATTCAGACCAAAACAAGCAGCACCATGATATTGTGAAGGAAAACACAAACAGTACCTAAAATAATCAACATGTATTCAGACAAAAATGGCATGTTCTGCTTAATTATTCTAGAAATAAATAAAAAAACTAATCACATTAGCCAGTACTTATTGGATACCCAGTGGTGCTGCAACAGCAAATAAATATATTGACTTACCTGCAATCAAATCTAAGGGAGAAATAATATATGCAAGTGATTTTAACTGTATTCTCTCCAGAAATGACACTACTAAATGTGATAAGTTTAAGATATCTTCAAACTTATATACAGGCCCAAAATAGTCATGTGATTAACAGCCCAAAATCACATGACCATATAAAATCACAGAGTAAAACAAGTTTAAGACAATATATATAGTAATAATTTCAATCTATAAGACACATAACCAAGTGGTTTAAAAAGCAGCATGCTATTTCAAGCTAAGCAGCAAGATCACATGAACATATAAACATAAATCACATAGTGAAGTAAAACAATATACATAATTATAAATTCAATCTACTAAGCCTAACCAAATTTGTTTAAGGCTCAGCATGCTATTTCAGACCAGAGAATGGTCACCAGCAAACCTTAAAATCCACTCATACTCTTTAATTTCTAAAAATTATTTATAAAACATGATCTGGTCCACAATCTACCATGTGTTTATATAAAGCATTTGTATCAACACATCTTCTAATTTCAGACTTATGCTCTGTAATCCTCTTTCAAATTCAGGAAGTTTTCAGGTAGCTGAAACGTAAAATTTAAAAGCTTTCCCTGTTACAGGATGAACAAATAGATCACTCCCTGTGTCAAGAATATCCTCACAGCATGAACAATTATGGCACTTGGATGTAGAGCATTTTCACAGTGTTGGTAGAGAAATCCTTATAGCATGAAGAATTTTTTAAGGTTCTCATATTTCTAAAGGCAAATAGAGGTCTGTTACCCAATAAAACCTTTAATTCATTGGAAGCCATGAGTATCAGCCAATTCTTGAATATTATTTGCTTTATGGATGGTGTTGTAAGACTGTATGCAGTCACATACTAATCACATCCTTGCACTTCTGTAGAAGGTAAGCCAGTTGACTCCAGCGGATCAGACAGGAGAAGGTAGGAACAAACTTATCTAATGAGTTGACTAGCGGATCATCAGACAGGAAGGTAGGAACAAACTTCTCCTATCCTGCATCACTTTCTCTTTCTCAACAGAGAGTAGAGTGCTAGTATATCCACTGGCAAAAAATACCAGCATATCCTTTAATTGCAACTTAAGATAATCAGGTTTACTCAACCTACCTAACTGAAATACCTCAAAATGTGTGGTGCATGCATACTGTGAAAATGGGTGTATCTACAGCACACACATCCTTCTTATGTGATCTTGTATTCATATATCCACTTAAGTATGATTTCTACATCCAAAAACACAATCTCAGTCTTGGAACAACTCATTTTGAGCTTTAAAAAGGAAGAGGCCCCATTCAAATAATCTAAAAACATATTCAATGTATCCAAACTACCCTTCCAAAGTAAAAAACAATCATCTACAAAACGCTGAAAAAATCTAATATGTTGCCTATAAGGGTTTAGATCACTCAAAATATGCTTATTTTCCCACTGGTAAAACACCAGGTTGGCATAAGTGTTAGCTATGGAGGTACCCATAACCACACCAGTGAGCTGAAGATATAAAAATTCATTAAAAAGGAAAACATTATTTTTTAAAATCACATCTAGTAGACTACACCAGGTTTCAATTTTACCATAATCAGGATTGGAACGTGAAATCTTAATCTCAAAAGGTCAATATCATCATTTAAAAGAGAAACAATATCCAGAGTCACCAAATAATACTCTTACTAATCATTTGTTCCTTCTCAGAGTTATAACATGCATAGATTAGCTGTAAGAAATCAAAGCTGTCACGTAGAACTGTCACAATCATATAAAAGGGTTGTAATTGTTGATGAAACTAAATTGATAGGGTTCGGTCAACTAAAATTGTAATTGATTTATGGATCTTAGATATTCCATTGAGACTTTCACAGAACATCATGAAATAATAAATAGTTAAACAAATCCAAATATTAATAACAATGTCCCAAAAGATAACTTCTTAAATGAGAACATAGGCAACAAACTATCAATAGTACAGAATACCAAACTTCTCAAACCAATAACATTAAGTGAACTAAAGGAGAGGATTCAAAGCCTTAAGAACAATAAAGCCCCAGGATTGCATGGATTAATAGGAGAAATTTATAAAGTACACACAGACGATAGATTAAAGATACTTTTATAAGCTTTTGAGGAATTCAGGAAAAAAGACAAGCTCATTCCCTTTCTGGAAATATGCCATGACTTCCCCTATCCTAAAACAGGACAAAGACCCCAAAATAATAACTTAGTATCATCCCATTTCACTATTAAATGTGGACTATAAATTTTTACATCAATATTAGCTAACAGATTAAATCAACTGATGCCTAACATAATAGATGATGATCAAACAGGCTTCATCCTAAATAGAAGAGTACAAGACAATGCTATCAGGCTCCTTTCCTTAGTAGATCATGCTAAAAGGAAAAAAAAAGAACTATCAGTTATTAGCCTAGACTTAAACAATGCTTTTGACTCTATACATTGGTCCTATTTATTTAAAGTATTAGAAGTATATAACTTCTCCCCTGACTTTATCAATATAATTAACAGATTATATGTTAACTCAATATCATACATCAAAATTGGTGCTTTTTTTATCAGGTCTGCTCAACATCCAAAAAGGCACTAAACAAGGCTGCCCACTCTACCCCTTATTATTTGCCCTATCGGTAAAACCTCTAGCTAACTTCATAAGAGCAAATTCTAATATAAGGGGATTTTCTGTTAGTCCAAGCTACACTTATTTATTTATTTTCTTTTACATTTGTTAACCGGGATAGTCCAACTGGATACATGTCCATTTTCAGTGGAGGCCTGGGGAGAAAAGCTCCAAGGAGACAAATTTATAAGACATACAGATAATTCTTGGATACATATTTCAACTATGTCTTTTAGGTATGTAGTTGGGCACACATAAAGGTATTAGGCATCAGTCAGGTACAGTTGACAATAGGTTTATAAACAACAATGCATAGTGCAGACTAACACAGATATGCCATCATTCTTCTGTTGTGGTATACAATTTTATGAAGGTAAAACATGAGATTTTTGTTAAGCCAAGAGTTACATTAGTATAGAAGTGGTTCAAGTATTAGCCTGGTGTGGAACAGGAACATAGCCATCTGTTGCTGAGGTAAGTTTTGATAGTTATTTTAAATTTAGAAAGGGATGCCTCTAGGGTTATGGATGTAAGCAGGGAGTTCCAGATTTTGGCTATATAAGAAGAGTATAGGGGGTCACCTGCATGTTTGTGAGATCTGGTAACTGCTAACAGTAACTTGTCTGAGGAGCGGAGTTGCCTAGGACAGGAATACTGTTGGATTATGTTTCTTAATGAAGGTGTTATACTTGGATGGGAGAGTAGCTTGTGTGTGATAACCAGCTGGTTATAGGTTAGTAGGTTTGGTAGTTCAAGCCAACCCAATTGCTTTAGGTTTTGGCAGTGATGTGTTCTGAAGGAGCTGTTGTTGGCAAATTTGGCTATCTGATTATAGAGGTGGTCAATTTATTGGTTTCTGTTTTGGATAGGTTGGTCAAGATTGATGATGCATATAGTAGAGTTGAGAGAAGGTGTGTTTATGCAATTGTAGTTCTAGCATTATGGGTCAGGAATGATTTGTGTTTGTAGAGACTTCCCAGCTTTTTGTTAGTATTTTTATGGCCAGATTAATGTGTACATCAGATATGAGCTTGTTATCAATAGCAATACCTAGAAGTTTTGTCTGGGATTCAGGTGAAATAGGGGTCCCATTTTTTGAGTGGATAGTAAAGGAGGAGGTGGGGGCAGTAGTGACTGAGGGATGAAATATGAGGAGCTTAGTTTTTTTGGGGTTGAGTATTAAGGCATTCTCAGTAAGCCAGCTTTCAACTGAGTGAAAAATTTCCTGGATTATTTTGTGTAGGTCTGCTAGGGTAGGGGCACTGCATATTATAGTAGAATCATCTGCGTATTGGATAAGGTTTGAACTATTTACAGCTGAGTGGAGATTGTTAGTAAAAACTGAGAACAGCAGGGGGCCCAGTATAGATCCGTGAGATACACAGGTAACAGTGGAGACAAGTTATTGTTCCATAGTACTGCCTGTTGCCTGTTATTGAGGTAGTTTTTAAACCAGGCGACTGACAATTTATCTAGGCCTAAGTTAGTAAGGTGGGAGATTAATTTTTCATGATTAGCCATATCAAATGCCTTTCATAGGTCTAGGAAGAGGGCTGAAGAAAGCTTACCATTGTTTCTGTTGTGGTTAATGGTATCTGTGAATGCTAGCAGGGCAGTGGTTGTGCTATGACCTGGACGGAACCCATGTTGGGTTTGGGATATGAGTTCTTGATTAATAAGGTGGGTCATTAATTGTTGGTGAATACATTTCTCCAGTATTTTAGCAAGTGGGGATAGGATTTCTAAAATGCAACTTTTTGCAGACGATGTCATGCTAACAATTGGAAATATAGATTCCTCTATAGATCATATAACAAAATCCCTGCAGGTTTTTGAAGAGGTTTCAGGCCTAAGCTTTAATCACACCAAATCAGAAACATTATTAATAAATAAAAATTAAACACTTTACTAAGAAAACACAATTTTAACTGGGCAAATGACACCATTAAGTATTTAGGAATATACATAAAGTCAAACTGGAATAATACTTTAAAAACAAATTACAAATGCCTATTATCCACAGTTAAGGAATTTTTAAATAGATGGAATAAAATGTATTTCACGATAGAAGAAAGACTGTTATTAATAAAAATGATCATATTACCCAAAATGTTGTTCTACTTCCAAACTTTAATTGCCTCCCCATCTAAAAAGTTAATGAAGCAACTAATTCTGTGTTAATAAATTTCCTATGGTTTCCTCAAAAGCCAAGAATCAGCCATGCTTGGCACTACAGAAGCTGGAAAGATGGGGGAATAGCATTCCCAAATTTAGAACTTTATGCGGAATTGATCATACTTAATGTAATGAGCTAATGATTAAACTCCAAATATAGTTATAATTGGAAAAATCTCCATGTAGGTATCTTATTATCTGACAAAGACACAAATATTGACAATAACATGTTCTCAGAAAATAAAAAAATCTTCCTTGTTGTCAAAGAACATTTCTACAATACCAATAAGAATAAAAAAAAAAATTCTCTTTTCGCTAATTATATATTAGATAATTTTAAAAAGATAATAAACAAAAATCATATGACAAAAAGCTTAATATTTTTGATATTTCCCATAGCATATATGAAGACATGTCTGGACACTTTCAACGTATCTAAAATAAAAGTAATGGAAGAAAATGGCTTAGTTTTCTGGCACCAGTTTCTATGCCATAATAATATCCATGAACCATGTTCTCTTATGGCCAGGTATAACATAAAGCACAACAACTGGTTGAACATACAAATATATAGAGAATACATAGTTAATGAATTCAAAATATGTCATATCACCAGCACAACACCTTTGCCTAAAATACTTTCTCCTCTTTGTGAAGTAAACACTTTGCACGTTAATAATATTTTATCATTGTCAAGTATATATAAATCTTTAAGAACTAATATGCAAATCCCAGAGGACTCCTTATGGAATTTCACAGAGAGAATAAACAAATCCATTTTTTCAGATAGTGATAAAGAATTAGTACTTAAATCAATTAGTAGCACAACATCATCCCCTTCTTGGAAAATCTTCACTTGGAAATATATCCATAAGAGCTTTATTACCCCACATAAGATGGACTTGATATCAAAAAATAATCTTAATAAATATTGGAGATGTGAGGAAATACTTTGTACAGATTGGGTACACATGTTTCTTACATGTAAAATAGTAACTCCATTCTGGATAGAGTTCAGAAATTTTATAAAAGCATTGTGGTCAGACAAGTCTGAAGTATCTGACTTATTATTACTGTTCAGTGCACAGATACCAACACATAGCCCCAAAATACAGGTGCACCTTCCTTGGTCCTTGCTTGCAATTGGAAGAAAAATCATTACGTCAAATTGGAAGTGTAAAAAAATCCTATAATTTATAGATTTTTTACTATTAGCCAAACTTGTATGTAATAGGGAATTGCAAACTATTTCAGAAAGAACTACTAAGACAACACATAAGAAATTAACTTGGTTGAAGCTTGAAAAACTACTAGATAAAATGTAATCACAACAATGACATTATATCTGTTATGGACATTGTAAATAGTTATTGTTTCATGTTATGATGTTTTTAAGAAATATATTGTGCATATTTATATACCATATTTCTTGCATTATTTTATTTCATGAAAATCAATAAAAAATGTTAAAAAAAAAAGAACTTTTGAATGTTATCACAGAGTCCCAGCTTGTGTAAGAGATCTCTCACCCAAGCAAGAAACTCCTGCCATTTTGAAAAAGACTCTGCAGATAAAAGCAAGTCATGTAAGTATGGAAAAAAGAAAAAGGATATTCTGTACCCTGCAGCAAGCTATAGCTAGAGCTAGCCACTTAGTGAACACTCTTGGTACAGTGGATACGCCAAAAGGTAAAGCAGAGAACTGATAAAGTGATCCAGACACATAAACCCTTAGAAACACCTGAAGTCTGTATGAAAAAGAATGAGATGATAAGCAACTTTTAAATGTAGACTTGCCAGGAAACCTGAATGAGGAAGAAGACATAGCAGATTCTAAAGTGACATTATTTTGCAGGTAAGCACTATCACAAACAGGTCTAAGAAAAAGATCCAAAACTAGTTTCTAAGCATCTCCTTTCTTTGACATTAAAATTATTCTTTGAGAAAAGCTTTTTTTTCAACTTGGAAGGAGGAACTGGTTCTATCACTCCCTGTAATTATCAACTGACTCATACATGTACTATAAACAGAGAGCAGTGACTTGCACAATAGAAGAAATTAAAATTTTAAGCAGATGTTTCTCCAGAAGAAGAAACTGCAGAACAAACATTCTTCATACTTTCACAATTCAAAATTCTGAAAATTAAAGCTGAAGTATTCTGCACTCTTTTCCTGTACCCATTAGTAGTCTTTCCATCCTTATCAGAAAGAGATGGGTAGACATTAACTGATTCTTTAACAGCAGTAGAAATTACTAAAGCTATAGCTGCTGTGTCAGGTTTGGGAAGAGTGTATAAAAAGTTAAAAAGACTAAGGAACTTTATACACTCTTATCTATTGTTTTAGAGGCAGCAGGCTGGCTATTAGGAAAAATCAAGACAGAGACATTCACATCCTCCAAAGCTGATAGAACTGCAATAATATGTGAAAGTTCTGGAAATTCCTTCCGTAACAGCTAATAAAATTTTCTGAGGGACAGCTAATAAAATTTTCTGAGGGACTGAGAAACCTCAGTGTACTCCCAGTGAAAACACTGTCACATTCTGGAAATAGTCTCAAAGAGGGAGGAACCTTAAACGGTGAATCAGAAATTGAGCTCTCCTCTGAGCCTGAATCAGAAAACCGAGGAGAAAAGCTGTTTCTGTCCCTCCATCTTCCTGTACAGATTCAGAATCTTGAAGGCCTTCAGGAAAGGAGATATCCTTCTTTCTTTTACCAGAAAGCAATAAATAAGAAGAAGCCAGACCCAGTAAACTACTCCTGTCTGAGGAAAGTTGAGGGGGAGTAGATACATGTTAGTTGTCTTTTCCTTTCTTTTTCTGACAAAAAAAATGGGGCCAACAGTGTAATAAAGGGCAGCAGAAGCTTCCTCCCAGGGATGGGCACAACATTCTGACAAAACAAAGAAAACATCCTTGTTCTCTCTACCAGGACCAACAAGATTGGCTGCCCCTTGCCATCTAAGGGGACGCAACAGCAACAGAGGATGTAGCTAATCCCTGATTCATAGTGGCTCCAGGTGCTACCCCTGGGAGATCTGGATTAAAAGATGAGTGGTCTGAGGTATGCAAATTTTTTTTTGCCTAAAAGATTGAACAGTTTCATCAATAATTCAAATATAAGAGAAGTTTATGAAAAAATAGAACCCAAATCCCTAAAATACAGACATTACTCATACAGATTCAGTACACAAACTACCATCGATAAGGTATTGATTACAGATTATTTATTCTCAAAAATTCAGGAAGTTTTCATTAGCTCCTGTACAATGTCCGACCACAACACTTTTTTCTTTAAAATCCACATGAAGTCTAGTCATCTAGTATATTGGCAAAGAATACCAGCATATATTGTTAAGATAATCAGGTTTAAGGAATGTTTACTGAAAGAAATCAAAATATTTCTAATAATAAATGACAATGATAGTACTTCTAAAGTTATTGTCTAGAATATGCTGAAATCTTACATTTTTGGTAAAATCAAAACCTAGTACCTAAACAAACGAAATGAATGGGATAGTACGCTATCGAGAATACAATCAAAAATTGATGAACTAAAAAGAAATCTAAATAATAAAGGCATAAACACAAATACAGAACTGAAACAATTAAACCTTGATTACATGGAAATTCTTAATCACAAAGTGGCAATAAATTTAGAAAGAATCAAATTACAGTCTTACTCTGTTAACCCAAAAAAACATGCATAGATTAGCTGTGAAATCAAAAAACGTACCCAATGTTAAACATATAAGGAAAATTGTGGATGAAACTAAAAATAAAACTAAAATTGTAACAGATTTAGAAGATATTCTTGAGACTTTCAGAAAACATCATGAAATAATAAATAACAGAAATCCAAATATTAATAACAATGTCCCAAAAGATAACTTCTTAAATGAGAACATAGGCAACAAACTATCAATAGTACAGAATACCAAACTTATTAAACCAATAACATTAAGTGAACTAAAGGAGAGGATTCAAAGCCTTAAGAACAATAAAGCCCCAGGATTGCATGGATTAATAGGAGAAATTTATAAAGTACACACAGACGATAGATTAAAGATACTTTTACAAGCTTTTGAGGAATTCAGAAAAAAGACAAGCTCATTCCCTTCCTGGAAATATGCCATGATTTCCCCTATCCTAAAACAGGGCAAAGACCCCAAAATAATAACTTCATATCGTCCCATTTCACTATTAAATGTGGACTATAAAATTTTTACATCAATATTAGCTAACAGATTAAATCAACTGATGCCTAACATAATAGGTGATGATCAAACAGGCTTCATTCTAAATAGAAGAGTACAAGACAATGCTATCAGGCTCCTTTCCTTAGTAGATCATGCTAAAAGGAGCCTGAATCAGAAAACCGAGGAGAAAAGCTGTTTCTGTCCCTACATCTTCCTGTACAGATTCAGAATCTTGAAGGCCTTCAGGAAAGGAGGTATCCTTCTTTCTTTTACCAGAAAGCAATAAATAAGAAGAAGCCAGATCCAGTAAACTACTCCTGTCTGAGGAAAGTTGAGGAGGAGTAGATACATGTTAGTTGTCTTTTCCTTTCTTTTTCTGACAAAAAAATGGGGCCAACAGTGTAATAAAGGGCAGCAGAAGCTTCCACCCAGGGATGGGCATGACATTCTGACAAAACAAAGAAAACATATTTGTTCTCTCTCCCAGGACCAACAAGATTGGCTGTCCCTTGCCATCTAAGGGGACGCAACAGCAACAGAGGATGTAGCTAATCCCTGATTCATAGTGGCTCCAGGTGCTACACCTGGGAGATCTGGAGTAAAAGATGAGTGGTCTGAGGTACAATAAATGGCTACAGCAGAGTCACCCATCTGAGACTAAGGCAACTTGCTAGCTTGTTGTGGTGGCAAAGGCTGTACGCTTTTTCTTTTGTGGCTGGAAGAAGGATCGACCTTGGAACTGACTGTTTATTCCATAGTCAAGCAAAAAAGCATGCCTCTTCCCTGTGTGAAACAAAACTCATTATAGAAAAACATACATGTATGGGCCCAGACAGATTACAGGCAACTAATTCAAAATATATCCATTTTTATGCAGTTAGTCCAAACTTGTTCTGTTCCTACCATATGGAAACATTCTTCTGTTACAACTATTCATAAAAAAGGGAATCTATCACAAGCTAGCAACTAAAGAACCAATAGTTTGATATCCATATTAGGGAAATGTTATGAAAGATGGATAATAGACACATACAAATATCCATTGCCAAAATGGAGGCACTGGACCTCTATCAACATGTTTTTAGTGGCAGATCCACATTTACTAAGTTAATTGCTTTTATGACCATATTGGATTTGAAACGGGTAATGGATCTAACTTGTAGTGTTGTTTTTAGACTTAGCAAAAGGAATTGACAATTTGTCTTATAGGTCTACATAGAGATTGATGATTAGTACAATGTACACACTAATATATTGCCTAATGTCAAGGCTTACTGCTAGAACTCAACCAGTTACCATTAAAGGACATGTTTCAGATACATTACTAAATCAGTCCCTTAAGATACTGTATTGGGTCTGTTACTTAATCTAGTATTGTCATTTTTTTCCTTGACACAAATCTTATTGGGTTAGCAAATATGCTGACATCTGTAAGATAGGCTTTACAACCATCTGTAGTAAGAATCTTTCAGAAGTCAATAACAATCTGCACAATACAGCCAGATGGACATCAGATTATAGGTTACATTTTAGCACAGAAAATTCAAGATCATGAACTTTGGCAAAGAATCAATTATAGAATTATGAAACTGCAAGACACAATACTAGGAGACAAATCTGATTTTAATGAGTAGTGAAGTATTATTACCAACACTTTTAAATGTTCAAATTATATTAATCATATTGTCAACAAAGCTATGCAAGAAGCTGGACTATTACTGAGAAATATAGAAACTAAAGATCAGACCCATTTTGGAATGCAACAGTCCCTTCTGTGTTTATTAATCAAGCCAGTTAAATGTTTAGAATCAGTACAGAGGAAATTCCTTAAAAGAATATTATCTATGAATGACTTTGGCTATGAAGACAGATGTAAGAAATTCTGTCTATTCACTGTGCATTACTGCTACTTACAAGGTAGTTTCATGTTAGGATTTAAACTCATACTTGATGAAATTTTGACAGAATTATTACATTTGCGTAGTGGTGCAGCAGTTAGCATTGTCGCCTCACAGCAAGAGGTTCTCCCATTCAATTCTCGGCTGGAGCGCCTTCTGTGTGGAGTATGCATGTCCTCCTCGTGGTCGAGAGACATTTAAAGACATGCAGGTAGGTGCATGTGTGAATGGGTCTGCCTTCTTTGAAGATTAGGCATCGGGCTGGCAACTCAGCACCGTAAAATCCACTGCCAATCATTAGTGGACCAGAGGTCCGCTGTGGCGACCCCTAACCAGGAAAAGCCAAAAGACAATTACATTTGCATATTAGTACTAATACTAAAACACACTGTGCCTTAATATATTTGTAGCACAACGAACTTCAAGATATTTCTGAAAAATCTTGATAATATGGTTTACACACATGCCTACAATCATTGTTTTATGGAGGCTGAGGTCCTTGAAGGCTTTCAGGCCTAAACTCAGTAATGGCCACTTATGAACTTATGAAATTATGTGGCACAGAAGCTTTAGCAAAGAATTATGTGGCACAGAAGCTTTAGCAAAGAATAGTTATGTCAGGCTATCCAATCTGAGGTAAAACAGGGGTGTCCCAAGAGATGTGTTTAAGGTGGTATTCATAGTCACTGCACTTTGACGTAAAGCCAATCTGCACAGTTCATGGCTGAATGCAGCTTTGGCATGATTAGAAAGCATAGCTACACTTACATGAGGAAGCTTTCAATTAACTTATGCACATTAAAATTTAATGAGATTAAAATGATAAATGGTTTAGAACCTTTTATGCCAATGAGCTTTTTTCCATACTGTTGCTCTTTATTGTCATTTGTTGACCCGTTCTGGCACAATTTGCTGAGATATTATAAAAGGCAAAACCTCACTTTTTTATTTACTTTTGTTTGGAAAGGATGTTCACAGTAGCTGCCAGTATACTATATAACTATAAATTAAGGGTCTTTATCAGCAAACTTACTTAATTTACTACCTTCTTAAAATTAAAGTATTTCATAGGAGTTCCTAATGTTGGAAAGATTCTTGATACAAGCAAAAAAAATATATAGAGCAACATACACATAAAGGGATTATCTTCCTTACAAAGTGCAAATGGATAGCAAATATTGACTGTCACTTCTGCTTTTGCAATAGCCAATATAACAGAGACCTGAAACAAATAGCATCTGACCTCTTGAATTGGGATTAAGAGAGAAAGAGAGAGAGAGAGATGCTTGCCTCTGATCTTTTACTGTCTTTTCATGATTTGAATCAATAAGTACGTTTTGCAGCTTTGAGGAATGCGTCTAACAAGTTAGCCCCATGGGACTTGTTTACAAAAGCAAAATATAAATCATAAAGTATTTGTGCATATCGGCTATGGTTCTGGATCAGTCTTATTTCTATATCCATTTTAATTTGCTGTCAAAGTATTAAAGGAATTGCTTCCATTGTACAATAATGTTCAGTGAATAGGTTCAGAAGGTATTTTGAGTGTGTGCATGTGTGTGTGTATGGTATTTGTCAAAGTGTGTGTGTGTGTGTGTGTGTGTGTGTGTGTGTGTGTGTGTGTGTGTGTGTGTGTGTGTGTGTGAGTGCATGCTTGCACGCGTGTGCATGAGGCACATTAACGAGACACTTACATATTCCATTTCTCTGGTTAATTTTAGTTTGCATTAATGTTACCCAATCATTTCAATGAATTGTGATAGCTGTACAAGTTGTCTGTTGAACAGAATAGGCTTTCTGAAGCAGTAATATGTACTACAGTTTTGAATTGTTTTAATACTTTTGTGAAGGCTATTTTTTTAGTGTTTTAGTTGTTTTTAGTATTTTTTCAGCTATATAGATTTGGGTTCAATTTGGTGGTACTACTATTTTTGTTTGGCTAGTTGAGTTTGGTTAAACTTTTTTCTTCTTAATATTTGCTATTTTAATTTATGTGAATGGCATTTCTTGGGAATTGATTTATGAGTGTTGTTTTCCATGGGTTGTACATGTATGTATTTTGTTTGTGCAGTGTCTAAAGATTTTTCTTTGATTTTTAGTAAACTAGTGTGGATTTTTTAGTTGATGTTATATGCAGAATGATAATAACTGCTTTATGATATGAGTAGAATGCTAACAAATGCTTGATGATGTGGAAAAGATATCAAGAAAGTGTCTACCTTTGTTTCATATACACCTTTTATATTCCTTTAAGCAAAATCCATTGTTGTAATAAATGTGTATCTAGCTACATATGCGTACATGTTTGTGTATTTACACACATGGACTTGAGTGCTTGTGTGTGTGTGTGTGTGTGTGTGTGTGTGTGTGTGTGTGTGTGTGTGTGTGTGTGTGTGTGTGTGTGTGTGTGTGTGTGTGTGCGTGTGTAGCAAGAGACTATGCAAGACAGGTGGAGAGAGAGTGGAAAGAAATCATACGAGACTGAGACAGAAGACTTGTGTGAGAAAAGAAATATGATTGTGCAGTTCTTGGAAGAAATGCAGAGTGCTTCATAGAACAACAAGTATAAACAGAACTACACTGGCCAACACATCCAAATGATATCAGTATTTCTAAGATGACAGAGTAAATACAGAATGTAAAAATGTTTTAATTAAATATTCTTATTCCATTTCTTCACTGGAACATGAGATACAGCTGCAAATAGTAACACACGCAATGCGCCAAATTGCTTCATAATTTTTTTGTCTAATAGACTTACCTAAAGATGTGTATTATTCAAACAGAGACTGATTGAATGAGTAAGAGATCTATTTTATGTAATTCATAGATTACTCACATTCTTAACTTTTGGTCTTATACTGACTCAAAACCTACATGATCCATAAGGCACTTGTGCAAGGCTTATCAAACTCCTCAGACTTCCAAATCTTTGTGAAGCCCTTAAGAAGTTATAATTAAGTGAGAGGCTCACCATTACAATGAATTGTTGAGGGTACACATTTCTTAACCTGCAGACATTGAAAACAGGAATAAATGCCCTTCAAAGATAGTCTCATCCAGCCAAAAATCTACACATCTAATCAACATAACATTTCAATAACAAATATCATATAATTCTTCCCACTTCCAGCAGGAATGTAGGTTGCTATCCCGAAAGATGTTTAAGTAAGTGAGAAAATGATGGAAAAATATGAGCACATTATCAAAAAATGTAAAATCTGCATACTTCAAAAAATGTATTACAAATTCTATCACCGTAGGTCATTTATTTTTGCTTCTGAAAAAAGGGATATGTAAAACATGTGACCTCTTTCATTAAATTATTGGTGCTACTAGTATGTTGGTCATGCAGTATGGTTTTCTGAGTAGTGGACAGACTAAAAATCAAATGTGCCGAGGGGGACTCAGAATATTGTGTGAAAGGTAAATCAAGCCTGAAAACAGTGGCATATGTCCAAAAATAGGTACATCATGTGCAAGTGTAAATTAAGACTGAAGACAGGCATACCTCCAAAATAGGGACAGTTAAGAGATCATATTGTCATGAAGTCATGAAGTAGGAACTTACCTTAAGAGCTTTGCAATGATATGTGCTAACACAGCTCAGCTAATCTTTCTTTCCTAAATTTTTGTGGACCACACACACAATCTTCTATTATCTTGCCTATGCACAGTTAATATCTACCTCTTATATCTTGCCTCCAATTTTTGTTTTCTTTTTGTTTCTCCTGCATGCGTCATTCTTTCAGCTTACTTTAGTGCCCCCTGGTCATTGCCGGATCTGTCAGCATCTCCTAAAACCCTCAAACCATCTCCATTCTGGGGCTAGCATGGAACCTAAGACCATCCTGGAGATTCATGTCATTGAATGTTTTTTTTTTCATTTATGACCTACCCCTTGCTCCCTTCCCTTCATTTTCCTGTTAAGTTCAAGGGATCCCCCCTCAATGGACATGTTTCCTTGCAGGGAATAACTAGATCACCCCATCCCCAATGCAATGGGCATGTCCCTCTCTCCCTGACAGCACCTCAGAACTCCAAGCTACTTATTTAACATGGGTCACCTGGGCCACAGTTAGGGCTCTATCCCCCTATGCCACAGCTCTGGTGTACATCTTGTTTTCAGTTTTTTGACTATACTAACAATCAGCACCCTTCAGATTCATGTCAATAGATCAACAACAGTCCAAGCAAATAACAATCCTCCAAATTAAATTTGCCTGAATAATTTACAGTAAAAAGTATTTTTTTTTTTTTACAGAGACAAACTCCCTTGCACCCTCATGTTGTGGGAAACACCCACAGCCACTAATGTTATATGTACCCACTCAATGTTGGCCAACACTTAAGAAGAAAAAAGAAAACCCTGCTGTCACTGAAAGTTACTGAATTTAATTAGAAGGATCAGCATTCACCTAATATGTTGTCAGTCTCTTGACTGGTTCCCCACACTTCTATGCTAACTAGGACCATTACTTATAAATATTCCACAGACACCTCAGAGATCCATGCAACAGGATCAAGTTTATATAACCATTCAATACAGAGTAACTTTGCGAGTTCTAAATACTTTTGGATTACAGTTTGTGGGGTAATTTTTATTAACGTTACTATGAGGCTTGTAAATATTTACATCAAGAGTCTGGTATGAGTGTACCATATTAGGTAAATCTTATTTTTGCCACAAAAATTGATATGTCTTTCAAGGAATGTTACCTGTTTTATCCATTATCCCTAAATAAAATCCTTATTGGTAAAACAAAGTGTAAGACCAAGGTCATATTTCTCAAGCATCTGAAACACTTATGGAATAGGAATGTTAATAATTTGACAGTGAGGCATTTCACAGAGATACGATACACACAATTTTCCTTTCATGATTCTTGAATAGATTGGGAATGTTTGGAGATATGGTAATGGTAAATATGAATTATGCTATAAGGAGTTTTTGTATATATTAAAGTATAATGTTTTGCATACATAATAGCTAAAGTGTGAATTAAACTGGAATATTTATATTTAAAACAATATTTGATATGATATGCTGTCACTGATGGTATTATAGTCTGTATAGTAAAGTACATTCATTTATATCTCTCAGGGCTTAAACTGGGAAGTAAATAGGAACATGTTTTTTACATGTATGTGTCACTTTTAAGCGATGGAGTGTTTATTCATGTTTTTTCCTAATTAATAGGTCAAATGCGGCTATTCAGATTATTTTTCGTCCTTGAAGACAGTTCTTGCCAAGACACCAATTTTTTTTTTCTGATTTAAATGAATTGGTAAAAGGTAAGCTTTATCCACAAGTGCATTTAGATATATAATATTTTTTTCTGGAAATAGATTTGAGATAATACGAAAGAATAGCAGGATACCTGTTCTTTAAAAAACAGAGCTATGAAGATCCATTGTTACAGTTTCTATGGAACTGAACTGCAATTTTTTTGATAAGAGACTTAAAGCAAAACCAACCAATCTGAATAGTTAAGATGCACTAACAGCGGCTTATCACGTGAAGCACAGTTTTCCTTGACCCTATTCAAATGCAACACTGACCAACGGATGGTGAATCAGAGATTTACCTTAGATTGACACCTAAGCCCCAATCAGACAGTGGTAGCTTGTAAATACTCTTCCACCTAAACACAACTATATACCCCTGGGTAATTTAGACTGTCATTTACAAATGGAAAAAAAAACATAGGTAGGCCTAAAAAAGCCTCCTAGAACTGTTAGCCTAGTAATATCCCTAGGACCTATGAACCTATCACCCAGCTCACTTTTTCCATATTCAAATAAGGCAATAGAAATATTTATTGTTAGACATCCCCATTATGCATAGTGAATAGAATATCCAGAAAAGTAAATGGATATCTCTGAAGCCACAGATAATTAAGAAAGATATATAGGCCATTACTAAAGAAGTCCACTCTTGTCTTCCAACTGCTGCACTGGTTCTGTTCAACTAGACAAAATGTATCCCTTGACTGGCATGCCAATGTATTTTCTCATTACAGCTTTAAATTACACAGATCAAGGAGGAGAAAAGCTGCAGTATTCACAGTTCTGTGATTCACATATTCATAACAGCAATCATTGAAAACAGGCACTGTCCCTATATGTAAATCAGTTAAGTACAAACATAAAATCTCAGCCCTGCTACGAAATGCCAATAATAGCTTTGTACATATGAACTATTGTAAAATGGGTGCAACCTACTGAATGTATATGCGTCAGTGGGTGTATGTGCATAAAGACACCAATGCCTTTGGTTATTTTTGCTAGCTGGTTGCAGGGCATGAGCATGTCTAGAGCTTTCAAGATTCATCACCAAGCCCCTTCTTGCCATTTATTTTTCCACATGGATTCAGGGTGTTGCATCACCTGACACCAACTCTCTTGTTTCAGTGCTGCTCTCCTTCCTTCTTCAACAGTCATGCCTGACTGTCGCAGATCTTCTCTTATACAATCTGTCCATCTCCTTCCTCCTGCCTTCTTCCTGTCTGGCACAAATCTTCTTTACCAGATTGTCTTCTGCTTTTCTGCTCATGTGCCTGAACCACAGTAATTCTCTTCAACCATCTCTGCAATTGGAGCTCTTTGGGCTTCTGATATGATGTCCTCATTTATTTGTCTGTCCCACAGTGTACATCCTACCACCTATGTTAGGCACTTCTGTGAACTGCTGTGAACCTAGATGGACTAACTCTCTTTACAGCAGATAGATGTAAAGCACAGAGTGGTAAAGCTAAAGGTGGTGGTGTATGCATCTATGAACCCCGAGTACCTTCCCATGGCGCCTCTGTTGTTAAATCCAAGTTCGCTATGAGATGATAGGAATTCCATCATGTTAACCTGGAGTGCCATCCTGCAGTGCAAGTAAGTTTACAGCCCTAATTTCAAGCTAGTGTTGAAAAATCAGTTGAAAAAGTAACTGAAAGTTGTCAGTTACCTTCTCAGCTTAGGATTTAGAGTGTAATTATCTGATGGTCCTATTGGACTTTTATGAGAAAATCTGCTTTGAAGGTTCCCTGTCTTTTCATATGATAGAGTACAGCCACAGTCACAGCAAAACGGAATCAGCTGCAACGGACATCTGTTACCATAACTTAGATCATGGAACTGCATAAAATCACACAGCTTTTAGCACTTTTCCGTTAACAGCAGCAGTGCTCGTGAAACAGAATTCATTGTTGTGCACTAATTCCTATTTGTATGTTGGAGTATTATCTGTATTGAAGTGTAGAACATCTTCTCCACAGGTGAACTTTTTTCATGCAGATTCTTTTCCACTTGCAACGGACGGGGTCACATCGTGCAGCAGCTCCAAGTTCTGGATAGCTCCCTCTCTGAATAAGATGACTTCTCTGTTACCCTCTACTATCCAGCATCCCATGGATGAGGATCCTGTGCTAGATTTCATTCATAGATTCATAGGAATGAATCTATGAATCTACAGCATCCCATGGAAGAGGATCCCGTGGTAGATTCAGTTGGAGGTGCTTCTGGTGTTAGCACGGGGGCTCTAGCCATTGCACTTCCAATGCCTCCAACTGGAAGCTACTTCACCATGATTGACATTCACTGCCCTATCCCCAGACCCTTTTGCTTGTTGAAATGGAAACTAACACTGGGGACAGCGGTGAGGATGGGTTCGGTATTGGCAGTGTGTGTCCCGATGGCTGAAAGAGGAGCTGACCATCATCAAAGGTCACAGAGACCAGTGGAAAGGAAAGTGAAGTCTGACCGAGTTGGAGTTGTTCAGGAGTTATGCGGACAACCTGGACAAGTCTTCCCACTGGGAGAAGTGCCCTAGGACAGCACAATATGTGATGTGTGTACCTGGCATAGGTTCATAGGTTCATAGGTGGGTACTAGGCTATCTGCCCGAAGGCATTTATAAGCCTAGCCAGAATGTGTTGGCTTTTGCTGTTGACTTAGATTAGTTCTCTGTGCCTCTGTCCAGCAGAGCCACTGAAGTGATCCCTGAGGTAAACTTTCTGTTTCCCATCCACTCATCAAGGTTTCTTTTGAAGAGTGTTAGCGAGGAGCTCTGCCTAATGTAGATTGGGATCTTGTTCCAAAGTATGGGAAGTCTCTGGGACAGGAATCTATCCCTCCAGCACGTCCTATTTATTGTTGTGGTGAGGTTTAGATCCCTAGAGCATGTGGCTTAAGGGGATAAGGTTTTCTTTAGGTGGAGTATGTCCATCAATTCTGGGTTGGACATGACCTTGTATGTCAGGCAGAGATCACCTCTGAGAAGGCGGTATGCAACCGAGTACAACTGGAGTTTCTTCAGTCAAGCTGCATAGGGCATCTGTTTGAGGCCATTGATCCTCTTGGTGAGGTACTTCTGTGGTCTTTCCAGCTGCTGCAGGTGTCTTGTAAGGTACATCCCAAATGGGGCATTGTACTCAAAGATGGGTCTGATGAGTGATGAGTAGAGGGGCACAATGACCACTTTTGATCTGGATGCGAACCCTTTTGTGATTAGGTGGGCCACATAGAAGGATTTTCTAACCACTTTGGCAATGTGATTATCAAAGGTAAGATTACTATCTACTTGGGTCCCCAGATCCCTTATTATGTCTTCCGTATTTAGGGGACTACCACCTATGTGGTAGTTTGTGGGTACTTTGTTTTTTCCAAAGGGGATGACTATGCACTTTTTGGTATTTAGCTTGAGGCCATGATTTTGACACCAGGTATCCATCTCAGTGAGACCCTTATGGAGGATGTCTGTGTCAGCTGGAGAGTCAATTATAGCCCTTAGTTTGCAGTCGTCTGTGAACTTGGTCAGCCATAGTCCTCCAGTGCTTGCCTGTACCTCTGAGAAGTATATGCCGAACAGGAGGGGTCCTAGGACTGAGCCCTGGGGAACACCACTTGTAACCGGTTTAGAGACGGACCTAGCTCCCACAACTCTCACCATGTGGGTTCTGTCCATGAGCCAGTTGGCAACCCATCTTGTGACGTAGGGGTTTATGTTCAGGCTAGTGAGCTTGTCTATAATACCAGAATGGGGAATGGTGTTGAAGGTTTTAGCGAGGTCTAGGTAGGCTGTGTGTACCACCTTTCCCTCATCTATAGCCTTGGTAACTGTCTCAGAGAAGTCCACCAGGTTTAGGAGGCATGGTCTGCCCTTAACAAAGCCAAACTGGGTAGGGTCCAGTGTTTGGAGGTTCCCAATGTCTCTGTTAATGGGTTCCATGATGATACGCTCCATAGCCTTGCAGACCAAGCTAGTCAGGCTTATAGGGTGATAGTTCCCAGGGACTGTTATGGCTCCACCTTTGTGGAGCGGAATAACCATTGTTGTGCGCCACTCTATGGGTATGTAGCCTGTGGAGAGGCTGAGTTTGAACAGTGTGTTTAGGTGAGGGGTTAGTTCATCTTTGAGCTTGTGTAGGACACAGCCTGGGACACTGTCCGGTCCCATTGATGCTGAGTTTTTGGCTTTGGAGAGGGCTGTTTTAACCTGAGTGTCTGTGATTTCAGGGACTCTACATTCTTCTGGTATGGTTATGGGCCCTTTTGGGGGTGAGAGAGGGTGAAGTTTGCACTGAACCTGTCTACCAGGATGTTGGCAATATCGGTCGGCCATTCAGCACTAACTCCGAGCAGATCTGAGCATTGCCACTTAGATTCTTGACATAGCTAAAGAAAGTCTTGTTGTTATCTTTGGAGTCCTTGGCAATTTTTCTTTCAAAGCTCGCCTTGGATGATTTTATGAGGGATCGTAGTTTCTTGATGATACTGATCAGGGATGTCTTCCCTTCTTGGGATTTTACTCTTTTCTGTACTAGTTTCCTCCTTCTATTGTATAGCTTGTTTATGGCAGGAGTCCACCAGACTGGTTTCCTTTTCATGGAGGAGTGAGTCTTGGTATTGCTTGGGATGGCACGATCTATGCATTCTTGTAGCTGCCTGTAGAATGCATCAGTAAAGGATTTTGCAGCTTGGACAGTGTTATCCTTCAGCATGGGGGCTTTTAAACTTTCCACCTCGGTCTTAAGTAATGTGAAGTTTGCTTTTGAAAAGTTTTTCATGGTGGCTTTCTTGTCCGGGGGTGGGGGTGGAATATGGATATCCAAAGTGATTTGTTTATGGTCAGATCTAACCAGCGAGGGGTTGATCTCTGGTGTGGAACACCAGTCGCCCATGTTGGTGATGACCAGGTCCAATATGTTGTCACCTCTGGTGGGGGTATTGACCAGTTGAACCAGGACGTTTGAGTTTATAAATTCTAGGAAAAGTTGGGCAAGGGAGTTAGTACTTGAGTAGTTCTCCCAGTTAATGTTTGGGTAATTGAAATCGCCCAATATTAGGGTGATTGGTAGGACCTTTATGTTTCCCAGAGTTTCCAGAAACATGGAATGGGGGTCCTGGGACATGGTGGGTGATCTGTAGCAAGCTACAATTTGAATTGTAGTTTGCCCATTGTTAGTTACACATGGATGATCTCTGAAGCATCGTGCTGTGCCACTAACCTGGAGGTGTGGATATCCTTGTGAATATGGATACGCTCCCACCATTTGTATTTTGGTTTGGGTTCTGTGGCCGAAATGTATGGTATGAGTTGTAGACTGGTAGTGCTGAGGTGATCTCTGGAGCCTTAAACCAGGTTTCTGTTACTGCACATATATCAATTTTCTCCATACTGAGGAGTGCCTCGAGTGCATGCATTTTGAGGTTTAGACTTCTGGCATTGAGTAGCATTACCCTCAGTTTTTTGTTACTTGTGCTATTTACGGCAGTGGATTTGTCTTTTGAGCCTTGCCTAAAAAAGGCACTATGGGGTGGCAAGAGCCTTGGCAAGTATTCGAAAGCCTAAGGGTGACAGGTGCAAGCTATCTCTAGTGAAGCAGCATGACTAGTCAAGCATGTCACCCCAGGTGGACAGACACTGGATCCCCTTTGAATGACACCAGAAACTTAGCCAATTGTTGAAATTGAGAATTTTTTCTTTATACCGTGGTATCATTCTTGGTGAGGGCAGGATGCTACTCCGGGTCAGGGTCATACCAGCCTGGGCTACATGATCAGAGATTTCTTCCATGTCTCTTTTCATGCAGTCCAGGGAGGTACGGCTCATGTCATTCACACCAACATAGACAATGACAGAGTCATATTTGTACTTGTTCTGGAGTGACCTGAGTGCTTGTGTTATGTGGTGGATTCTGGCACCCGACAGGCAGCTAACAGTTACCTTCTCCTTATTCAGCCTAGTGAGTGGGACGTCAGTGTGCCTGACTATAGAGTCACCTATTACTAGTATGTTGGGTATGTTATTTTGCCTTAAGGGCTGTGATTGCATGGTACACTGGTTTTGTGAAGTATGTGTTTCATGGTTTGTGTTGAGAGGGTGGAGGTTGCTTGAATGTTTACTTTGGAGGTCTCTGTTGGTTTTGCAGATTTTTATTTAGAGCCTTTGAGGATGTTTCCATGTAATTATCTGTGTTTTTTGCTGGTGCTGGTTTAATGGGTCTATGTAAGACTGGTGGTGTGATGCAAGTATTTCCCTTCTCCTCTTGACTGTCTGATCCAGTCTTGGGTTGAGAGATCTTAGCCTCTAGTTTGGCTGTATAACTGCATCTCTTGCATGTATTAGTGTTTGGTGGTAGGAAGAGGGGGTTGTCTGTGTACATGAGGCAGTTGTGATTTATTACTATTAATTTGTGAGTACAGCATGGTGGAGCTTGCTAATGCTGACAATTTCCTTACATTAGTTTTTGCTTTCCTGTCTATCTGGAGTTAGCTACCTGAGGCTCCTTAGTTGTACGTCTTTTGCAAGACATGTTTTGACAAGTTGGCATGTGGCTGTGTTGACTTACATGACTGAGTGAACTAACTTTTGTGATTATTTGGATAGGACTTGAAGATCAGGTAACATAAAATTGCTAGTAGTAAATGTTGTAATACAGGTTAGAACAAGTGTGGTGGAGTTAGATGTTACTCACCCTTAGTATCACTTTAGGCCAGTTTGTAAACAGCTCTGCAGGCGGGACAGTGAGTGTGTTACAATGTCTAAGTTTGCTCCAAAAAAACTTGAAAAGACACAAGATTACTGGAAAACTAAAAAACTGCTCCAAACCAAGACCAAAAGACACGGACACCACAAGTTAGTGCTTTCATTCATTTTAATATGCTGTGAACTTCATCAGAAAAACACTCTAACCACCATAGAACAGCATTTAAATACTTAATTAGCAGTCACATGACTGAATAATCACAATTAAAAAGAAAGCTCATTTTTGCAAATGTAAAAAAATACATACAAAAATCCATATAGTGGAAATCATAAACTTCACACTTCTTAAGACTGGAGTGGTATCCTTCAAGGCCCCCGAGCCAGTGGAAACCACAACCCACGCTGCTGAAACCCTTACAAATGCCTTCTACGAGCACCTCCAGGAATGTATGGATCAAGCAATCCCTAATAAAATCAAGACCCTTTCCACCAAAGGCAGGCGCCCGGTCTGGTGGACCCCAGCCATAAACAAACTCTACAACAAGAGGAGAAAGCTACTACATGACAGAGCAAAATCCCTAAAAGGGAAGGCATCTCTGATCAATACTAGCAAAAAACTACGATCACTCATAAAATCATCCAAGGCCAACTTTGAGAGAAAAATCGCTAATGACACAAAAGACAATCATAAGGCCTTCTTTAGCTATGTTAGAAACCTGGGTGGAAACTCCCAGATATGCTCAGAATTAGTCCAAAATGATAAAAAATCACTGAACCCACAGACATTGCCAACATACTGGCAGACAGGTTCAGTGCAAATTCCCCACCCCCCAAAAGGAGAAATATCTATCCCACCAGAGTCTAGCCTCGCAAACATCTCAGATGCCCAGGTGAGAGCTGCTCTCTAAAGCAAAAACACAGCATCAATGGGACCGGACGGTGTCCCCGGCTGTGTGCTACACTAACTCAATGAGGAACTAAACCCACACATAAGGCTGCTGTTTAATCTTAGCCTTACTACAGGATACGTCCAAAGAATGGCGACGGCAACTGTGATCCCACTCCACAAAGGCGGTGCTTCTAAGGACCCTGAAATTACCGCCCCATAAGCTTGACGAGCCTTGTCTGCAAAGCTATGGAGAGGATCATAATGGAACTCATAAATAAAGACATTGGGGACCTACAGACACTGGATCCTACCCAATTTGGCTTTGTCAAGGGCAGATCCTGCCTCTTGAACTTGGTCGACTTTTCAAACAGTCACTAAGGCCATTGATGAGGGTAAGGCAGTTCACACAGCCTACCTTGACCTAGCAAAAGTGTTCGACACAATACCCCACTCGGGCATCATAGAAAAGCTCACCAGCTTAGATGTAAACCCATATGTGACAAGATGGGTTGCAAACTGGCTCAAGGACAGAACACACAGGGTTAGAGTTGCTGGTGCCATGTCAGACTCTAAGCCGGTCACGAGCGGTGTCCCACAGGGCTCAGTCCTGGGCCCCCTCTTGTTCGGCATTTATTATTCTGAAGTGCAGGCAAACATAGGGGGATTGTGGCTGACAAAATTTGCAGATGACTGCAAACTGGGCACCATAATTGACACTCCATCAGACACAGACATCCTCCAGAGAGGTCTCATAGAAATGGATAACTGGTGCCAGAGCCATGGCCTTAAGCTAAATGCCAAAAAATGTATAGTCATACCCTTTGGGAAAAACAAGGTAACCCTAATTACCACATAGGTGGTAATCCATTAAACACGGAAGAAGTTATCAGGGACCTGGGGACCCAAGTTGACAGTAACCTCTCTTTGACACTCACATTGCCAAAGTGGTTAGGAAGACCTTCTACATTGCCCACCTGATCATGAAGGGATTCACATCCAGATCAGGAGAGGTCATTGTACCCCTGTACTCTTCACTTATCAGACCAATGATTGAGTACAACGCCCCATTCGAATGTACCTTACCCGACACCTGCAGCAGTTGGAAAGACCCCAAAAGTTCCTCACCAAAAGGATAAAGGGGCTCAAACATATGTCATACGATGCCCGACTGAAGAAACTCCAGCTCTATTCAGTCGCATACCGTCTGCTCAGAGGTGATCTGTGCCTGACATACAAGGCCATGTCCAACCCAGAATTAATGGACATGCTCCACCTCAAAAATCCAAATCCACCAGAGCCACGAGAGCAAGAGACTTAAACCTCAACACGGATATAAATAGGATGTGCTGGAGGGACAGATTCATCACCCAGAGACTCCCTACACTATGGAACAGAATCCCAGTCCATGTGAGGCAGAGCCCCTCACTGACTCTGTTCAAGAGAAATCTTGACGAGTGGATGGGAGATCGTAGGTTTACCCCGGGAATCATCTCTGTGTCACTGCTGGACAGAGGCACAGCAAACTAATGGGTATAGTATTCTCATCCTAAGGGGTGGTGAAAGCCACACACACTCTGGCTAGGCTTATAAATGCCCTAGGGCAGATAGCCTAGTATGAACCTATGAACCTATAATTAAAAAGTTTTTTTTGTACATTCTAATAAGTATCATAAAATGAAGTTTTAAAAAGCTTTACAACTTGGTTTGCAAAAAGCACTTTGTTAATGGTGTCGTTTAGACCTGGTGCAATATCTGCACCCAAGTAAATTTACCATAGAGATTCTTTACATTCTAACCAGGTTTTATAATCACCCGAAAAAGTTTCTTGACTAACAGTATCTATCACTGAAAAAACAAACTTTTTGAAGTCAATACAGATACCAGCATGTTTTGCCAAAGCATTGGTTTGTTCTTTTTTCTTAATTGCTAAAAGATGTTCATAAATGCGTCTTTTTAAATACCTAGTAGTCTTTCCTATGTAAAAACTTTTTTGTTGCAACCCTGTTCTAATAAACTCTTAATGTTTGTAACTTTTTTATAAGTGAACAGGGGTCACAGTCCTATAATCTTGGCTGAATCAACATTACCTAGTACAATTTTCCAATTGTCAACTATAATGTTTCTAATGGTCCACATCTCATTAACTACAGGAAGTGGACATGAACAAGTAAAGCTATTGTTCAAATTCTTAGAGTGGTCACTGATACCCTGCCCTTCATTCAATGCTTCAAGTTGGGTGTGACCTCTCAAAATTGGACTTGCCTTCCCGTCTCTTAACTTTAGAACTTCATTTTCTATTTGCTTCAGCCATAATATGTCATAACCTCTAGCCTCAAATAAAGTTCTCAAAATCTCCATTTCTTTTGTAAATTCAGTGTCTAATGTAGTTAATCTACTAAGTCTAATTAGTTGTCCTTTAACAACACCCTTTTTCATATGAGGAGGATGGAGGCTGTCTCTTTGTAGATATTGGTTAGCAAACACTGGCTTTCTATAAATGCTACTAATGAACTGTTTGGACTGAAAGTCAAATGTCAAATTCAAATCCAAAAAGTTGAGACTACAACCAAAACCACTGATGGTGAACTTTATGAAGTCAGTGGAATTGTTTAAGTCAGAAACTAGCATTTCAAAATCTTCATAGCTACCTTTCCAAAGAAAAAAGAGATCATCAATGTAACGGCGATATATCAGTATCCTATCAAACAACCTGTGTTTGATAAGAAACGTATTTTCCCAATTCGCCATCACAAGGTTAGCAAAAGCAGGGGCAACTCTAGCCCCCATAGCTACTCCTTATGTTTGTTTGTACAGTTGTTCATTGAATTTAAAAAATATATTGTCAAGAACAAGATCCATTAGTGCACAAACAGTAGTTATCTTTGTATTGTCAAAATCAGTGTTTGTAGTTAAGTATTCTCTCAAAAATTCCAAGCCTACTTCCTGATCAATGCAGGTGTAAAGAGAAACTACGTCCAAAGAAGCAAAAACAAAAATACTATCTGTTAATCTAAAGTCCCTTAAAATTTCTAATAAATGCCATGAATCTTTCAGGTAATATTTCGAAGCTTGCATCACAGGATTTAAAAGAAAATCCAACCAAATGGATGGTGTTTCTGTCTTAGACTTTGCTGCAGATATAATTGGTCTAAAAGGGGGATTAACATTGTTTTTCTGTATCTTTGGAATACCAAAGAGTACTGACATTTTGGAAAATTCAACTTGTAAATAAGCATAAGTTTGATAATCTAATTCTCCTTGACAAAACATGTCAAACAGTAAGGTGTCCAATTTCAGATAACTATTTTTAATAGTGGATAACTCTACCCTCTGATATGTGTCATTGTCTTTTAACATTTCTTCCATTGCTGTAATGTAGTCTTTTGTATCCATAATAACAAGTTTTCCCCCTTTATCTGCTCTCATAACCCTTACTTGGGTGTTAGTGCACATACTTTTAAGTGTTTTTTCTTCCAAATCAGTTAAATTGTGGACCCTGTTGTCAGGCTTTAACTGTGTAAAACTAGATTCACATATGTTTTGGAAGGATCTATATTATAACATCGAAATCTACAAAGATCGAATGTTATAATATCGAACCCTAAACACCGAAATCCGCAAACATCGAACAATCAGAATACCAATTTTTTTCCCAGAAAAAAAAAATTGCTATTCCAAGAAACATACACACAACACAAACACACACAAAAAACAGCAATCCACACACATACACTTAAAATCCTACACCTAAACCTAAACTAAACTTTACATACACTACTAGCTATCCACTTACCTTAACCCAACCCTAACCCTAAGGTCTGTCACTCACCTCACCCGTGCCCTAACCCTAACTCACCTAACCTGCCCCCTAACCCTAACCTACACACAACCGCACACTTACCTGACCTGCGCCCCAACCCTAACTCACCTAACCCGCCCCCTAACCCTAACCTACACACAATCGCACAATTACCTGACCCGCAACCTAACCCTAACTTCCACACAACTGCACACTTACCTGACCAGCTCCCTAACCCTAACTCACCTAACCCGCCCCTAACCCTAACCTACACACAATCGCACACTTACCTGAACCCGACCTGTAAGGTACCAACATATCGAACGCTGAAAATAGCAAAGCCACAGCAACGGCCCACCAAATTCTTTCCCTGGGAACGAATTTGGTGTCCTGCACCTTCGTTGTTTTCAGCATTCGACAAAACTGGTTCGATATTATAAAATTCAAACTTTATAAAATTCGATGTTATAATATAGACCCGTTTTGGAAGACCTGCAAGGCTCCTAACAATGGTGGATTGTAGGTACTTCATTTTTTAGGCATTTGAGAGACATTAACCTGGTTGTCTATGTTAACATCCTGCATGACATAACTCAAATTCAATTTTCTAAGGAACAATTTAAAGTCCACAATAACTTTAGCTAGATTGAAAGAATTTGCTGGTATAAATGATAAACCTTTTTTCAAAACTTCATATGCCTGCGATGGTAAACACATATGAGAAAGGTTCACAATTTCAATACCATAATGGGAATTTTTTTTATCAACTACCACATTTTCTTGTTCCTGCCTTTGCCCTTCCCCTTGTCCTGTATTGTTTTGGACCACATCTGTGTTTTCTTGTTCCCTTTTTGGTCCACTAAAAAAGGACCCATATTATTTACAGATACAGAACCATCAACAGCTGAAATGTTGGTCCCTTGATTTTGAATAATGTTGTTGTTATTAACATTAGCAATATTGTTACTACCTTGACCCACTGCACATTCTGTAATATGGTGTTACCCATACTGTTGTTGTTGGTAAAATTCTTTCAGCTGTAACTTCTAATGCATCTCCTACAACTTCATGTACATTGTTGACATTATTTAAATTAAACACACAATTATTCAAGCTAAGAACTGCATAAGCACTATTGTCAGCATAAGCCGCTATATCTCTTCTTAATTTACCCTGTTTCCTTGTTACAACTGTTGCCCTATATCTATCCGTTTTAGCGGCAACACCAAAAAACAAATGGTTAAGCAATTTAAAACAAGAAAAGTTCTTAATTTTTGCATCCAAGTCCCCCATGGCGACTTTTACTTCTTCCATCTGTTTCTGATAGTGTTCAACCAGAATCCACATCATGTTAATAGCGGATTCGTTGAACAAATCAACAAGTTGACTGTGCAATTCGTCCCCAGTTTTCACACAGTTCGGGAATTTATTGAACTGCAAGCCTTGCGGAACACACTTGCATCTAATACATTCACCAGAATAGCTTATTTCAACGTTAAGCATGACATATTTAAGAGTTAATTTCTCGAAGTCAAAAATAAGTTTTTTACATTTACTTTGCTCGACAACGCCATTGTTTGAATTATCATTACTTACTGACTCACTGTTTGACAAGTTCGCAAAGTCGGCAAAAGGATTAGCATGAGTTTGAAAGACATGCTGTAAAACGTTGTTGTTGAGCACTGGTGTTAATTCAACTGGAGTGTCTTCAGCTGGAATCATGTTGGGTTACAAATCACAAAGTTACGTTGCTGGCTAGTGGAGCCAGAAGTGTTGTCAGGAACTGCCTGGGATCCTCCTGCTCTTTTGAGCCCTCTAGTGATGGCAGTTGTAATGACAGCTGTAATTTGCTCAGAAAAAGAAGCAAAGCTGTCAGGTACTGGACGGGTGGATAGATTAAGCAATGTGTCCTGTGAATTGCCTTCTGTGGTGAGGGTTAGAGTCAGTCTCAAATGACAAGCAAACTCCAAAAAAACTTGAAAAGATACAAAATCACTGGAAAACTAAAAAACTGCTCCAAACCAAGACCAAAAGACACGGAAACCACAGGTTAGCACTTTCATTCACTTTAATATGCTGTGAACATCATCAGAAAAATACTCTAACCACCCTAGAACAGCATTTAAATACTTAATTAGCAGTCACATGACTGAATAATCATAATTAAAAAGAAAGCTCATTTTTGTAAATGTACAAAAATACATACAAAAATCCATATAGTGGAAATCATAGAAATAGAAAACATAATTAAAAAGTGTTTGTACATTCTAATAAATATCATAAAATGAAGCTTTGAAAAGCTTTACAACTTGGTTTGCAAAAAGCACTTTAAGTTAATGGTGTCATTTAGACCTGGTGCAATATCTGCACCCAAGTAAATTTGCCATAGAGATTCTTTACATTCTAACCAGGTTTTATAATCACCCAAAAAAGTTTCTTGACTAACAGTATCTATCACTGAAAAAACAAACTTTTTGAAGTCAATACAGATACCAGCATGTTTTGCCAAAGCATTGGTTTGTCCTTTTTTATCTGAAATTGGACACCTTACTGTTTAACATGTTTTGTCAAGGAGAAATAGATTATCAAACTTATGCTTATTTACAAGTTGAATTTCCCAAAATGTCAGTACTCTTTGGTATTCCAAAGATACAGAAAAACAATGTTAATCCCCCTTTTAGACCAATTATATCTGCAGCAAATTCTAAGACAGAAACACTGTCCATTTGGTTGGATTTTCTTTTAAATCCTGTGATGCATGCTTCAAAATATTACCTGAAAGATTCATGGCAATTATTAGAAATTTTAAGGGACTTTAGATTACCAGATAGTATTTTTGTTTTTGCTTCTTTGGACGTAGGTTCTCTTTACACCTGCATTGATCAGGAAGTAGGCTTGGAATTTTTGAGAGAATACTTAACTACAAACTGATTTTGATAATACAAAGATAACTACTGTTTGTGCACTAATATATCTTGTTCTTGACAATATTTTTTTAAATTCAATGAACAACTGTACAAACAAACATAAGGAGTAGCTATGGGGGCTAGAGTTGCCCCTGCTTTTGCTAACCTTGTGATGGCGAATTGGAAAAATAAGTTTCTTATCAAACACAGGTTGTTTGATAGGATACTGATATATCGCTGTTACATTGATGATCTCTTTTTCCCTTGGCAGGGTAGCTATGAAGATTTTGAAATGCTAGTTTCTGACTTAAACAATTCCACTGACTTCATAAAGTTCACCATCAGTAGTTTTGGTTGTAGTCTCAACTTTTTGGATTTGAATTTGACATTTGACTTTCAGTCCAAACAGTTCATTAGTAGCATTTATAGAAAGCCAGTGTTTGCTAACCAATATCTACATGGAGACAGCCTCCATCCTCCTCATATGAAAAAGGGTGTTGTTAAAGGACAACTAATTAGACTTAGTAGATTAACTACATTAGACACTGACTTTACAAAAGAAATGGAGATTTTGAGAACTTTATTTGAGGCTAGAGGTTATGACAGATTATGGCTGAAGCAAATAGAAAATGAAGTTCTAAAGTTAAGAGACGGGAAGGCAAGTCCAATTTTGAGAAGTCACACCCAACTTGAAGCACTGAATGAAGGACAGGGTATCAGTGACCACTCTAAGAATTTGAACAACAGCTTTACTTGTTCATTTCCACTTCCTGTAGTTAATGAGACGTGGACCATTAGAAACATTATAGTTGACAATTGGAAAATTGTACTAGGTAACATTGATTTAGCCAAGATTATAGGACAGCGACCCCTGTTCACTTATAAAAAAGTTACAAACATTAAGACTTTATTATAACAGGGTTTCAGCAAAAAAACTGACACAAAAAGTGCACTCATTCAGAAAAAAGGTAGTTATTCTTGTAATTCTTGGAGACAGTGTAGGTATATCAGTAACACGTCTTCAGTGGAATTTAGTCACATAAAAATAACTTTTTGGGCCAAAGGATATTACACTTGTCAAAGTGAAATGGTAGTATATGTTGCAGAAAGTTTATCCTGCCCAAGTTTTTACATAGGAAAGTTATAGACTTATTTTACTTCAGAAAATGTTTAGTGAGTCACATTAGGTTATTCCATCAATATCTGAAGTTAACAATACTAATATTTTAAAAGTGTCCCTGATTATGTTGAAATGTTGGACTGGTGGATAACCGGAACAGTGCTGATAAATATATCCAAACATTCTGAATGTATATTCTGATTTAATCTTTCTTTCTAGTGTGCCCACATTAGACAGCTGGATTGTTTCTGAATGGTTTTCCTTATATGAATGAATGAATTGACAGGGCACAGCTTGGAAGTGGATGACATGATGGTAAAGAGGAGATTCATGACAGTTTGGGTAATACAAAGGCATGGATTAATCAGATAGTGTAGATATGTCTGACATTGTGTGTCTGACTCATGTACAGTTTGGGTGAGAGGAAGGGCTAAGTGAGACATACGGTATTATTGATTTTACATGAATTGCAGCATTGATCAACCAGATATTTTGCGCAGTATTTCTTCCTCTGTCACTTATGTGTCTGATTCTAATCCGAGGGATGACTCGGTGAGATAAATGCTATTATTGCTTTTGCACCAATTCTTACATGGATCAACCAGTTAGCTTAGATATTTTTGAGGTGTTATTTATGTGCCCCATTATACCCAAGGGTGAGAGAGTGGTGACTGGAGCAGATTTCAATGGGCATGTTGGTGAAGCGAACAGAGGGGATGAGGAAGTGATGGCTAGGTATGGTGTTAAACAAAGGAATGCAGAAGGTCAGATGGTAGTGGATTTTGGGAAAAGGATGGACATGGCTGTGGTGAATACGTATTTTAACAAGAGGGAGGCGCATAGGGTGACATACAAGATGGAGGAAGATGCACACAGGTGGATTATATCTTATGTAGGAGGGCCAGTTTGAAGGAGATTGGAGACTGTAAAATGGTGACCGTAGAAAGTGTTGTTAGGCAGCATAGGATGGTGGTTTGTAGGGTGACGTTGGTGATCAAGAAGAGGAGGAGGAGTATGAGGGCAGCACCAAGGATCACATGATGGAAATTGAAAAAGGGTAATTGTGAGGTGGAATTCAGGGATGAGTTAAGGCAGGCACTGTGTGGCAATGAAGAGTTACCAAATAGATGGGTAACTACAGCACAGCTGGCAAGGGAGATGGCTATAAAGGTGCTTGGTATCACATCTGGACAGAAGAAGGACGACAAGGAGACATGGTGGTGGAATGAGGAAGTACAGGAGAGTATACAGAGAAAGAGGTTGGCAAAGAAGAAGTGGGATTGTCAGAGAGATGAATAAAGTAGACAGGAGTATAAGGAGATGAGGTGCATGGCAAAGAGAGAGGTGGCGAAGGCTAAGAATAAGGCATATGAAGAGTTGTATGAAAGGTTGGACACTAAGGAGGGAGAAAAGGACGTGTACCGATTGGCTAGACAGAGAGACCAAGCTAGGAAAGACATGCAGCAGATAAAGGTGATAAAGGATAATGTGGGAAACATACTCACAAGTGAGGAGAGTGTGTTGAGGAGATGGAAAGAGTACTTTGAGGGGTTGATGAATGAAGAGAATGAGAGGGAGAGAAGGTTGGATGATGTAGGGATAGTGAATCATGAAGTACAATGGATTAGCAAGGAGGAAGTAAGGATAGCTATGAAGAGAATGAAGAATGGAAAGGCTGTTGACCCAGATGGCATACCTGTGGAAGCATGGAGGTGTTTAGGTGAAATGGCAGTAGAGTATTTAACTAGATTGTTTAATGAAATCTTGGAAAGTGAGAGGATGCCTGAGGAATGGAGAAAAAGTGTTTTGGTACCGATTTTTAAGAATAAGGGTGATGTGCAGAGCTGTAGTAACTACAGAGGGATTAAATTGATCAGTCACAGCATGAAGTTATGGGAAAGAGTAGTGGAAGCAAGGTTAAGAAGGGAAGTCATGATTAGTGATCAGCAGTATGGTTTCATGCCGGGAAAGAGCACTACAGATGCAATGTTTGCTCTGAGATTGTTGATGGAAAAGTACAGAGAATGTCAGAAGGAGTTGCATTGTGTTTTTGTAGACTTAGAGAAAGCATATGACAGGGTGCCTAGAGAGGAGTTGTGGTATTGTATGAGGAAGTCAGGAGTGTCAGAGAAGTATGTAAGAGTGGTACAGGATATGTACGAGGGTAGTGTGACAGCGGTGAGATCTGCGGTGGGAGTGACGGATGCGTTTAAGGTGGAGGTGGGGTTATATCAAGGATCAGCTCTGAGCCCTTTCTTATTTGCAATGGTGATGGACAGGTTGACAGACGAGATCAGACAGGAGTCCCCGTGGACTATGATGTTTGCAGATGACGTTGTGATCTGTAGTGAGAGTAGGGAACTGGTGGAGGAGACCCTGGAGAGATGGAGATATGCTCTAGAGAAAAGAGGAATGAAAGTCAGCAGGAATAAGACAGAATATATGTGTGTGAATGAGAGGGAGGATAGAGGAATGGTGAGGATGCAAGGAGTAGAGTTAGTGAAGGTGGATGAGTTTAAATACTTGGGGTCAATAGTTCAGAGTAACGGTGAGTGTGGAAAAGACGTGAAGAAGAGAGTACAGGCAGGATGGAGTGGGTGGAGAAGAGTGTCAGGAGTGATTTATGACAGATGAGTACCTGTAAGAGTGAAAGGGAAGGTCTATAAGAGGGTAGTGAGACCAGCTATGTTATATGGGTTGGAGACAGTGGCATTGACAAAAAGGCAGGAGTTTGAGCTGGATGTGGCAGAATTAAAGATGTTAAGCTTTGCACTGGGTGTGACGAAGGTGGACAGGATTAGGAATAAGTATATTAGAGGGTCAGCCCAGGTTGGAAGGTTTGGAGACAAAGCCAGAGAGGCACGATTACATTGGTTTGGACATGTGCTGAGGAGGGATGCTGAGTATATTGGGAAAAAGATGCTAAGGATGAAGCTACCAGGAAACAGGAAAAGAGGAAGGCCTAAGATAAGGTTTATGGATGTGGTGAGAGAGGATATGCAGGTGGTTGGTGTGACAGAGCAAGATGCAGAGGACAGGAAGAAATAGAAACAGGTGATCTGCTGTGGCGACCCCTAATGGGAACAGCCGAAAGAAGATGATTGTAACCAGTGGGATGAGTCAGGGAGATTAATGCTACTACTTGTAGACTAATTCTGGCTTGGAGCAACCAGATATTTTGGGCAGTGTTTTTGACTTATCTAGAATTTAGTTGAGAGGAATGACTCAGTTATACTACTTCTATACCAACAGATGGAATGATTCAGTCTTATCTTACACCTGCACCAGGAATGTAATGAACGTTTGTTCAACAAGTTATGTGCAACAATTATCACCTTTGTCTAAACATGCAGAACCTTGCAGTAATAAAATGCAACTCATTATCACATTACTAATTTATAGTATGTGCAGTTACAGTATAACACTGAGTCATTGTCACTTGTCAGGTAAAACCTTCATCAGCTGCCACTGTTATTCACATTAGTAAAAGTCATTATCACATTGATGAATGCATGTGCCAGGTTTTGGTTTCTGTATATATGGAGTCATTCAGAAGCCCCCCTCCCAAGTTCTTTTTTCTTTTTCCCAATTATTTCTGTTGTAAGATACCAGTGAAGGTATCCATTGTGGTTATATGGTTCATATACTCAGGTTATAAAAATTATAATGATTTTCATATTTTGTTGAGTAAGTCTGCTAGGGAACTTGTCAACACGCTGAGTAAAAACCTCATTTTTAAATGGTAAAATAACTATCTGTATGCTGTACACAGACTTAGGTTATGAAATTCATTATATGTTTTTTCATATTTTGGTAAATAACTGTGGTAGGAAACATTCCAACATGCTAAGTAAAACCTCATTTTGAATACAGTATTAGTACATACAAAATGATAAAATAACTGTTTTGATATGCTGTACACATGTATAGATAGTTTGTTTATGACTTAGGTTATAAAAATTATGACTTCTTCATATTTTGGTAAATAACTTTGCTAGGGAGCATGTCATTGTGCTAAGTAATACCTCATTTTGAAGACAGTATTGGCACTTATAACATGGTAAAAGATCTGTGTCTGTATGCTGTACACGTGTACATATATCAAGTTTGTTTCGGACTTATGGTTATGGAAATTATGATTTCTGTTCATATTTTGGTAAATAACTTTGCAAGGGAGCATCTGCCTGTGCTAATACCTCATTTTTAAGACAGTATTCATAGTTTAAACATGGTAAAAGAACTGTGCCTGTATGTTGTACACATGTACAGATATCAAAGTTTGTTTCGTACTTACGGTTATGGAAATTATGATTGTTTTCATATTTTGGTAAATAACTTTTCAAGGGAGCATCTGAATGTGCTAAGTAATACCTCATTTTGAAGACAGTATTCACAGTTCCAACATGGTTAAAGAACTGTGCCTGTATGTTATACACATGTTCAGATATCAAAGTTTATTTCAGACTTAGGTTATGGAAATTATGATTTTTCTTCATATTTTGGTAAATAAATTTGCAAGGGAGCATGTCAGTGTGCCAACTAATACCTCATTTTAAAGACAGTGTTACTCCTTACAACATCATAAAATTAATGTGTCTGTGCACTGTACACATGTACAGATATCACAGTTTGTTTAGCCTTGTAGGATTATGAAAATTATACATTTCCAATACTTCTCATTATTATGCCCATATCTTTGCAAGGGAGCATAGTGATGACACAAATGATGCATCATTTTGAAGTTGACATTGAGACACACAACTTGGACACTGATATGTAGCCTCTGTCTGTTACAGGTGATGAGATATTATGCTTTGTTTATTTACCAATTATGAGAAATATTATATTAATCATATTTCTGTGAATATCTCCGTAAAGGGGCATCACACAGTAATAGTTTAGGTATCATTTTAAAGCCATCATTCATACAAACAAATTAAATACAAATTGTATGGGTCTACATGGTACATTGACTAAGATATTGTGCTTTGCTTTTCCAAAAAGTTAAAAAATATGAGCAATATCAGCATTCTTTGCCAAATATTTACTACTAACTTTGATACACACTATCAACATTTACACTGTTGGAAAGGTCAGTGTCTGCTGAACAACTTTCGCGTTTACATTTTTAGTCTAGCTCTTATAGTTAAAGAGTTATGAGCATTTGTTTTCTGTATGGTATTACAAATAGATTTTTTGAAAATGAGCTCAAGCTACACATTTCTTCCTATGGTGGAATTAAGCAGGCAACTTCTTCTGAGCTGCTCAGAAGTGAATGAGTAAAGGAAAACTCCGGGCTAGAACTAGAAATATATGTTTCTTTTTCAGTCTATTTTGTTTACAGACCTATTTTAACACCTAAAATTGACTCTAAGTGCTTTACTTGTAATTTTAGCCTGTTTACCACAACATGGCTACCGATGGGGCTTGCTATATCAACGTGATCTACTTCTCCTTCAAGCCTTTCTCTTTCCCATAAAGCATTTCAAGTCTCCTTTCTGTGACTCATGCCAGACATAAGGAAGTAATTGTGAATTATCATGCCATTGACATATAATGGGAAATATGTGACTTATTGTCATTCTGTGTTGGGCCTGCTTCTTTTCTGTTGCGAATCACTCTCATTTATGTTTAGATCAGAGCTTGCTTTACAGTATAATTTGAAGTTATCTAGCAGCAGACAGAGTTGTAGCTAAATTGGATGCCTTTGTTCCAAGTGTTCTTTTGTAGTCCAGCATGAATTGACAGTCCCCTCCTCCCACACTACTGCAGAGGTGTGAAAACTGTCACTGCAACTGACAGCTCACAATAGAAAGGAAGGGAGTGCCATTTCAAATGTCTTCCCCTCTGCCTGCAGAATCATTTGTTAGGCAGCAGCAGAAAGATTTATGTAAATAATTTCAAATTAAATTTCATAAAACAGTTGAGGATAATTTTTGATTATTTCATTGTGTACACTTTTTATTTCCTCCTTATTTCTACAAGACATTATTATGTTAACTTATGTTTGTTTTACAATCTCTTTGAGGAACATTAGCCTAGTGACATGTTTTTGTATTTAACATGACATTTTCATCATCTCCACACATTTTGAAGGACTGTAAAACAGTAGATACCAAACCTGTGTCTATGATGCTGGCACAGTAAAATTATGTACTGAAAACTCACTGTTTTCTATACTCCATGCAGTGAATTTTTTTTGTTTGGGAGGAGGCTACTAATTGTTTTGTGCATGTATGTATCACTTGCATAATGCATATAACTGAGGCATTTGGGAGCTTAGTATAATCTTCTCTAATTCAGCTGAAACTATTTAGCAATCCTTTATCCATATTAGTAAATTTACTTTGAGGCCCTCCCTGCCTTTCTTTGTGCATATTTCAAATCTTACTGCTCCACTGGTCATAAATGAGCTGTTACTTGGCAGTAGACACTACTCAGCCAAACACAGTTATTCATATTTTTCACATTACTAATTTGACTTGGGTCTCTTTAAAACAACAAAAGAGACATGTGCAGTTTGCAGTTTGTAGAAAACACCACGTAAGAGGGTTTACACCCTTCACTCAAATTAGGATTGCAGGTGGCCACGGTGGCGCAGTGGTTAGCATTGCTGCCTCACAACAAGAGGTTCTCCGGTTCGATCCTCAGCTAGGGTGCCTTCTGTGCAGACTCTGCATGTCCTCCCTGTGGTTCGGTTGGGTTTCCTCCGGGTGCTCCGGTTTCCTCCCACATCCCAAACACATGCTGCAGGTGGACTGGACACTCTAAATTGGCCCTAGGTGTGAGTGTGTGCATGTTTGTGCCTTCTGCAGAATTTTGGGTGCCGAACTGGCAACTCGACACCGTAAAACTCCACTGCCAATCACGAGTGGACAAGGTGATCCGCTGTGGCGACCCCTAACCGGGAAAAGCCGAAACAAGAAGCATCCAATTTGCAGTTGTACTAACTAAACTTGTCAAGTCAGGCAGTAAGCACACCGGAGTAATACTACTGTCAGTGTCATGAGTACAGAATGACAATTTTGACTCCATACTTTTCCTGTCTATGTTATTACAGGTCACTGTACCAGGCAGTGCTGTGGGCCCTTTTGGCAATATTGCACATCTTACTCCAAGCTCTCCTAAATATTGCCACCTGAGATACAAAAGCACATGTCATAGCACTCTCCCCTTTGTGTAAATGTGTGTAGGCCCTACAAATTAAGGATACCTATAATACATAAAATACATGTATCACATCACACAAACCCCTTTGCCATCAAATTGGTGACTGCTGCATAATGTTACGCTGTCTCACACTGTGCATCAGACATTAGTACATGTTCACACAAGTTACAGTGTGTCAAGGGTACCAGCCATCATCATCTGCACAGGTGACAGGGAGCACACTGTACAAAGGCATGGACTATAAATGCTGTTAGGAGGGCATAACTGCCACACAGGATTTTGAACATTGTGATTCCTGTGCCATGTCACCACCCACTTGCTACTCAGGCTCATGTCTAACAATTAATGTCTTCTCAGTGATTGTGCAAGAGTGTCTATGGAAAATGGTTCCTACTAGTTACATAAGCTCAATGTATTTTTGGTTTACAGTACATACTTTATACATACAATGGCTTTTCTTAGTATGATTTTTGCCTTTATCCCTGTGCATGGCCTAATCAAATTCAGTGCCCTACTGCAACTAACAGACTATCTGTAATACCAAGGTCTCTCAAATAAAAATAATGATGCAATTACATATATGAAATAGTCCTCTATCTCTCCACCCAGGTAAAGTGAGTACCCCTCCTACTAACATCCCTCACTCCTCCGAAAATATTGCTACCTCATTTAACACACACTTCACATAAACCATACTATCACTAGCTATACAACACAACCCCCCTCCCCTCCAATCCATACCTTCAACTAGTAATCTCCCCACTGTCTTCTCTTTTTCTCCTATTCCTACCTCCAACATAAAAAAACTCCTTACTAAACTTAATCCAACCAAATTAGCAGCAGACAATCTCCCAAGTGAATACCTACAAATTGTAGCTGATGCTTTGGTTACCTAGTACACATCTTGATTAACCGATGTCTGTCATAAAGTTACGTTCACACACTATGGAAAGTATCACATACAATGCCCCACCATAAAGGTGGCCCCTCCACATAACTAACCAATTACCGACCCATAGCTATTCTCTCCACTCTCCAAAATAACAGAGAGATGCATTCACACTTTTGTTTCAAAGTTCCTCCTTACTAACTACCTCCATTATCCAATATTCAGCATGCTTTCCGACCAAACCATAGCAGCACCACTGCCTTATTCACCTTTACTAACACTATCCTTCAGCATAAAATCAATGCCTATCTCTCGTCTGCTACTTTCCTAGACCTATCTAAAGCATTTGACATGGTCCTACACAAACAACTCATCTCTGTCTGCAATAACCTATCCTTCTCTCAGTCAGTGACCAACTGGTTTCAGTTACCTGTCTGACTGCAAACAATCCATTGTATGGTAGAGTGACACATCTCCCCAACTACCTGTCTCTATCAGGGTTCCCCAAGGATACATACTTGGACCCCTACTCTTCTGTCTTTGCACCAATAACCTAGCCTCTGACACCAAACATGGCACACTCATACAATACGCAGATGACTCAACCATCATCTGCTCAGACCAGTCCCTACCCAAACTGCAAGAAGTCACACTGGAAGCCTTTTTCTCTGTTGAAACTTGGTTATCCAATGGCCAATTAATACTCAACCCAAACAAAACTAAACTACTCATCTTCCAACCCACCAAACTTACTCTCACTTTAACATCACAGCAAAAGACAACACCACTATACACCCAGCAGGACACACCAAATTGCTTGTAGTGGAAATAGACAATGAACTACAATTTGACATTCACATATCCATGACTGGTACAGCAGTAGCGTTGTTACCTCACAGCAAGAGGTTCTCCCGTTTGATTCTCAGCTTGGCTTGGGAGTGCCTTCTGTGTGGAGTCTGCATGTCCTCCCCGTGGTTGGGTCGTGTTCGAAAGACATGCATGCGTAAATGGGCGTGCCTTCATTGAAGATTGGGCATCGAGCTGGCACCTCAGCGTTTTGTAAAAATCTACTGCCAATCATTAGTGGACTGGAGTTCCGCTGTGGTGATCTTTTACCGGGAAAAAGCCGAAAGACAAAACAAAAAAAAAATATATATCCATGACCATAAAAAAGTCCACAAAAATATAGGAGTGTTACACAGAAATAAGCAACTTCTCACCAAAGCAGCAAAGATTTCAGTAGTAAATTCTCACCTTATCTCCACCTTACTGTATGCGTCTCCAATATATACCAACCTAAGGCAATACGATCTAAGCAAGCTAGAGACCTGCTACAACAAAATCACCTAATTTGCCAGAGGGCCAGTCTACTGTGGTCACCACTGTCTCTCACTTGCTGAATTAAGCTGGCTTGAACTCCCTCACCACCTTCAATGGTATCAGCTCACACTTGCCCACAAACTAGCAAACCATCCACTAAAAGTCCCATCCCTCCATAATCTACTCCGACCCTATCGCACCACCAGACCACTAAGATCCAGCAAGAAAAATCACTTACAGGTCACTAAAGCCAATAACTCTTCTGGAGAAGCATTATTCCCTTGCACCATAGCCAAATTAGGGAACTCCCTGCCAACCACAATTACCTCCATACCATCATGCACCCACTTCAAAACTTTACTAAAAGTGCACCTCAAAATATGCTGGCTATGCCCTTGCAACTCCACTTCTAATATCACCCACCCCAAACACCCACTACCTTTCTTTCCACCCCACTAACTACCTTGATTATTGCAAGCTCGGATGGTCATAAGTCTAACTACTTATTATAGAGCAGGAACTTAATGTAACAATTGTTATTGTCTGTTAAGTACTTCAAAGATAAAGATTCTAGTTGTGTAGTGATGTACTTTGTTCTTCATCTGTAACTATGTTTGTACTTGTTAATTGCTATGTTGATCAGATTGTTCATTGCTAAGTAAATCCAATGTAAATATTCTCTGTATATTTTAACTGTGGATATTTTCTCTGCTGGCCTCTGCTGAAAATGGACCTATGTCCAGTCGGACACTCACGGTCAACAAATGTAAATAAAATAAAATAATGCTATTATTATGATGTGCTGATACATCTGCTATGTGTACCCGTCCAGTAATCCAACTTGGCAGTTATCAATGAGCTGAATCTACAGTAAATGAATAAGTTTTATATATTCTGAGAGATTATTTGAATTTTCAGTTATATTACTTTACACCCTTCTAGTTAATGAGTTAACAATTACTGGTGTCACAGCAACAGCCAAAAAAAAAATTTAAAGAATAAAAAAGCACTGCACTGTAATAAGCCAATCGATACTTTCTAAGCGATGAGCTTCTAACAGTGTGATCTGCATCACCTGAGCGCTGTCTAAAAACATGAAAAAAAGGAAAAATTAAGGAATGTTCATACCATTCAACCTCTGACAGTAAGAAATATGGACAAATGCCATCCAAAGGTGGGAACAAAGGCTTAGAAACAGGGACAGATTACAATTATTGCTCTTGTGAACTTAGATAGTTGATAGAGTAACTGTGTTTGTTGTAATATGCATTGTATGAAGGATCTGAAGTATGACAAGCAAATATAAGTCATTATTTAGTGTCTTCCTTCCTTAGATCATGCCACTGATTTGCCAGAAAAACACACATTTTCTGATGAACACACCAAAAAGTGTTGTCAAAAATCTGGACATTCCACGAAAATCTGACCCATAAAAGTATTTCTTCTGCTGAAGAGTACACTCTTCTGAAGCATTTGGGGATCAATGATGGGCTGGTGCTTCCCTTTGCTGGGAAAATAATTTCCCTTGTGGAAAAAAGGTTGCATTTTGTAAATGTTGTCAATGCTTTATTATTTTTATCTCCAGGAAACTTAGTAATGTTGACTTGTAATGAACTATCTCAAGACTGTAACTTACTTTTAAATGGATCACTTGTTTATTCATGTCATTTTAAAAGTACTGTAAGGTAACTGAAAACATTCTGAATGAATCCCCCAAGATCACGGTGTTGACTCCCTTTTGGTCCAGGCAAACATGGGTCTCCCTTCCTTTGGAAATGGCCAAGGGCAATTACTACAAGCTTCCTCACAGACTGGACCTACTCACACAAGAACAAGAGTGATTGATACACCCCAGCATCAGTTACCTTCAAATGACTGCCTGGATGATGCAGTCATAACTCCTTTTAGACACCTGTTTACTGAGGACATGCAGCAGGTACGAACAGAGACAAGAAAGCCTGCTACTAGAAAACCATACATTAGCAAATGGAAAAAATGTTCTAGTTAGTGCCAACAACGTAACCAGCACCCGTTCAGGGCTAGTTGTTTGCTGGTTTTACATTATTTATTTGAGTTACTATCCTATGCCTTTTCTTATTCCTCTATCAGGGTTCATTTATCAACCAGTTGAGAATGTCTGTCTGTGGATCCTGCTCTTTCAATGCAGTCTCATGTCAAAATGTTCTTGCTATGGGCACAAAGCAGGTGGTCCACAACAGCTAGCCACCATGTCCAAGTTTCAAGCACAACCGCTGTAACGCTGCAGGACCATTTTTTTAAATTATCATAAAATTATGTACCAATCGAAAGGCAACAAAAAAAATATTACATCTATTACCAGGGCATACACATCCCTTATATGACCCACTGACAGTGCCGAAACATACTATTAATACACAACATTGTAAACCAAATGTTAATTCAGTGAGAGGTATATAAATAGTGCACACAAACCACATTTCCTGTTTCATAACAAGCATGACATTAGCCTCACCAACAGAACTAATTTTGTCAAAAGTGAGGACTCCACCTCCCCCAGTAAACCTGTCACCAGTGCAGTGCCATGAGGGGGGGGGCATGCTGTGCCCCTTAATGTTTGACATTTATTTCTCAGAAGACCAGGGAAAAGTAGATTGCAATCAGTGAAACTGGTGATCCAAAGGCTAACTGGGAATAATTACCGACTCCAAAACCATGTCAAAATTGTACAAGGACAAACACACATGATTGGTGACATAGGCATGGTGTACAACGAAATGCAAAAATAGAAAAATCATTATTACTCCCTTTGGAAATGCAGAAAACACAAACAACAGTACAGACACCACCCACCAGCATTCCAACTTAGTGGTGTGAGATCTGGGAACACAAGTTTATAGGAATGTGACATTTTCTGAAAGAAAAAACATATTTGCCAAATAGGTAAGCACTGGGCTTGCTGCAATAGTTGGGCATTGTAAGCTTAGCTAACTTCCATTTTGGTGCCTAAAGGAACACATCCCATTTGGTGTTCATCCTAAGCTCCGTTATTATAAATTACTCCTAGTGAGAGTAACTGGGATCAGACCAAGGATAATTAGCTGGGACCCATGCATGGAAATAAGTACTTGGGTAAACCTCTGTCCATTAATAGTACAGGGGCAGTCCTGTAGTAAATTTTCTATTGCCCATACATTGTTACAAGTTGAACTTTGTTTACATGGTTGGGGATTTGGTGCCAGAGCAGCAGTATCCTCTGTGCTACACTGATCCCAACCAGCCATTCTGTTGATATTGCAGAAGAGGTTTATATCTGTAAACTGGATATTTATGATGCCATCTGACTCTGTGATGTGGAGTAAATACATCAGTATTGGGTCAGAGAATGCCTTGTTGTATGCCAGACACTGGTCTGGTTCTGAGTCTAGTGTTCACTCTACATAATACAGAGAGAAGATTTGAGAAGGCCAACCCACTTAGGTTCTTCCTTCCTCTCTCCTTGCACTTTACTAACAAAAAAAAAAAAAAATATATATATATATATATATATATATATATATATATATATATATATATATATATATATATTATCTACTTTTACTGTATTTGTGTTTCCTCTTACTTTATTTTGCTTTTGCCTCTTCTTAAAAGTACTCAATGTTATTTATTCTGCTGCACTTATTGCTGCTTGGTAGTAGCCTGATTAAATTGCAATTGTTATTCTAAGTCTTTTGGTTTAAGCACTTGGGCTTCATACCGATTGTTTTACATTAAGAAGGTTTGTGGTCTGCACTGTTGTGGCAGGACAGGTAGCTTACATCCTTCTAAGCTGGGAATTGCTGATTGAAAGCTCAGTGTCTGCTATTCAAAAAGTGTATTAGTTCTGGTTTAAGCACTTGGGCTTCAGGCCAGTTATTCTACACTAAGAAGATTTGGGGGTCTGCACTCTTGTGGCAGGAGTGGCTGGATTCTGCCCTTTTAAGCTGGAAATTTTTGGTCACAGGCTTATTGTGCCTGCTTATTAGAACTGTTTCTTTCTGAAAGTGGTTTAGTGCTTTCGTCAATTACTAGATATCAGCATTAAAGAGTTTTGGACTTTATTTATCAGCGATCATTCCTTGACTAGTGGGTTGTTAAAGTGTCTATTTTATTTCCCCTATATTAGAGTTAAATTTAGAATCATTGATAAAGAAAATAAGGGACTCAGAAATTCAAGGATATAATTGGCATGGTATTCAAGAAATGTTGACATTATTTGCAGATGATGTTGTTTTGTACCTGATAGAACCAGAAAGGGACATCTCAGTGCTGTGGAACATTCTGAGACAGTTCTGTATTTTTTCTTTTTTTGGGGGGGATATAAAATTAATGAAGATAAAACAAGGGCTATAGCTATTAACTACATACGCACACATACATTGGTTCAGCAATACCTACATTTATGGGGACATGATAAAGCGAAGTATCTAGAAGTATGAATTAAAAAGGATCCTATTGTGGCAGCTAAGGATATCTGAGAAGATACTAAATAAAAGAAAATACAAAAACTGAGAAACTGAAAGAAGCTCTTTCCTATGACTATGGATAGTAAGATACAATTTTTACTCAGAAGACTGGGAAGATGTTTTGCTTCTAGTGCAGGTTGTGTTTGTATACATAAAACAGGTAGGCTTGACTGTAAATAGTAAGAAAGGCAAACTTGGTATAGTGAAAGGTAACTGCTTAGAGCACCTTAAAGGAAGAGGGGTCTAAACAGCATAACTATAAAAGATAGAGCTCATAAAAATCTTGCCTCAATGCTCTACCAAAAGAAAGATGTATGCTTTACTTACACCAGCTGAGCACCACTGAATGTTTGATCCTAATTTTTGGAACTACAGATCTCAAGGGAAAAGCTCCCATCAAGGTGCAATGGACTCATTCGGCAGATAGGGTCTTTAATGAATTAAAAAGATCCTTTGTTTAGAAACAATGTTACAGAAGAGTTTAACACTTCAAAGGGAGAACTGGGACAGTGCATTCAAGGTGGAGAGCATTCAATGTTCTACATCAGAGCAAAACTGAGTAATGCAGTGAGGAAATATTCTGCTATCGAGAGACAGTGCCAAGCTTTAAAGTGGCCTTTCTATGCCTAGAAATGCTGACTGGTTGTCCGGGGCCTCCAATCTATCAGGGTTCCAGGAAAACAGGTTCTGTGCTGAGAGGGCATAATTATTACATGGAAAATTTCTATGTGCCATGAATGTGCACTCATAACATAAATTTCAGGGTGGTATGTGGAAATATTATCATAGCAATTGAATAAATCACACTATCTTAATTTCCAATTATTATGGTATACATTGGAGTAACTTGGACTATGAAATTTAGTGAGTTAGGGAGTAAGGTCTTCATAGAGAGGGTCATTTTTGAATCTGGAAGTGATCACTGAAACTGCTAGCAATTGTCAACATCCTTCGAGAAAGTTTTGCGCAGACTAAATGACTGGTGGCAAAGTCATGGTCTTAAACTTAATGCAAATAAATGCATCACCACCACCTTTGGCAAGGGTGATGTTCCTGCAAACTACCACATCAATAACAATACAGTAAGCACACAGTCGGTGGTGAGAGATCTGGGCACAAAGGTCAACATCAACCTCATCTTCGATCACCATGCCTCCACAATGGTAAGAAGGGCATTTTATATTGCTCATCTCTTAAGTAAGGGCATTGCCTCCAAGAAAAAAAGATGTTATAAACCCCCTTGTACTCTTCCCTCATCAGGCCAATAATAAGAGTACAATGCTCCCTTGGGTATGTTCCTTTCCAAATATCTGCAGCAATTGGCGCGACCAAAACCACTCCTTACAAAGAAAATTTAGAGTCTTCAAGATCTGTCTTATGCAGACAGACAGAAATAATTGCCACTTTACTCTGTTTTGTGCAGACTGCTCAGAGGCAACCTGTGCCTTGCATATAGAGCAATGTCTGACCCAGGTTTAATGGAAATGCCGCACATTTGCAAGTGAAATGACACACTGGCCACTCACTCAAAGGATCTTAACCTGGTATGCGACATCAGCATAACTTGCTGGAGAGACAGCTAGGTCTCACAGAGGTTGCCCCACCTTTGGAACAAGCCTCCTATTCATGTTAAAGCACCTCATTGGTCCTATTTAAGCTTAATTTAGACAACTGGATTGGTAACTGGAAATTCACCCTCAGGGTTCCACCTGTGTCCCTCTTTGATAGGGGCAACATATGCTGATTTTAGTGTCCAGTTGAACCAGACACCCTTGGGAATACAGGTTTAACTGGGCTAGACTTGTACGGGCCCTGAGGCTATTAGCCTAGTAAACACCTGTGATCATATGTAAAAATGCTTACCAGACTAAGATAACATCGCTGTAACAAAGACATGGCATTGTAGAAAGTGATAAGGAGTATATAAATAAACAGTTATGTTCAATATTTACATAGCATTACTGACATTTTAATTTCTACATAAGATTGAATTTTGTTGGTTTGACTCTTTGTGTTGTGACAGTGTGTGGAATCACATGAGCTGTCACTGGTTTGACTCAATGATGTGCTGTGACAGTGTGTGGAATCACATGGGCTGTCACTCCAATTTTTCCATAATTTATGTTTGGCTAATGAGACATGAGTATGACTTGTGGTTTAGACTTCTGGCATTGAGTAGCATTACCCTCAGTTTTTTGTTACTTGTGCTATTTACGGAGGAGGGATTGTCTTTTGAGCCTTGCCTAAAACAGACAGTATGCGGGTGGCAAGAGTCTTGGCCAGTATTCGAAAGCCTCATAGCAAGCACTTACAAACCCTAGCACTAGACCCTCCTGTACAGTACAGAAGGACAAGGCTCTCAATTCGACCTTACCAGCCATCCAGTAAAACAGTTCACTGTACCTATCCAGGCATGTCCAAAGGGCAGTTTCAGGTGTACTCTCCAGTCCAATAGGTGAATTTGGGCATTTTGAGTCAATGTTACAACTGCCTCATTTACACAGACAACCCCCTCCTCCTAACACCAAACACTAATACATGCAAAAGATGCAATTATACAGTCAAACTGGAGGTTAAGCTCTCTCAACCCAAGACTGGATCAGACAGTCAAGAGAAGAAGGGAAATACTTGCTGCACACCACCAGTCTCATATAGACCCATTAAACCAGCACCGGCAAAAAAACACACAAATACATGAAGACATACTCGGAGCCTCTAAATAAAAATCTGCAAAAGCAACAGACCCCTCCAAAGCAAACATCCAAGCAACCTCCACCACCCAACACAAATCTTGAAGCACTTACTTCACAAAACCAGTGTGCCATGCAATCACAGCCCTTAAGGCAAAATAACATACCCAACATACTAGTAATAGGTGACTCTATAGTCAGGCACACTGACGTCCCAATCACATTCTGGGTCTAGCATCTATATCTGTAACAGACAGAGACAGCCTGTAAATCTTACCTTAGCTTACATATAACAAGCTTGTGGGGTGCAAGTAGGATATTTGACCAGGCTTGTAAATACCGCACTGGTCATTAAACTAGTATATAACTATGAACTGATGTGAATGGGTAAATTAAGCCTGGATACAGGTTAGCACAACTCTCAACCTCATCTCTATAATTACCAGGGACAAAACCAGAAAAAATCAAGGACAGTTTTTAAAACCTTAGAAGTAAATTTCTAAGCCAAACTTTGGGGACATCCCCAAAAAATCAGAGGCAGTTAAGTGGTCTCTCTGACACAGTGCAGAGCAGAAAATATTTAATTGTCGACTGATTCTTTGCAACTGAAAAGATGACAACAAGACCTATAATGAGACAGACTTTCAGCAGAGACTGCTATTTAAATGTTTACTTCAGTTATGCATGCCAGGCAAATGTAACAAGAGCATTTAATTTGTTCACATAAGTTGTTAACTACCAGTCATTCTGTGCTGCTTTCATTTCCACTACAATCAAATGCAAGGCAGTTATTTAAAACAGTTATTTAAAACAGCGTGTATCTGATTTATATTCCTCAACTGAACAAAAAAAAAATGCAGCTGTAATGTTTAGCTTGTGGCTATATCCAAGTATAACTGACTGCAGAGATATGACACTTACAAAGCCACAAATCACAGAGATACCTCCACAAACATCGCTTTGTAAATAAGTACATTTAACGTTTGTATGGCAGCTAGTCTCATACAATATATCATTACCCGAGTTGCAAAGGCTTGGAACGAAATTCTGAATATAGACATAAAATCCTAACTATAATAATCTATTAGCAAGCCCTGCGCTGATGAGGGATGTCATTACAAATGAAGTTGCAGCAAACAGAAGCATAAGTGGCTCAACTAGTGCCCGAAACACATAGTATGAACAAGCACCCTACCCCCTCAGCAAGAGCAAAAAAAAAAAAAAAAACACACTTCCCTGTAATAAGCCGATCTTGGCTGGCATTTTAGACTTCCATTACACAGAAAAATAAAAAATGCACACGCGTCTCTTAGACACACAGACACAATCTCTTCTCCATTCACATACACACAGACATTCTGCTTTCATGCATCGCTAACTCTCTCTCTCATACACTCATAGACAGTCTCATCTACTTTCACAAACGTACAACAGTGGTGGATTTAGGCATGGGCGCAGGGGCGCGCGCCGGCCCCTTTTTAAACTTGCTTGATTTTTTTTGTTTTTTTTAAATAAATTGCCTCTTTAATCCTGTCACCAAACTCGCGCCAGACCCTTTTTAAACTTGTTTTTTTTTTAAGTAAGCTACCTCTTTAATCCCGTCACCAAATGCACCTATACGGAGATGCGATTGGAGGTCGCAGTCAGATGATTTTGTTTTTTTTTATAACAATCCACCTCCAACTGCATCTCCGTTGTAATTTAGGCAGGTTGAAGAGAGCTGTGATAGCGTTCGGGTCAAGCTTTAGTAACTGTCTGCCAGACAGAAGACAATTTAATTTTAAAATAAAAATGACAGTTGGAAAAACTACTTTGAAAGTGCTGTCGAGTGTGAGCCAGTGATCCACATCAAGGTAAGTTTTCCCAAGCTGTTAAGAATTTCTTTCCGTGGAGGGAGGACTTGCCAGTTCCATATACAGATTTATTTACTAATGTACGGTAAATTATGTTTCACTAATGTTGAGCACATCAAACTTTTCAGAAGAGTTCAGACTCGTTCGAAAACTTTTACTACATCTTGCCCACACCTGCCTCCAGACCTGTCAGCCTCTTAAGAAATCTGGACAAAGCCATAAATAGTGTGTGTGTGTGTGGGGGGGGGGCAAAGCAGGGACACTTAAATATTGCTCTTACAGACTTACAAAGTTGATGGAATAGCACATTTTGCATTAGCGTGAATTTTCTGAAGGGTATGAAGTCTGAAACTCAAATGTCTGTCATTATTACCTGACTTGAACCCTCAATGACTTGCAGATGATTTGCCAGAAAACCCAATTTTATGAGAAACAGACTAAAAATATAAAGCAAAAGTCTGGACATTCTGGGAAAATCTGTGCAGTTGAGAGGTATGCCTGCTTCTCAATCTCTTAGCACAAGAAATTCTGGACAAAGGTCGAAAATAAGGGTCGAGTTTTATATAACCGCGCTTGTACAAAGAAAGTTGATAGAACAAAAGGTTTTGGTTAGCATGGATTCTTCCGAACGGTATGAAGTCTGAATTTTAAATTCTGCCATTATTTAGCACCTTCAATAATTCATGATTTGCCTGAAAAACTCAACTTTTATGAGGCACAGAAACAGTCAAAAGGTAGTAATGAAACAAACCCTCACCACCAGGAAGTCAGCCAAAGCTCTTTAATCCAATACAAGTGAACAGGGCTGAGACCAGCCGTAAAAACATGTAAACGCCTTGATCCTCCAAAAACAGACAGAATGCGTTTTCGTCAGATTCTCGACTTCATCAGACAATCAAAACATCAATTAACACAGTATATATACCTTATACCATCAATTAGTTAATTGTTTCAAATTTTAAAGACACATCGAAGTTAAAATTGTGAAAAAAATCATTTGAGAATGCCATTAGAAAATGCTGTACCTAAAACTACACATAAAAATTGTAGATCATATATAAAAGACATTTAAGATGTTTAATATATTTAAAATTATATGCATATTTCCATTCATGCTATAAGAAATGCATAAGATTATGTTGTAAATGATTTTATAATGATAAAGTGCTACTGCAGAAAAATTGATTGAATTCTCATGTATTAAAACTACCACGTGAATCTAAATATTAAGATACTTGTAAGTTCTCATATTATGAAAATTAAAACCAAAAGCAATAAAACTTTATAAAAAAACTTGTTAAAATTCATAAATATATGGAATGACCTGGATAAGACAAAATAAAATGGAATAATGTTGACCCAAATGAAATATAGTGAAGCCCTCTTGTGGTCATGAAAATTATTACCGCAAAACAATATTTTTACAGTTTTGCAGCTCTTAATTTAAGTAATGGTAATATAGATATATTATCGTTAAGCCCCGGGAATTTATCAGCGTTAAGGGCAACTTGCCACCACAGCTCCCTATATTCGATTCTAGTCTCCCATGGGCCTCCCCTAACATCCTTTGAAATACTTTCTATAACCAAGAACTTGAATTTATAATCTTTACATACTTTACTATGCTTGTATAGGGCATTAGTCTCCTTTTTGACAGATATTTCATAAATGTGTTCATAGATTCTTTTTCTCAAAGCTCTTTCAGATTTCCCTATATAAAAAGCACCACATTTTTCACACAATGCTAGGTACACTATCCCTTTGGTGTCACAACTGAAGTGTTCTTGACTATTAATCATTTTGTTTCTACTAGCTATAAAATAACTGTCACTGTTCATAACATAACAGCATTGCCTACAATGTCCACATTTGTAGGTACCTTTTCTAACAATTTTATGACTATTTTGAAATTTATTGTTTTCAAGTATGTTTCCCAAATTCCTAGCATTTCTATAAGTCACTTTTCTAGGAATATTGCTAACTCCTTCCATATCAGTTAGAGATACAAATTTATCCCATTCTCTAAAGAAAATTTTGCTAATTCCAGCATTGATCATATTATATTCAAGTGTTAAAGTCTGGGAAAAATCACAACCTTCATTGATATTCCCATCCCTTAAATCCGTCACTATATTCATATTAGAAGTATTGTTGTTATTGAAAAATCCTACCTTATAAATAGGTGCGAACCTCTCTCTTCTTCCCTCTTCAACTTCTCTTTTTATTTGTTCTATAAATTCTTTAGGGTATCCCCTCTCTTCAAACATTCTCTCTAAGAATTCACATTCCTTCCGAAAATCTGAATCCGAACTAGTCATGCGACTACCCCTGACAAACTGTCCTTTAACAATACTTTTTTTGCAATGTTTGGGGTGCGCACTCTGGAAATGCAAAAAAGAGTTACAATACGTTGGCTTACGATGAACTTTAGTGTTATATTGCATTTCTCCTTTGTAAAACTCTACATCTAAATATGCTAGGCAAACTTCAGAAACATTGTGTGTAAATCTCAAGAAGCTAGTGGTGCTATTAATGTATGTTAAAAACTCATCAAGTCTGTCTCTTCCTGCTGTCCAAAGTATTACTATGTCATCCAAAAACCTCCTATATAACATCCAACAGTTCTTATATTGGGAATTGGTGACATATTTCTCCTCCCAATGAGCTAGGATGAGGTTGGCATAAGTGGGGGCACAAGCTGCCCCCATAGCAACACCTTTTATTTGCTGATAAAACTCTCCTTTAAAGTATATATAATTATTCTTCAGCACCAAATCTAAAAGCCATAAACAGGCTAATTTATCATTCCTGTTGATTTCTTCATGTCCAAAAACTATATCTTCCATAATGATTTTGCCCTCTTCATATGGGATGGAAGAAAACAAATCAACAATGTCAATAGTGAGAAACAGGACATCCTTGTCCCAAACACAAGAATTAAGATCCTTTAACAAGTCCCAAGAGTCTTTCAAGATGTTGGATCTCCCTGTCCATAGGGGTTTTAATTTAACATCTACGTATTTTGCCAATGTTTCAGTCTTGGAACCATCAGCAGAAACAATGGGACGCAAAGGGGGATCATCTTTATTTTTGTGTATTTTCGGTATTCCGAAAATGGTGGGTATTTTGGGTTTCTCCACTTTCAGGAATCTATAACAAGCTGGACTTATTAATCCCTCATTTAGCATATCGTACAATGCTACATCAATCCTACTGTAAGCTATGTTGATTTCATTCTTAGAAACTGTACTATATTTGTCTTCATCCCATAATAAATTGTACATTTTACTATCATAAACAATATAGTCCATGAAAACTATGCCACCCCCCTTATCCGGTTTCATCACTCTCACATTTCTATTGTTCCTAATATCATATAACAATTCCTTTTCTTTTGTAGTCATATTATTGAACCTTACAGCTCTAATATCGTTGTTTCTTACTTCATTTTCAATTACTTTCTCTAGGTTCTTAATCTGGGGGTGTAAAGGGGGGTTGTACACACTTTTTTTACGGACTACTTCACCATCATCCCTGTTAATAGTGGGCAATGTCACTTTAAGATTCACTTTTCTCAGGAATAACTTAATATCTAATAAACTATTAGCCACATCACCCTTGTTGTCTGGAATGAATTTCAAACCCTTAGAGAATAGGTCAAAGTGTTCTTTCTCAATTTTGATATTACTGAAATTATATATGCTGAAGTTGTTCCAAGTATAACAATGTTTATCAAAAAGGATGTCAGATGAAAGAACGTCAGTTGGAAAAACTTGAAAATTCTCTGGGAGGTCCGGTGGGGGGTTTATTGGTATCTCCCCCTCCCCCTTCTTCCTCCCCTCCACTGAAAATTCTCATTCTGTAATCCACGCTTATTAAGCAATCTTTCGGACCTACGTAAGGGCGGAAAATTTTCATCGTATTCTTGCTCATTTTCTCTAGATTGTTCATTTTCTACATCATATCTATCCAGGTCGGTCTCTATAATGTTCATTTCACTTTCATCATTAAAACCATTACCATAAAATTTATTCAGCCCCCGTGGTTTAGGGTAACTTATATGCAATTTCTAATCATTAATATCTCTTTCTAATTTTTTGACCTTCCTTTGAATCAGGTCATTACATTTTTGTTCGACATGTTTTCTAATGTCATAATATTTCATTTTCTCTTCATTAATCCCCAAAATTAAATCATTTTTAATGTACTGATCTAACATCTCTATATCTTTCTCAATACTTTCCTGTATTTTGACATTTTCCTTTATCATGACTCTAAGAATTTCTAATCCACATTTGTTGAAAATATCTACTAATTCTTTGTAGTAACTAGTACCATAAACAACATTGTTCGGAAACTTGAATACCCTTAAACCTTTTGGTACAATATCTTTAGCAACACATTCATTTAAATATTCATTTTCAATCGATATAGATCTGTATTTATACATTAAGTTATTTAACTGAACTAATTTTTGCTTGTAAGTCCCATCAAGCACACAATGTCTGTTATTTTCAATGCCTTCAAACACAACATTAGGTTTTAAACGTAGCCATTCAAGCATTTCTAAAGCTGGCGTGCGTGTAGTAGGAACACGCAAAACAGTACCTGTGGCTTCTGCTCCATCTCTAAAGCCATTGCCATCATTTACTGCATCCTGTCCCTGTATAGGACTCCCATGTAAAAGCCTCGGTGTGTTGGAAGGATTAAAGGAATTGGAATCAAGGTCGCCGATCCCTTCTCGTCGATCCATAAGCTCCCCTTGCTCCATATTAGTTCCACGTCCATTTCTGTTACAACGAGGATTGTACGGCAAAACTTGGTGAACACTCTTGCTGAGCAAAGCTTGGCTGAGAGGGGTGAGAATATTAATCAACTCCGTAAGCTGTCCAATGAGCTTACGCGTTTGCCCCACCTCCTCAGAACCACGACCCTCCATGGCGGACGAAATGTCTATCTCGCTCCCAGCAAAAACACAACTGAAATAAAGTGAGGGATGTACAAACAAACTGAGAAACAGTCAAAAGGTAGTAACGAAACAAACCCTCGCCACCAGGAAGTCAGCCAAAGCTCTTTAATCCAATACAAGTGAACAGGGCTGAGACCAGCCGTAAAAACATGTAAACGCCTTGATCCTCCAAAAACAGACAGAATGCGTTTTCATCAGATTCTCGACTTCATCAGACAATCAAAACATCAATTAACACAGTATATATACCTTATACCATCAATTAGTTAATTGTTTCAAATTTTAAAGACACATCGAAGTTAAAAAAGGAAAGCCAGAAAACCCAATTTTATGAGAAACAGACTAAAAATATAAAGCAAAAGTCTGGACATTCTGGGAAAATCTGTGCAGTTGAGAGGTATGCCTGCTTCTCAATCTCTTAGCACAAGAAATTCTGGACAAAGGTCGAAAATAAGGGTCGAGTTTTATATAACCGCGCTTGTACAAAGAAAGTTGATAGAACGAAAGGTTTTGGTTAGCATGGATTCTTCCGAACGGTATGAAGTCTGAATTTTAAATTCTGCCGTTATTTAGCGCCTTCAATAATTCATGATTTGCCTGAAAAACTCAACTTTTATGAGGCACAGACCAAAAAGTAGGAAACAAAAATCTGGACCTTCATGAAATTCTGAGTATGCCCTCTATTATCCACTGGTCCCTCCTGCTCTGCGTTGTCATTTTAGACAGTTCCTTTATTTAAAATAGCATTTTCCGGCAAACTGTTTAAGAATACTTCAAAGCACAGAATGTAGCCCATTATGTTATGTGGTGGGAAACTTAAAAAAAAGCCAGTGTCAGATTTTGGCTTATAGGGCAGAAGTATATTCATCATCAGATCCGAACTATATATGATGCTTCGGGTATATTCAGCAATTTTTTTCAATTAACAGTTTTATGAAGACTGAGGTAGAAGTATAACAAGAGAAGAAATGCATACCAAAAATATAAGATTTCATACCCCTTCTTTACTCAATAATTGTGGACAAAGCAAAAAAAAAAAAAAAAATCCGGGTTGGGGGGGGGGGTGTCAAATGGCCAAACTCACTGCCAATTGTTAAATATTACTATAATTCAGTAAATAAGTTAATGAAACCACAGCGTTTACATTAACATGCGTTTTCTGAGTAATAAGTATGAAACTCTAAAGCATGACATTATACACTGGCTTTAAGCCTCACTGATTTACCATAAAATCAAAAGATTACTTAGGACAGGGGAAAGTATAAGACAAAATCAGCAATGTGCAATCAGTGTGCAAAATTCCAGACAGCTGAGTGGTATGGTTGTCATTAACACATTGTTACTTCCTGTAAGCACAGATAATATTTTGCATGATACTTCATCGTAGAGAATTATCACAGAGTTCTTTAAAATTGTTACAGAAGGAAATCTTATAAAGTGTTGTAATAGCTTTCTATGTAAATGGCGAGGATTTAAATGAATTGCAGAAAGAGTTAGGGTTGCCATCTTTTGAAATGCCCAAAGTGGGACATATTTTTTAGAAATGTGAGATTTTTGCAGGGCAAAACATACCCACGGTCAGTGCAAAGGACCGAATTTCATTTTTTTTTGTCAAACTAAAAGCTTATTTGTGTAGCATTTGAGTTGCTCATGTTATTCCATACAATATTTATGTATTCCAGATGCAAAATAACTGTATTATGCAACTATTAAAGAAAAGGTAAGAAATATATGTTTGTCTTAAAATCTCGGGACATTTGGCATTTTTTCATTTTTTTTCGTGAGACTGTCCCTCGCAAAGAGGGACAGCTGGTAACCCTTGAAAGAGTAGTGACCGTAAATGTAGCTAAAAATCAAATGACGTTTACTGACTATGCACATATTATTATGGCCAGTGGCGGCTGGTGACTTCAAATCAAAGGGAGGCTGCAGGACAGGTCAACTAGAAAGGGCCAGAGCTATGCTCAAAATAATAAAAACTGGGATTTTAATTAAATACGCTGCCCTGGGTGCCAAACCATCATTATGAGAGTCCAATCAAGACAAAATGAAGTTGAGAAGAAAAAAATATATATATTTCAATGCATTGGCTACATGACAGCTGACTTAATATCTAGATGGAAACAAAAAGGTTGTGAGGCATGAAAATATAAATTACTTTTTAACTATATTAGTGGAATGCCAGTCAAAAAAAAAAAAAACAGCAGCACTCAAATCAAACCACTTATCCTTGCACTGTAGTTCTAATTATAATTTATATTCAGCTTTATAAAATAATCAAGTAACATGATGATATCTGTGATACCCCCACTTGTAAAACTGTTTCTTATCCAAACAAGACCTGCTGCCTGACAACAACTATCTAATTGTTTCATGGGGAAAACATGATCAAAGTAAAAAATGAACAGCAAACAAGAAACAAGCTCAAGATAAATTGCTTAAAGGATTAATGCACAGGTTATGCCACACATGATAGATTGGCATTCTGTTTAGTTTACGGGTAAAGCCTGCAAAGATGATTGCAAGTCTCCAACAAATGTAATGAGCTTCTGAAAATATGGTAATCCTGTCCTTTATTACAAATACTGTCATATGCATTTCAATACCTAATGCTTATACGTTATATAGTTATGTAAATATTCTCTGCATGGCAAAAACAAAAAGGGTTTCAATGTTGATAATTTTTAAGAGTATGCTTATTAAAGCTTACTTGCATCTTACAATCTCAGACAAGCTTACCTGATGGTCATTAAAGCATTGCTACTTAAACACAGAGCAACAGGCACTGCAACAACATGCATTTTCTGAATAATAAGAAGCATAAATCAACAGGAGAAAAATATGACAGAAAACCAGAACATTCTGCAAAACCTCAAGGACAGATGAAAAGCCACTGTAGTACTTGTGTCTGTCTCGGATGGGGGGATACTTTGCACACTTACACTGCATAACTGCTCCTTGCCTTGCTTGGACACATCCAGAGTCACTACATGGGGGAGTGGGGTACAGCAAGTATGTCACAATTTGAAATGTTTCTGGCTGACGGTGATGGCCCTGACACACATACCTCTCAAGTGTACCTCATTATGAGGAACATACTTCATTTGGGGTCTTAAAAAGTTCACTTTCCTCAAAGTTCCACATTGAAAGACTTTGTCACACATTCAGTGTTAGGAATTTTTTTTAAGCGAAATCCATCAGTGGCAGATTTAGGCATGGGCGCAGGGGCACGCGCCGGCCCCCTTTTAAACTTGCTTGTTTTTTTTTTTTAAATAAGTTGCCTCTTTAATCCTGTCACCAAACTCGCGCCAGCCCCTTTTTAAACTTGTTTTTTAAGTAGGCTACCTCTTAATCCGTCAAATGCACCTATACGGAGATGCGATTGGAGGTTGCAGTCAGATGATTTTGTTTTTTTTATAACAATCCACCTCCAACTGCATCTCCGTTGTAATTTAGGTGGGTTGGAGAGAGCTGTGATAGCGTTCAGGTCAAGGTTTAGTAACTGTCTGCCAGGCAGAAGACAATTTAATTTTAAAATAAAAATGACAGTTGGAAAAACTACTTTGAAAGTGCTGTCGAGTGTGAGCCAGTGATCCACATCGAGGTAACTTATTTTTTTTATTTTACTGGTCTAATTTCCAAGGTGCCAAGCGGTATGTTTGCGAGTGTGCCGTGTTTGCCGCGCTAACTACAACCGTATAAATTATGCAGAGTCTTTGAATAATTGTTCTGGTTTAAAATGCAATAATATATTTTTTATTATCATTGTGTAAAAAACAAGTTTGAGTAAAAAAGATGTTTTATTCTGTGGCTGACATTTTGAGTAAATGGTTTATTGTGTTATATAGTGTCTGTTGTAATAAATGGCATTTTTCTCGTCAGGCCACAACAGAAAATATGTAATACCTTACTTTTCTATGCAGTCAGTAAAACAAAATAAACAGATACATTACTGCCTGTACAAAATCAAAATTTGTCAGGAGTCATAGATGGATTACAATGGGAAAGAAATCTGTGTCATGAGCTAAAGAGTAGACAAAAACACCTTAAAACTGGTGGTTTGTATAGCTTCATGCAATATAATGATTGACTGTAATTATATTTCTTTTGTCTTATTGAAGGCGCCTGAATAGAATGTAAAATTATTGTTTTGTTATGCCCTTTGTTTGAAAGACAAACAATATGTTGTTGATTTCTTTCTTTATTACTTCCATTGTTCAAAGTAGTTTGCCTAAAGTTAAATTATAGAAGAAGGAAAAGTGTCTCCTTAACCTTTAACTGCATATTCCATGTTGAATATTTAAAACGTATTCAGTGTATGATACATCACAGTTAGTTATGTACAGCCACCATAATGAAAGGCTTGTGTTTAAAAAATTGATAGGTAATGTCTGTGTATAGAGTTAAAGAAAATCGATTTGGCCTGCTGTAGCATATTAAAACTGTAATAAAAGTTAATAAATAGTTGAGAGTGCAAAGTACAGCAGAATATAATTTCCAGTGATTTCAGTGCTCTAACGATGCATCTCTGTGATCATCTGTCTCTCGTGCATACTGTTTCACTACACAGACAGACTTCAAGCAGTGTTTTAGTGAGAATATACTAACTTTTGACTGAACAGGTGAAGGTCAGTTTCACAGGTTAATTGTATGTTGCTTACATTAATATATACTTAAATGATTGACAGTGTGAATATAAACAAAGTTTTATAGTCTCCAGTTTTGGCTGACGTCTAACAGTGGGGGTTGGGTTAGGGCAACAACTGCAAAGAGAAGTGACTGCTTATATCTCAAACTGAACTCAAAGCTCTTCTCTTTAAGGATCAGTTTGTTTTCTTTGTTCTGCTCAGCATTTCATTCTCTGCATGCATAAAACTAGTGCTGATTTTGTCAAGCTGTTTGCACTTTATTTATTTATTTATATATATATATATATATATATATATATATATATATATATATTTGTTGACCGGGAGTGTCCGACTGGACGTGGGTCCATTTTCAGCGGAGGCCCGGGGAGAAAAGCTCCACAGTAAAATAAACAGACAGTAGTTACATTGGATTACATAGCAATTAATAATTTAACATAGAAATTACTTACAACATATTTACAGATGAAGAACATAGTACATCAGTAGACAACTAGAATCTTTATCTGAAGTACATAACAGGCATTAACAAATGTAACAATGAGAAGTTCCTGCTGTATAATAAGTACTAGGCTTATGAGCATCTGAGCTTGCTATCATCAAGGTAGTTGGTGGAGGTGAAAGAAAGGTAATAGTTGGATGGGGTGGATGATATTAGAGTGGGAGTTGCAAGGGCATAGCCAGCATGTTTTAGGTGCGCTTTTAATAAAGTTTTGAAGTTGGTGCATGATGGTACGGAGGTAATTGTGGGTGGGAGTGAGTTCCATAATTTGGCTATGGTGCAAGAGAATAGTGCTTCACCAGCAGAGTTATTGGCTTTAGTGATCTGCAAGTGATTTTTGTTGCTGGATCTTAGTGGTCTGGTGGTGCGATAGGGTTGGAGTAGATTCTGGAGGGATGGGACATTTAGTGGATGGTTTACTAGTTTGTGGGCGAGTGAGAGTTGATACCACTGAAGGAGGTGAGGGAGTTCAAGCCAGCCCAGTTCAGCAAGTGAGAGACAGTGGTGACTATGGTAGGATGCCCTGTGGCAATTTGGATTTTGTTGTAGCAGGTCTCTAGCTTGTTTAGATCACATTGCCTTAGGTTGGTATATACTGGAGAGGCATAAAGTAGGGTGGAGATAAGGTGGGAATTTGCTATTGAAATCTTTGCTGCTTTGGTGAGAAATTGTTTATTTCTGTATAATGCTCCTAGTTTTTGTGGACTTTTTATGGTCATGGATATGTGAATGTCAAATTTTAGTTTATTGTCTATTTCCACTCCTAGCAATTTGGTGTGTTCAGTTGGGTATATAGTGGTGTTATCTTTTGCTGTGATGTTAGTGAGAGTTGTTTTGAGTATGTTTGGTGGGTTGGAAGATGAGTAGTTTAGTTTTGTTTGGGTTGAGTATTAATTGGGCATCTGATAACCATGTTTCAACAGAGGAAAAGGCTTTCTGTGTGACTTTTTGCAGTTTGGGTAGGGACTGGGCTGAGCAGATGATGGTTGAGTCATCTGCATATTGGATGAGTGCGCCATGTTTGGTGGCAGAGGCTAGATTATTGGTGTAAACAGAGAAAAGTAGGGGTCCAAGGATGGATCCTTGGGGAACCCCTATGGAGACAGGTAGTTGGGGAGATATGTCATTCTGCCATACAACGGATTGTTGGCGGTCAGACAGGTAACTCTGAAACCAGTTGGTGACTGATTGTGAGAAGGATAGGTTATTGAGGACAGAGATAAGTTGTTTGTGTGGGACCATGTCAAATGCTTTAGATAGGTCTAGGAAAGTAGCAGAGGAGAGATAGCCATTGTTTTATGCTGAAGGATAGTGTTAGTAAAGGAGAGTAAGGCAGTGGTGGTGCTATGGTTTGGTCGGAAACCATGCTGAGCACTGGAAAGGAGGTTGTTAGTAAGGAGGTAGTGTGAGACCTGAGAGTGTATGCATCTCTAGTATTTTGGAGTGGAGAGAGAATAGCTATGGGGCGGTAATTGGTTAGTTCTGCAGAGGGTCCGCCTTTGTGGAGGGGAATTATATGTGAGACTTTCCACAATGTGGGAACATAACTTTCTGACAGAGATCGGTTAATCAAGATGGATACTGGGTAGGCCAGAGCATCAGCTGCGATTTGTAGGTATTCACTTGGGAGGTTGTTTGGTGCTAATTTGGTGGGTTTAAGTTTAGTTAAGAGTTTTTTTATGTTGGAGGTAGGTACAGGAGAAAAAGAGAAGGCAGTGTGGAGAATACTAGTTGAAGGTGTGGGTTGGAGGGGAGGGGGAGTTGTGTTGTTTAGCTAGTGATAGTATGGTTTGGGTGAAGTGTGTGTTGAATGCACTTTGCTGTTTTATTCATGTTTCTTGGTCTGTCAGGTTAACTATTCACTATTTATGTCTCTGATTTCAAATAACTTTTGAGTTTTGAGATTGTTGCTAGTTCTTTGAATCTTGGGAGAGATCCCAAGTGTTTTATCATTTCAGCTTTTAAATGCTGTCCATTGTCTTCTGGAATACCAGAATGACTTTGTTAGGACTTTGGTTTGCATAGTTGCCTTTAATTTTACTCTTTTGTATAATTTTTAGTTCAGGGGAATGAAATGTCATTAATGTATTTTTAGCATATTGTAGGTTACTAGCACAGAAGACTTCAGTCTTTACTTTGTGATGTCATGGTGATGTCATTGATTTTTTTTTTTTTTTACTATAGTTTCATACATAAAGCACATTAAGTATGGCAAAATAGTTATAGGGCTAAAGTGTGATGACAGAAAACTGCACAATGGAGAGAGGGCTGTATCTCATGTGTTGGAAATGGTACACATACTTCTCTAAGTGGTACCATCTGCCAATATCTAAATGTCAACTACAAATGGCAAACGTTTCAGCATGGTTGTCTGTTACCAATGCAATGTACGTTTCTGCCTCTGGCACATTTGTCTCATTTTTGTTTGATTTTTTGCTGCTGTTTTCTTCTCGCTTTCCCACATTCTCGATTCCTAGTGTTTATTTAATGTAGTAGAGCTTTAATAGTTATATTTTACAATGCAACATTATTTAGGCAGTTTTATTTGAATGCCTCTGTGTTGTTCAACCAAGAAGAAGGGATATTGCACATTTCTATACATAACCTGCATTCAGTGTAGAAAGCTGGTTGCTTTAAAAATATAATGGTCTCTTGAAAAGGCTCTGATAAGCACAGTGCAACACTCCCTCTTTTTAATTTAAATCTGTAATTGTCAGTGTTCTACATCAATTGATTCTTCTAATATGAAGCTATGATGACTTAAGGACTGCATTAATTGCAGTGGCGGCTGGTGACTTCAAATCACAGGGGGGCTGCAGGAGACAGCTGAATGGGTGGGGTCAAGGGGGTGTGGTCAACCAGAAAGGGGAGGAGCTATGCACAAAACCACAAAAAACTAACTTTAATTAAATACGCTGCCCTGGGTGGCAAACCATCATTATGAAAGTCCAATCAAGACAAAAATAAGTGTAGAAGAATAAAAATATTTCAATGCATTGGCTGCATGACAGCTTACTTAATATCTAGATGGAAACAAAAGGTTGTGAGGCATGAAAAAATAAATTACTTTTAAATACATTACTGGAATGCCAGTCAAAATCAAGTATAAGAAAAACCAGAAGCACTCAACTCAAACCACTTCTCCTTGCACTGCAGTCCTAATTATAATATATTAAGCTTTATTTAAGTACCAAGTAACATGCTGAAAGTAGAAATCTATGTGATGCCCCCACTTGTAAAAATGTTTCTTATCCAAAAAAGACCTGCTGCCTGACAACTTGTTTCATGGGGAAAACATGATAAAAGTAAAACATGAAAAGCAAACAAGAAACAAGCTCAAGATACATTGCTTAAAGGATTACTGTACAGGTTATGGACCACACATGATTGGCATTCTGTTTAGTTTACGGGTAAAGTCTGTAGTGATGACTGGAAGTCTCCAACAAGTGTAATGAGCTTTTTAAAATAATGGAATCCTGTCCTTTAATACCCAAGGCTTATACATTATCTAGTCAAGTATTCTCTGCATGGCAACAACAGAAAGGCTTTCAATGTTGGCAATTCTTTAACAGTATGCTTATTAAAGCTTACTTGCATCTTATGATCTCAGACAAGCTTACCTTATGGTCATTAAAGCATTGCTACTTAAACACAGAGCAACAGGCACTTTGAGTAATAAGCATAAATCAACAGTACAAAAATATGAGAAACCAGACCATTCTGCAAAATCAAGGACAGATGAAAAGCCACTGTAGTACTTATGCAGTGTGTCCTCCCCATCCAAGGTAGATACAACTACTCCTTGCCTTGCTTGGACACATCCAGAGTCACTACATGGGGGAGTGGGGTGCAACAAGCATGTCACAATTTGAAATCTCACTGGCTGACTGTGATGGCCCTGACACATTTGTCATACCTCTCAACCTCAAGAGCAAGAAATCTGGACAAAGCCATACACAGAAGTGGGACAAAGGCCCAACAATAAGGACAATTTTTAAATATTGCTCTAATAAACTTAGAAAGATAATAGAATAGGTCTTGCATTAGTATGAATTTTCTGAAGGGTATAAAATCTGAAACTCAAATGTCTGTCATTTTCTAACTTCAGTCTTTAGTGATGTCACTAATTTGCCAAAAAACACAATTTTATGAAAAATGGACAAAAACGTGATGCAAAAATATAAAATAGACACACAATACAGCTGCTACCTTCAAAGAAGGGACACTTTAATATTAGTACTGCTACCTTGAGCAGCTGACAGAATATAAAAGAATCTACATGCATTTCAAGTAATCTATAACTTTGATTATTACAGTTATTTCTTAATTGTAAACCCTCCATGTTTTCTTCCAAAATTGCTATTTTGGCGGAGGGATTATAGGGGAAGAGCAACATTTTGAGCCAAAAATTGGGGACAGTTGAGAGGTTGGCTATGCCTAATTCTATAAAGCAATTTATTTGCATGTACCTCTCAACCTGTTAATGCAGTAAATCTGAACAAGGCCAAATATATTGGGGCACATATAAACAGTACTAAAATTGCTCTTGTATAAATTGAGACAGTTGATAGAACAGCTCTTACTTTAACATGCATTTTTCTGAAGGTTATGAAGTCTGAAACTTAGAGTGACTTCTGGCAAATCATTTAGGAATTAAAACTACAAATTTTATGAACAAACCAAAAATAAGAAGCAAAATCTATTCATTCTTTGAAAATCTGGACAGTTGGGAGGTATAGTTCAGCTGGGCCTGTCTGAGTTTGCTGCCCTTCCCCTGACAAAATAATGGTTGAATGGAGCCTCTGCAGCCATTCCAATGAACCATTATACTTGGCTATTTCACCCATTTACCACAAACACTAATGTGCATACTGCTTTACTTCTATGATGAGTTGGACTTCATTTGAAAGTTTTATTTTGTATTTTACAGCACAAACACTAAGTCATCTGTTAAACAAAGCAATGCAGTCTCACAATGAAAACTTAGCATTAAAACTTCTCTGTCCTTGAAACTCACATTCATTGAAACAGTATTGAAACCCACATTCAAAGAAAATACATTTTGCCAGTGGCAGATAAAGATTAATTTTGGGCTGTTTTCGAATCATAGGCTCCTTGCCTATGAAACATACATGTGCTCTTTGATACACCTTCCTCACTGTACTAAAATTATATTCCTTGTACAATACAGTACACTTGTTACAGGATGTTCTACATTTGTTTTGAACATTATTTCCAGTAAGCAATGAAACAAACCATATGCACCCATAATGGCAAAACTGCCCAGTTGAGAACATTTATCATAAAAAGTCTACTCAGACTTCCACAGTCCACCATTATTAGTAAATATACACAATTCCACAGTCCACCATTATTAGTAAATATGCACAATTCCACAGTCCACCATTATCAGCAAATATGCACTATTCCACAGTCCACCATTATCAGTAAATATGCACAATTCTACAGTCCACCTTTATCAGTAAATATGCACAATTCTTCAGTCCATTATCAGTAAATATGCACAATCTCTAAAGTCAGTCATCTAAATAATTCCACATTAAAGAAATCTGTAACTAATGAAGTGGTTGCTGCTAGCAATCACCTTTATATTTCATGGTTTCATCGAAAAATAAAGTGTCTGTTGCCCCGCAGGAATAAATTGTCTATATTAAATTAAAAAAATGATAAGCTAGTAATAATATTGCAAGAGGAAATGGATGGCAAACTGATAACGAACTCATAGTTAGTATCTTCACCAAGGAGAACATTCTCAGTATAGCAGCATCTACCCTTGTGGGAGTAGAACCCACAACCTTCTGCATCAAAAGCAAATACACAGCCTGTTGTGCTATAGTATGAACTTGGCAAAGCACTAAACTTCTATTCCCCTGCAGCTCTCAGTTCCTTGTAAAATCTACTCAATACTCAAGTGCATCTCAACTTCGCAGCTCAAGAAAACTGGAAAAAGCCAAAATGTATTGGGGGGGTCAAAAGCCCCAAAACAGGGACACATTAAACATTGCTTGTATAATCTTGGAAAGTTGCTAGAATAAAATGTTGTGTTGCCACCATATATTTTACTGCCAAGGTCCCTGAGCAAAAACAGTCAGAGTAACATACCACTACGCCACATCAGCTGCTTTGTAAAAAGAGGAAGACTGAAACTTAAATGGCTATCATTTAGTGAATTCAGTTCTCACCATAGCTGTCAATCTCTTAGTACAAAACACCTGGACAAACCCAGTAATGAGGGAATACAGCCCTCAAACATATTCAGTGAATTCAGTTCTTGCCATAGCTGTCAACCTTAGCACAAAACCTGGACGAAGCCAATAATGGGAATACAGTCCCAAAAATAGGGACAAATTTAAAATATTCATCTTATAAACTTCAAAATTGCTAAAAAAAAAAAAAGGTTGTGCTACTATGTATTCTGAAGAACATGAAGTTGGAAATTCAAATGCCGGTCAATTTCATTGCGGACAGAACAAAACAATTTTCAGCAGAGACGAGGGATTAAAACTGCAGACACATCTTTGTAAAATGGCAGGGCACCAGAGCAAATCCACACAAACACAGGCAGGAGATGCACACTCCACACAGAAGCCACCCCAACCAAGAATCAAACCAGAAAACCTATAGCTGTGAGGCAACAATACTACCACCGCACCATCAATTATGCAAGGAATTAAACATTCAGAAACCTGAAGTCTGAAATTCAAATGCCGGTCAATTTTACTGCGGACAGAACAAAAACAATTTTCAGCAGAGAGGCAGGGATTAATACTGCAGACACGTCTTTGTAAAATGGCAGGGCACCAGAGCAAATCCACACAAATACAGGGAGGAGATGCAGACAGAAGCCACCCCAACCAAGAATCAAACCAGAAAACCTGTAGTTGTGAGGTAACAATACTATCACTGCACCATCAATTATACAAGGAATTAAACATTCAGAAACCTGAAGTCTGAAATTCAAATGCCTGTCAATTTTACTGCGGACAGAACAAAAACAATTTTCAGCAGAGACGCAGGAATTAAAACTGCAGACACATCTTTGTAAAATGGCAGGGCACCAGAGCAAATCCACACAAACACAGGCAGAAGATGCAGACTCCAAACAGAAGCCACCCCAACCAAGAATCAAACCAGAAAACCTATAGCTGTGAGGCAACAATACTACCACCGCACCATCAATTATGCAAGGAATTAAACATTCAGAAACCTGAAGTCTGAAATTCAAATGCCTGTCAATTTTACTGCGGACAGAACAAAACCAATTTTCAGCAGGGATTAAAACTGCAGACACGCCTTTGTAAAATGGCAGGGCACCAGAGCAAATCCACACAAACACATGGAGGAGATGCAGACTCCACACAGAAGCCACCCCAACCAAGAATCAAACCAGAAAACCTATAGCTGTGAGGCAACAATACTACCACTGCACCATCAAATACGCAAGGAATTAAACATTCAGAAACCCTTAAGTCTGAAATTCAAATGCCTGTCAATTTTATTTAACATTTTTAATCAGGACAGTCTGACTTGGAACAAATAAACAATTTTCAGCAGAGGCCCAGGAAGAAATAATGCAGACATGTCTTTGTAACATGGGAGGACACAAAAGCAAACCCACAGAAACACAGGGAGAAGATACAGACCCACAAAGAAGGAACCCCAGCCAAGAATCAAACCCAAGAACCTGCAACTGTGAGGCAACAATGCTACTACTACACCATCAAATATCAAGCATTGCAACATTTACAAACCACAGATATTATGAGGAACAGATCAGATCGAATATGAACACACACACACACACACACACACACACACACACACACACACACACACACACACACACTCCAGTAAAGCACAAGCACCATACACAAATAAACATTGTAAATTAAACAGCACAAACTCCATACCATACACAAATAAACATTGTAAATTAAAAGGCACCTTACCTGAATACATCCAGCTAACGTACATCCTTCCTGCGCAATACTGAAGACCCGCGAGATCCCAATGCTCCTTCCCGAGACCCATAATCCTGGCGAGTCTGTGCACTGTAAAAGTGCACAGACGTCTCCTTGTGTCCCCCTATGGGGACGGCCGGACTGCCTTGAGCATGCGCATAGACTTTGAAAAAACTAATTTTTTTTATTTTTCATTTTTCTTTCTTCTTTTTCTTTCTTTTTTTATTTTTGAGGGGGCTGCAGTCCGGCAGCCCTATGCCACGAGCCGCCCCTGATTAATTGGTGGAAAGCTCCAGTGTCTCACCTTGCAGCACATTTGCCTTCTTTTATTTAAAGTTATAATGTTCCTCCTATCCCTCACACTCACTGCTTTCTAATTTAATACTCTAGTTGCACTCCTTGTTAGATGTACAGCCTTCTTGGTACCATGGCAAAGAATACAATTCTTGTTATTGACAGTGAGCACTTAACTGCAATTATTACCCAACCTCTTTAAGCTGATGTAAAGATACCAATCCTTCTGTATACATCAGCAAAAGTACTGTAGACAAACCAATCGCAACTGCTATATAGTTTATATATGCAAGCAAAGGACAAAAGAAGGAAACCAGAGATGTTTTAATGAACTTATATGCCAGTCAAATACCTTCATGCCCTCACTTAATATTGTTCTGAGGAGAAATGCACTTAAAATTTTTTTACATTTTGGCACTAGGTTGTACATGCAATATGATGAATAATAATTCCAGTACACTACATTTTCTTCAAGATTTCCTCATTTTTTTACTGTTTTACAGTTGAAGAAACAGAACAGTAAGGCTGAAAAGTAACAATCTGTTTTTGTTTTTCACTCGGCTTTAACTTCATTCCTTTACTCACCATCTTGATTCTCTCCTGGCCACTACACTGATGCAGTCATTTCCCCTTGCTGAAAGCCCTAAGGCTCATTCATTCCTTGGAGGTGAGGTGTGAGTGGACCAGGAGCAGGCATGTCATCCATGCACTGCATTCATTTCCCCTTGCTGAAAGCCCTAAGGCTCATTCATTCCTTGGAGGTGAGGTGTGAGTGGACTAGGAGCAGGCATGTCATCCATGCACTGCATTCATATCCCCTAGCTGAAAGACCTAAGGCTCATTCATTCCTTGGAGGTGAGGTATGAGTGGACCAGGAGCAGGCATGTCATCCATGCACTGCATTCATTTCCCCTTGCTGAAAGCCCTAAGGCTCATTCATTCCTTGGAGGTGAGGTGTGAGTGGACCAGAACCAGTGTCATCCATGCACTGCATTCATTTCCCCTTGCTGAAAGCCCTAAGGCTCATTCATTCCTTGGAGGTGAGGTGTGAGTGGACCAGGACAAGTGTCATTCATGCACTGCATTCATTCCCCCTTGCTGAAAGCCCTAAGGCTCATTCATTCCTTGGAGGTGAGGTGTGAGTGGACCAGGAGCAGGCATGTCATCCATGCACTGCATTCATTTCCCCTTGCTGAAAGTCCTAAGGCTCATTCATTCCTTGGAGGTGAGGTGTGAGTGGACCAGGAGCAGGCATGTCATCCATGCACTGCATTCATTTCCCCTTGCTGAAAGCCCTAAGGCTCATTCATTCCTTGGAGGTGAGGTGTGAGTGGACCAGGAGCAGGCATGTCATCCATGCACTGCATTCATTTCCCCTTGCTGAAAGCCCTAAGGCTCATTCATTCCTTGGAGGTGAGGTGTGAGTGGACCAGGACCAGTGTCATCCATGCACTGCATTCATTTCCCCTTGCTGAAAGCCCTAAGGCTCATTCATTCCTTGGAGGTGAGGTGTGAGTGGACCAGGACCAGTGTCATTCATGCACTGCATTCCTTCCCCCTTGCTGAAAGCCCTAAGGCTCATTCATTCCTTGGAGGTGAGGTGTGAGTGGACCAGGAGCAGGCATGTCATCCATGCACTGCATTCATTCCCCCTTGATGAAAGCCCTAAGGCTCATTCATTCCTTGGAGGTGAGTGGACCAGGAGCAGGCATGTCATCCATGCACTGCATTCATATCCCCTTGCTGAAAGACCTAAGGCTCATTCATTCCTTGGAGGTGAGGTGTGAGTGGACCAGGAGCAGGCATGTCATCCATGCACTGCATTCATTTCCCCTTGCTGAAAGCCCTAAGGCTCATTCATTCCTTGGAGGTGAGGTGTGAGTGGACCAGAACCAGTGTCATCCATGCACTGCATTCATTTCCCCTTGCTGAAAGCCCTAAGACTCATTCATTCCTTGGAGGTGAGGTGTGAGTGGACCAGGACAAGTGTCATTCATGCACTGCATTCATTCCCCCTTGCTGAAAGCCCTAAGGCTCATTCATTCCTTGGAGGTGAGGTGTGAGTGGACCAGGAGCAGGCATGTCATCCATGCACTGCATTCATTTCCCCTTGCTGAAAGCCCTAAGGCTCATTCATTCCTTGGAGGTGAGGTGTGAGTGGACCAGGAGCAGGCATGTCATCCATGCACTGCATTCATTTCCTTGCTGAAAGCCCTAAGGCTCATTCATTCCTTGGAGGTGAGGTGTGAGTGGACCAGGAGCAGGCATGTCATCCATGCACTGCATTCATTTCCCCTTGCTGAAAGCCCTAAGGCTCATTCATTCCTTGGAGGTGAGGTGTGAGTGGACCAGGAGCAGGCATGTCATCCATGCACTGCATTCATTTCCCCTTGCTGAAAGCCCTAAGGCTCATTCATTCCTTGGAGGTGAGGTGTGAGTGGACCAGGAGCAGGCATGTCATCCATGCACTGCATTCATTCCCCTTGCTGAAAGCCCTAAGGCTCATTCATTCCTTGGAGGTGAGGTGTGAGTGGACCAGGAGCAGGCATGTCATCCATGCACTGCATTCATTTCCCCTTGCTGAAAGCCCTAAGGCTCATTCATTCCTTGGAGGTGAGGTGTGAGTGGACCAGGAGCAGGCATGTCATCCATGCACTGCATTCATTTCCCTTGCTGAAAGCCCTAAGGCTCATTCATTCCTTGGAGGTGAGGTGTGAGTGGACCAGGAGCAGGCATGTCATCCATGCACTGCATTCATTTTCCCTTGCTGAAAGCCCTAAGGCTCATTCATTCCTTGGAGGTGAGGTGTGAGTGGACCAGGAGCAGGCATGTCATCCATGCACTGCATTCATTTCCCCTTGCTGAAAGCCCTATGGCTCATTCATTCCTTGGATGTGAGTGGACCAGGAGCAGGCATGTCATCCATGCACTGCATTCATTTCCCCTTGCTGAAAGCCCTAAGGCTCATTCATTCCTTGGAGGTGAGGTGTGAGTGGACCAGGAGCAGGCATGTCATCCATGCACTGCATTCATTTCCCCTTGCTGAAAGCCCTAAGGCTCATTCATTCCTTGGAGGTGAGGTGTGAGTGGACCAGGAGCAGGCATGTCATCCATGCACTGCATTCATTTCCCCTTGCTGAAAGCCCTAAGGCTCATTCATTCCTTGGAGGTGAGGTGTGAGTGGACCAGGAGCAGGCATGTCATCCATGCACTGCATTCATTTCCCTTGCTGAAAGCCCTAAGGCTCATTCATTCCTTGGAGGTGAGGTGTGAGTGGACCAGGAGCAGGCATGTCATCCATGCACTGCATTCATTTCCCTTGCTGAAAGCCCTAAGGCTCATTCATTCCTTGGAGGTGAGGTGTGAGTGGACCAGGAGCAGGCATGTCATCCATGCACTGCATTCATTTCCCTTGCTGAAAGCCCTAAGGCTCATTCATTCCTTGGAGGTGAGGTGTGAGTGGACCAGGAGCAGGCATGTCATCCATGCACTGCATTCATTTCCCCTTGCTGAAAGCCCTAAGGCTCATTCATTCCTTGGAGGTGAGGTGTGAGTGGACCAGGACCAGTGTCATCCATGCACTGCATTCATTTCCCCTTGCTGAAAGCCCTAAGGCTCATTCATTCCTTGGAGGTGAGGTGTGAGTGGACCAGGAGCAGGCATGTCATCCATGCACTGCATTCATTTCCCCTTGCTGAAAGCCCTAAGGCTCATTCATTCCTTGGAGGTGAGGTGTGAGTGGACCAGGACCAGTGTCATCCATGCACTGCATTCATTTCCCCTTGCTGAAAGCCCTAAGGCTCATTCATTCCTTGGAGGTGAGGTGTGAGTGGACCAGGAGCAGGCATGTCATCCATGCACTGCATTCATTTCCCCTTGCTGAAAGCCCTAAGGCTCATTCATTCCTTGGAGGTGAGGTGTGAGTGGACCAGGACCAGTGTCATCCATGCACTGCATTCATTTCCCCTTGCTGAAAGCCCTAAGGCTCATTCATTCCTTGCAGGTGAGGTGTGAGTGGACCAGGAGCAGGCATGTCATCCATGCACTGCATTCATTCCCCCTTGCTGAAAGCCCTAAGGCTCATTCATTCCTTGGAGGTGAGGTGTGAGTGGACCAGGACCTGTGTCATCCACGCACTGCATTCATTTCCCCTTGCTGAAAGCCCTAAGGCTCATTCATTCCTTGCAGGTGAGGTGTGAGTGGACCAGGAGCAGGCATGTCATCCATGCACTGCATTCATCCCCCCTTGCTGAAAGCCCTAAGGCTCATTCATTCCTTGGAGGTGAGGTGTGAGTGGACCAGGAGCAGGCATGTCATCCATGCACTGCATTCATTTCCCCTTGCTGAAAGCCCTTAGGCTCATTCATTCCTTGGAGGTGAGGTGTGAGTGGACCAGGAGCAGGCATGTCATCCATGCAGTGCATTCATTTCCCCTTGCTGAAAGCCCTAATGCTCATTCATTCCTTGGAGGTGAGGTGTGAGTGGACCAGGAGCAGGCATGTTATCCATGCACTGCATTCATTTCCCCTTGCTGAAAGCCCTAAGGCTCATTCATTCCTTGGAGGTGAGGTGTGAGTGGACCAGGAGCAGGCATGTCATCCATGCACTGCATTCATTTCCCTTGCCGAAAGCCCTAAGGCTCATTCATTCCTTAGAGGTGAGGTGTGAGTGGACCAGGAGCAGGCATGTCATCCATGCACTGCATTCATTTCCCCTTGCTGAAAGCCCTAAGGCTCATTCATTCCTTGGAGGTGAGGTGTGAGTGGACGAGGAGCAGGCATGTCATCCATGCACTGCATTCATTTCCCCTTGCTGAAAGCCCTAAGGCTCATTCAATCCTTGGAGGTGAGGTGTGAGTGGACCAGGAGCAGGCATGTCATCCATGCACTGCATTCATTTCCCCTTGCTGAAAGCCCTAAGGCTCATTCATTCCTTGGAGGTGAGGTGTGAGTGGACCAGGAGCAGGCATGTCATCCATGCACTGCATTCATTTCCACTTGATGAAAGCCCTAAGGCTCATTCATTCCTTGGAGGTGAGGTGTGAGTGGACCAGGAGCAGGCATGTCATCCATGCACTGCATCCATTTCCCCTTGCTGAAAGCCCTAAGGCTCATTCCTTCTTTGGAGGTGAGGTGTGAGTGGACCAGGAGCAGGCATGTCATCCATGCACTGCAGTCATTTCCCCTTGCTGAAAGCCCTAAGGCTCATTCATTCTTTGGAGGTGAGGTGTGAGTGGACCAGGAGCAGGCATGTCATCCATGCACTGCATTCATTTCCCCTTGCTGAAAGCCCTAAGGCTCATTCATTCCTTGGAGGTGAGGTGTGAGTGGACCAGGAGCAGGCATGTCATCCATGCACTGCATTCATTTCCCTTGCTGAAAGCCCTAAGGCTCATTCATTCCTTGGAGGTGAGGTGTGAGTGGACCAGGAGCAGGCATGTCATCCATGCACTGCATTCATTTCCCCTTGCTGAAAGCCCTAAGGCTCATTCATTCCTTGGAGGTGAGGTGTGAGTGGACCAGGAGCAGGCATGTCATCCCTGCACTGCATTCATTTCCTCTTGCTGAAAGCCCTAAGGCTCATTCATTCCTTGGAGGTGAGGTGTGAGTGGACCAGGAGCAGGCATGTCATCCATGCACTGCATTCATTTCCCCTTGCTGAAAGCCCTAAGGTTCATTCATTCCTTGGAGGTGAGGTGTGAGTGGACCAGGAGCAGGCATGTCATCCATGCACTGCATTCATTTCCCCTTGCTGAAAGCCCTAAGGCTCATTCATTCCTTGGAGGTGAGGTGTGAGTGGACCAGGAACAGGCATGTCATCCATGCACTGCATTCATTTCCCCTTGCTGAAAGCCCTAAGGCTCATTCATTCCTTGGAGGTGAGGTGTGAGTGGACCAGGAGCAGGCATGTCATCCATGCACTGGCAAATGGTTTTATTTTTTGTTTCTCTGACCACAGCTCTTGCCTGGCAACTTGATCACTGTTTGGCTTGCAATGGGCATTGCCAAGGATATGTCACTTGCTTCAAATGGTGATGTAATGCCTCAGGGCTGCCCCCCTTTGAAGCCAATTCTCCCATGTAGTTCACAGTCATCACCAAGGAATGTAATGTGAGGCTGTGCACCATGGCCATACACTACATGTATCACCCTGTAGAGAGGCAAGCTGGCTAAATCGTCACCCCTTCCATGCATTAGTTGCAAAAAGCACATAAGCTGCTAACTGAACTCAATTGCCTGAGCTGTAGCCAGGGCTTTTTTCTTGTATGCCATTACATCTGGCTGGTTTTATGATCTTGAATTTACAAAAGTACTCCATTTTAAAACTTGTTTTATTTAGCATATATCATGGACAGAAATATTTTGACATTAATATATTTTTTGTACCTATCTTCTAAGTATTAACATGCTGTCATAGCTTCTTAAAGTAATCTTTTCACAACCACTACACCCAATATCCAACTTTCCCGCTTCCATCCCGGTAGTCAACTAACCAGACTGCGCCCCCTCCTTTGCAAATTCCTGGATCCGCCACTGTACAATCTGCCTCCATGCATGCACCATTCATTCTCTCACGCATCGCTAACTCCCTCTCATACACGTCTTTCTACACAGACACAGTCTCTTTTGCATTCACATACATTCTGCTTTCACACACACACACTTTTCAGTCAACCAGACGTCGCTAACTCTCACTCATACACTCACAGATACAGTCTCAACTACATTCACAAACACACATACATTCTACTTTTATGCATGCACTGATCATTCTCTCCTGCATTGCTCAGTCTTACCCACACACATGCATAGTCTCATTTGCAGTCACACACACATTCTGCTTTCTGCAAACAGTCACATCAGAGGGAAATTCAAGACCTAAACGCCAACCGTAATTACTACTACCACCAGTTAATAAACAGGATTGCAGTTTTTCATTCCAACCAGAGTGTATTTCATCAAAACTTTTCCGGTGCCCTGATATCGTCATGACAACCATAGCTTCGAGTACCTACCTTTACCCGGATATACATTTAAGCTATTGGGACTCCGTTACTACCAGTTATTAAAACAAATGCGATTTGATACTTATTTATAGATCCCATATCACCTCAGTTTAAAAAAAATCCAATAAAAACACCGTGCTTAAAGTTTTCTGTTAGTCAATAAAAATGTTATAAATTAAGCATAAGTCCATATCCTGGAAACAACCTTTGTAAACTCTTTGTCGTCCATGCCTGCTGCAGCTGCTCCTACTGCTGATGACCACTCCGGTTTCGTTCAGTATTTTTTTTTCTTGCAACAACAGCACGAGACTGGGGATGGCCCACCTAGAAGCTGATTTCAATGCATTTCCAACTGGTCCTGGGGAATGCAAATAATGAGATTTCATGCGATCAAAATGGTAAACGCACGCAAACGCATACATACACACACCGAAGCAGGGCAAACTTCTGAACTGTAAAAATTGCCATGGAATCTCATGGTTTAAGTCCTATATTTTAGGTTTTCTGGCAAATTAGAGGTTAAAGCCTCTATTAATATGCCTCTGACAAGATATCTGGCTGTAAGAAGTTGACCAGTATGTAGCACGGTGATTGTAAAAAAAAAAAAAAAAAAAACGGCTACAACAGAACACAACCAAGAAACGCTATAATTACACCAAGGCAGTATAAGGGGAGGCACAGATCTGTATGCTGTAAAACTTTACCAAGTTTTAAAATGTTTTTGCAACTTACCGAAGCATTGCTTTCAAGCACTTTGGCTGCATCTTTAGTGGAGGAATTGCTCCGATAATATTTTCTGTCTTGAAGGAAACAGTGATAGTAAGACAGTTCCACAACAACGTAGCAGTGATTTATAGCAGCTGTTAACCGCGCCACCCTTGAAATTGTCTATGTCACAGCGTGGGCGGATCATTAGGAGAGGGAACTACTGATTAGCCTGTGTCGAAGGTACGTCACAAAGGTGGAGACAAACTCCACCTGAAAGGATGCGATACAAAAGAATGGGGGATGGGGCTCCCTGCCCTACGCTAAGGAATGGGAGAAATGTAAAACTGAGAAACTTTTTAGGGGATTTGTGTAACAGCAGGAGGCTAGGCTGATTCTATAAGGATAAAGGAAAACCTGCATTTGAGTTAACATGTGTTGGAGCCCGGAGTTTTCCTTTAATAACAGATGGTGCAAAGACTGTAAGCTGATTCAATCATACTGCTCCAAAGATGTGGAAATATTGACACTAAAATGCAGACCTTTCTATGTACCAAGGGAAATCAGTGGGATATATGTCACAGCAGTGTACATCCTACCAAGTGCTAACACCACCGAAGCTCAAAATAAACTCCATAATATTATCTGTGAGCTACAAAGCAGAAACACAGAATTTGCATGTGATAGTGGGTGATTTCAACAGAGCTGAGCTTAAGGAGGTGCTATCCCATTTTTATCAGTATGTGGATTTCTCCAGGAGAGGGGAGAATATCTTAGACAAAGCTTACTGCAAAATTAAAGGAGCCTTTAAAGCTTTGAAGCACCCCAGCATAGGCAGCTCTGATCACACTGCCATTCTTCTTCTGCTTACCTATAAGACGGCTTTGATCAGAGAAAAAACAACTAAACAGATCAGAGTCTGGCAGGAGGGTTCCATGGATTGCCTTCAGGACTGTTTCAATATCACCTGCTGGGAGGTCTTCAAAGAAATGGCTGTGCACAACCTCCAGTTAGACATAGAAATCTATACTGAATCAGTTCATACCTTCATAAATAAATGCATGGAGGATGTAACTACCATGAAAGCCATCAGTGTAAGAGCTAATCAAAAGCCCTGTCTCACCAAGAATGTCTATGAGCTACTGAGGGAAAGAAACACAGCCTTCAAGGCAAATGACAAAGAAAGGTTAAAGGTGGCCAGGTCAAATCTGAAAAACGGCATCAAAGAAGCAAAGAGGGAGTATGGAAGGAAAATTCAGATCTGCTTCCAAGACGTGAGGGACACAAGAAGACGGCAGGGGTACAGCAGCTCACAGACTATAAGTCCAAATCACCCCAATGTGATGACAGTTTGGAATTCCTAAATGAACTGAACTCCTTCTTTGGCAGATTTGAGGAGAACACCACCGTACCTTCTACAACAAACACTGACAAAGAGGAGATAGTGCTCACCTTAAACTCCAAGGTGAGACTTCAGCTTAAGAAGGTGAATCGTAGGAAGGCTGCTGGACCAGACAACATATCTGGCAAGGTGTTGAAGGGGTGTACTGATCAGTTATGTCTGGTACTGACAGATATCTTCAATTCATCCCTTGCTATGGAGAAAGTTCCCTCATGTTTCAGGGAAACAAGTATTGTTTCACTTCCAAAGAAACCCAACCCTTCTTGCCTCAATGACTTCAGACCAATCGCCTTAAACTCAAACATCATGAAGTGCTTTGAGGGGATTGTGAAGAAACACCTATCTGTGAGTCTGCCCAAGTCCTTCAATCCACTCTAGTTTGCACTACACCTTGCATTACAAAACCTAGAAGGGAGGAACAACTATGTAAGGATAAAAGCACAAGAGCTTACCCACAAGGGGTATAAACGAAGATAAAAAACACAATAGCACCACGGCCACTGCAACCGGCAACCAAGCAACCAAGTAGTGTCGAAGTAGAAGCACAAACTGAGGAACCAAACAGGAAAACTCTCCCAAATCACAGTAATTTTATTATACGACTTAGCGCTTTCACCTTACAAAGCATCTTCAGAGTCAGAAAATACATGCACCCACCCCCCATATATATACACAACATTTAACTAATAATCAATCGAAAACAACCAATGAGCCTTCAAAATTAATTAACAAACTCTAAACCACATATTTACTCTAAAACATCAATAAAAATTCCTTAGAATATATAAAAAACAATGCAACTTTGTGAATACAAAAAACCACATAGCTAATCATCACAATATTAAATGTGTTAAATACTGACTAATATTGAATAAATAAATATGATCAAATTTACAAGTATAGAATTTATCTAAATCATCTAAAAACTAATAAATATATATATATATATATATATATATATATATATATATATATATATATATATACAATATTGTGTCAATTAAATAAAAAAGTTGCATAAGCAACTGAATAAATTTCTGAAAATTCTACAAAACTTGTGATTGGTGTATCAACAGTGGCTTAATGGAAATGTAGTCATTTAGACCTGGATATTTCATTGCATTCAATCTTAACTGCCATTCCATTTCCTTCAAAGCCACTCTATTCTTAACATCACCACCCTTTTCTACATTCACACGATCAATAACAAAGAACATAAATTTCTTAAAATTGGTGCATTTCAAACTATGGAGAAATAGAGCATTATGTGTGTCTTTGTTTTTAATAGATCTAAGATGCTCAGGAATCCTATCTCTTAACCTGCGTCTTGTCATCCCCACATAAAATGCATCACAGGATGAGCAACTAGCCACATATATTAAATTTCTAGAATTACAGTTACAAATACCCGGACAAGGCAAGGTGTACTGATAACCTGAAATGACCACATAAGGGCCGTCAGCAATAAATCTACAACTCCTACACCTTCCACATTTAACCATCCTGGACCTAGTATACAACTTGTTCCTTTCCAGCATAGCCTTCAGGTTAGAACCTCTACTGTACACAATCACTGGCTCTTTACCCACTAATGCCTTCAGTTCATTATTAAAACAGTAATTCCACACATTTCTCAATGCAGCACAAAACTCAACAGACTTATCATTATATTTCATAATAAAACAAGGTCCCTTCTTACTTTTGACACCTACCATTTCATTAACTTGTGAGGTCTCCATTTCAAATCTAACATTACCTCTCAAAATAGGACTATAGATGGTACGTCTTTTCTTTAATATTTCCTTTTTCACACTTAATAATAACTTGATTGGGTACCCACATTCCAGCAACATACCAATCAATTTAAAAATTTCCAATCTAAAATTCTCATCATTGCTCACCAATCTTGAAATGCATACCATCTGCCCCTTAACCATCCCTTTTCTCTGATGGAAGGGGTGGCAACTACTAAAATGCAATAGTGAGTTGGAATAATTTTCTTTTCTATAAATAGTACTAATTAACTCACCATCAACTTTCAAAATGTTAATGTCTAAAAAATTAATGCCATCAGTACCCCAAGTATGAGTGAACCTTAAAAAACTAGTAGTGTCATTAAGATAATCCATAAATTCTATTGCTGTAGCTTCATCACCCTTCCAAACAATCAAAAGATCATCTAAAAATCTATTATAAAGTATAATGTTGTCCTTATATCTTGAAGGAAAAACAAACGCCACTTCCCAAGCCAATAATACCAAGTTGGCATAAACTGGTGCACACTTGGCGCCCATGGCAACTCCAGAGCATTGTTTGTAAATTTCACCTTCAAATTTGATGCAATTGTTATTTAAAACTAATTCCATCAAATCATAAAACAAATTCAATCTTGTTTTGTCAATAGTATTACTCATATTCAAACTGGAAACAAACAGCTCCAAACCCTCATCGTGAGGAATGACGGAGAAAAGGTTAACTACATCCACTGTCAAAAAACTATATTCATCAAAGTTGTTACCAACCTCCTTCAGTCTTTCCAAACAGTGCCATGAATCGTTTAAAATATGGGGCACTTCAGTTAAAGTTGACTTGGTCCACTCATCGACAAAAGCCGCAAGGGGTTCTGTCTTAGAACCCCTAGCTGCCACAATGGGCCTAAATTGCAAATTGTTAATGCCCTTGTGCATCTTAGGTATCCCGAAAATGCTTGGTAAAACTGGATATTTGACTGTCAAAAAATCAAATTCAGTTTCACTAAGCATCCCTTGAAAAAGTGCATCCTGCAAAAACAAATCTATTTTAGAATATGCTCTATTCACTTCATTAATAGATACCCTAGAATAAATGGTTTCATCATCCAATACTCTAAACATAGAAGTGGAATAGTCTATCTTATTCATAAGCACCATCCCACCTCCCTTATCAGGTTTCATACACCTGATATCTTTAGAAATTTTAAGTTCGTTCAGCAATGCTCTTTCCTCAAAGGACAAATTGTCCATAGATTTACCAGGAAATGAACAAATTCTCCTAAATTCAAACTCCAATAGTTTTTCAAAGGCAACAAATTCTGAACATGAGGGTGGAATGAATGTACTCTTTCTCTTAAGTAAAGGTCTTAAGGTGTTGTATTCACCAGTGTTATGTATCTGATTGTCAGGAAAATATTTCTGAAGGTTAAGCCTCCTCACATATAATTTCAAATTGGACAATAAATGAGCAATGTCCAACTTAAAACTAGGAATAAAACTCAGACCTTTAGTGAATAATTCAAAATGTGTATCCCCTATTTCAACTTCAGTATAGTTATAAATAATGAAGCCTTTTTGCTTCAGAAAGACACACTTCAACCCTTGGTATACATCCAACGAAAAATCATCCTGCAATTGTTCTATGTCACTGCTAACACTAAAATTAGTAACAAGTTCATTCAATTCATTACCATTAATATTATTAATATCCTGACTAATAGAAAATACGTTGTTAACTGGACACAATTCAGCACACTCGTCACAAGAATTAACACAATTATAACTTTCATGAACAGTCACATTAAAAACACATTCATTAACACAAAAAGGCTCATTGGGAAAATTCACACAAAATTCATTACAAACATTTTCAATTACATTCCTTTGCGATAACCCCCCTTCCCCCTGTACACTCCCTTCTGGGGATAATAACATGTCCTTGTTCCCTGGTTCAAAAGTCTCTCTGATCTCCGAGGTCCGTGATACACATCCAAAAAAACCTCGTCATCAGCAACTGTTAATTGTTCGTCAAAGTTGTCACAATAATCAGCAATGTCCACATTCTGTGACAAATTACCTTTGTCAAACAATTTCTTTTGAGACAGTTTATTCCCCGGGGGATATGCACAATTATTAACATAATCAGCCGTATCTCTGGCTAATTTCTTTTTTTTAACTGATTTGCTGTGATTTATAAAGTTTTCTACATCCTTAATAACTTTGTTGAAACTTGCTTGGTATTGAAAAAAAAGCAAATCAGAAGTTATACTTAAATGTAACTTAGAAATGTCCTGTCGCAAAGCACACATTTTGGTATTGTTATTGTCTATAATAATATCTAATAATTCAATACCTGCCCGGTCAAATAGCTTTGTTAATTCATCAAAAGCTTTAGACCCACGTTCTATCCCCATGGGCAGTTTCCAAATCCGTAGTCCTTTAGGCACCTGTTTAAGTTCCTTAGAACGAATAAGGAACCAATTGTCCAATTGTATAGCCCTGTATTTGGTACAAAGCTTGTTGAATGTAAAAATCTGTTCCTTAAGTGTAGGATGGTCTACTCCTGCTCTCTCCAATGCACCAGCATTATCGCTGAAAGTATGTACCTCGAGCCACGACTCCATCCTAAAATTACTTCTAGGACACCCAGCCGATGCTGGAGCAACCAACGAACCTTCACTCACCACGTTAGATTTCTCTAACGCTGCTGCCGTTTTATTAGACACCGCCCCACTATAGGAAGTGGAAGGTTGAGGTAACTGTCCAGGCATAATTGAACTTGCAGGGGGTGAATGCAAAGTAAAAAGCTCCATCTGCGAGTTCGTAAGGCTGCCCTCACCAGCCTCACCGTTAACATTCTTGTCATGAGAGTAAACTTTAATAAGCTTATCGACCACACCAGCCAATTCCTTCAAAATAGCTTCCATCACGACACAACAAGATTAAAAAGCAGTCAGGAAGCAAAGCCGAATCAAGGACAAAAACACAAGAGCTTACCCACAAGGGGTATAAACGAAGATAAAAAACACAATAGCACCACGGCCACTGCAACCGGTAACCAAGCAACCAAGTAGTGTCGAGGTAGAAGCACAAACTGAGGAACCAAATAGGAAAACTCTCCCAAATCACAGTAATTTTATTATACGACTTAGCGCTTTCACCTTACAAGGCATCTTCAGAGTCAGAAAATACGTGCACCCACCCCCCATATATATACACAACATTTAACAATTAATCAATCGAAAACAACCAATGAGCCTTCAAAATTAATTAACAAACTCTAAACCACATATTTAGTCTAAAACATCAATAAAAATTCCTTAGAATATATAAATTATAAACTTGGTTGACTTTTTCGAAACAGTCACCAAAGCCATTGATGAGGGAAAGGCAGTCCATACAGCCTACCTCGATCTGGCGAAGGCCTTCGATACAATACCCCACTCGGGTATCATTGAAAAACTCATCAGCTTAAATGTTAACCCATACATCACAAGATGGGTTGCAAACTGGCTGAGTGACAGAACCCACAGGGTCAGAGTTGCTGGCGCCATGTCAGACTCAAAGCCTGTCACAAGTGGTGTACCACAGGGCTCAGTCCTGGGCCCACTCTTGTTTGGCATCTACTTTTCCAAGTACAAGCAAACACAGGAGGGTTATGGCTGACAAAGTTTGCAGATGACTGCAAACTGGAAGCCATAGTAGAAAACACATCTGACACAGATATCCTTCAGAAGGGTCTCACAGAAACGGATAACTGGTGCCAGAGCCATGGCCTAAAGTTAAATGCCAAAAATGCATAGTCATACCCTTCGGGAAAAACAAGGTTACCCCTAGCTACCAAATAGGTGGCAATCCACTGAGCACAGAAGAAGTTATCAGGGACCTGGGGACCCAGGTTGATAGTAGTCTGTCATTCGACACCCATGTAGCTAAAGTAGTTAGGAAGTCCTTCTACATTGCCCACCTTATCATGAAGGGATTCTCATCTAGATCAAGGGAGGTCATAGTCTCCCTATACTCATCACTCATCAGACCAATGATTGAGTACAATGCCCCATTCGAATGTATCTGACCCGACACTTGCAGCAGCTGGAGAGGCCACAAAGTTCCTCACCAAAAGGATAAAGGGTCTCAAACATCTGTCCTATGCTGCCCGACTGAAAGAACTCCAGCTCTATTCAGTCACTTACCGCTTGCTCAGAGGTGACCTTTGCCTAACATACAAGGCCATGTCAAACCCAGATTTGATGAATATGCTTCACCTCAAAAAATCTAGATCCGTCAGAGCCACAAGGGTGGGAGACTTAAACCTCGACACGGCTATTAATAGGACGTGCTGGAGGGATAGATTCATCACCCAAAGACTCCCTATGCTGTGGAATAAAATCCCGGTATATGTAAGGCAGAGCACCTCGCTGGCCTTGTTCAAGAGAAATCTTGACCAATGGATGGGAGATCGCAGATATACCCCAGGGATTACCTCAGTGTCACTGCTCAACAGAGGCACAGCAAAATAATGGGTATAGTTCCCCATACTAAAGGGGTGGCGTAAGCCACAAAACTATGGGCTAGGCTTGTAAATGCCCTCGGGCAGATAGCCTAGTATGAACCTATGAACCTATGAACCTATAAAAACAATGCAACTTTGTGAATACAAAAAACCACATAGCTAATCATCACAATATTAAATGTGTTAAATACTGACTAATAATGAATAAATAAATATGATCAAATTTACAATTATAGAATTTATCTAAATCATTTAAAAACTAATAAATACATATATATATATATATATATATATATATATATATATATATATATATATATATATATATACAATATTGTGTCACAAGTTTTGTAGAATTTTTAGAAATTTATTCAGTTGCTTATGCAACTTTTTTATTTAATTGACACAATATTGTATATATATATATATATATATATATATATATATATATTTATTAGTTTCTAGATGAGTTAGATAAATTCTATACTTGTAAATTTGATCATATTTATTTATTCAATATTAGTCAGTATTTAACACATTTAATATCATGATGATTAGCTATGTGGTTTTTTGTATTCACAAAGTTGCATTGTTTTTTATATATTCTAAGGAATTTTTATTGATGTTTTAGACTAAATATGTGGTTTAGAGTTTGTTAATTAATTTTGAAGGCTCATTGGTTGTTTTCGATTGATTAATTGTTAAATGTTGTGTACATATATGGGGGGTGGGTGCACGTATTTTCTGACTCTGAAGATGCCTTGTAAGGTGAAAGCGCTAAGTCGTATAATAAAATTACTGTGATTTGGGAGAGTTTTCCTGTTTGGTTCCTCAGTTTGTGCTTCTACTTTGACACTACTTGGTTTCTTGGTTGCCGCTTGCAGTGGCCGTGGTGCTATTGTGTTTTTTATCTTCGTTTATACCCCTTGTGGGTAAGCTCTTGTGTTTTTGTCCTTGATTCGGCTTTGCTTCCTGACTGCTTTTTAATCTTGTTGTGTCGTGATGGAAGCTATTTTGAAGGAATTGGCTGGTGTGGTCGATAAGCTTATTAAAGTTTACTCTCATGACAAGAATGTTAATGGTGAGGCTGGTGAGGGCAGCCTTATGAACTCGCAGATGGAGCTTTTTACTTTGCATTCACCCCCTGCGAGTTCAATTATGCCTGGACAGTTACCTCAACCTTCCACTTCCTATAGGGGGCGTTGTCTAATAAAACGGCAGCAGCGTTAGAGAAATCTAACGTGGTGAGTGAAGGTTCGTTGGTTGCTCCAGTGTCGGCTGGGTGTCCTGGAAGTGATTTTAGGATGGAGTCGTGGCTCGAGGTACTTACGTTCAGCGATAATGCTGGTGCGTTGGAGAGAGCAGGAGTAGACCAACCTACACTTAAGGAACAGATTTTTACATTCAACAAGCTTTGTACCAAATACAGAGCTATACAATTGGACAAATGGTTCCTTATTCGTTCTAAGGAACTTAAACAGGTGCCTAAAGGACTACGGATTTGGAAACTGCCCATGGGGATAGAACGTGGATCTAAAGCTTTTGATGAATTAACAAAGCTATTTGAACGGGCAGGTATTGAATTATTAGATATTATTATAGACAATAACAATACCAAAATGTGTGCTTTGCGACAGGACATTTCTAAGTTACATTTAAGTATAACTTCTGATTTGCTTTTTTTTCAATACCAAGCAAGTTTCAACCAAGTTATTAAGGATGTAGAAAACTTTGTAAATCACAGCAAATCAGTTAAAAATAAGAAATTAGCCGGAGATACGGCTGATTATGTTAATAATTGTGCATATCCCCCGGGGAATAAACTGTCTCAAAAGAAATTGTTTGACAAAGGTAATTTGTCACAGAATGTGGACAATGCTGATTATTGTGACAACTTTGACAAACAATTAACAGTTGCTGATGACGAGGTTTTTTTGGATGTGTATCACGGACCTCGGAGATCAGAGAGACTTTTGAACCAGGGAACAAGGACATGTTATTATCCCCAGAAGGGAGTGTACAGGGGAAAGGGGGGTTATCGCAAAGGAATGTAATTGAAAATGTTTGTAATGAATTTTGTGTGAATTTTCCCAATGAGCCTTTTTGTGTTAATGAATGTGTTTTTAATGAGACTGTTCATGAAAGTTATAATTGTGTTAATTCTTGTGACGAGTGTGCTGAATTGTGTCCAGTTAACAACGTATTTTCTATTAGTCAGGATATTAATAATATTAATGGTAATGAATTGAATGAACTTGTTACTAATTTTAGTGTTAGCAGTGACATAGAACAATTGCAGGATGATTTTTCGTTGGATGTATACCAAGGGTTGAAGTGTGTCATTCTGAAGCAAAAAGGCTTCATTATTTATAACTATACTGAAGTTGAAATAGGGGATACACATTTTGAATTATTCACTAAAGGTCTGAGTTTTCCTCCTAGTTTTAAGTTGGACATTGCTCATTTATTGTCCAATTTGAAATTATATGTGAGGAGGCTTAACCTTCAGAAATATTTTCCTGACAATTAGATACATAACACTGGTGAATACAATACTTTAAGACCTTTACTTAAGAGAAAGAGTACATTCATTCCACCCTCATGTTCAGAATTTGTTGCCTTTGAAAAACTATTGGAGTTTGAATTTAGGAGAATTTGTTCATTTCCTGGTAAATCTATGGACAATTTGTCATTTGAGGAAAGAGCATTGCTGAACGAACTTAAAATTTCTAAAGATATCAGGTGTATGAAACCTGATAAGGGAGGTGGGATGGTGCTTATGAATAAGATAGACTATTCCACTTCTATGTTTAGAGTATTGGATGATGAAACCATTTATTCTAGGGTATCTATTAACGAAGTGAATAGAGCATATTCTAAAATAGATTTGTTTTTGCAGGATGCACTTTTTCAAGGGATGCTTAGTGAAACTGAATTTGATTTTTTGACAGTCAAATATCCAGTTTTACCAAGCATTTTCGGGATACCTAAGATGCACAAGGGCATTAACAATTTGCAATTTAGGCCCATTGTGGCAGCTAGGGGTTCTAAGACAGAACCCCTTGCGGCTTTTGTCGATGAGTGGACCAAGTCAACTTTAACTGAAGTGCCCCAAATTTTAAAAGATTCATGGCACTGTTTGGAAAGACTGAAGGAGGTTGGTAACAACTTTGATGAATATAGTTTTTTGACAGTGGATGTAGTTAACCTTTTCTCCGTCATTCCTCACGATGAGGGTTTGGAGCTGTTTGTTTCCAGTTTGAATATGAGTAATACTATTGACAAAACAAGATTGAATTTGTTTTATGATTTGATGGAATTAGTTTTAAATAACAATTTCATCAAATTTGAAGGTGAATTTTACAAACAATGCTCTTGAGTTGCCATGGGCGCCAAGTGTGCACCAGTTTATGCCAACTTGGTATTATTGGCTTGGGAAGTGGCGTTTGTTTTTCCTTCAAGATATAAGGACAACATTATACTTTATAATAGATTTTTAGATGATCTTTTAATTGTTTGGAAGGGTGATGAAGCTACAGCAATAGAATTTGTGGATTATCTTAATGACACTACTAGTTTTTTAAGGTTCACTCATACTTGGGGTACTAATGGCATTAATTTTTTAGACATTAACATTTTGAAAGTTGATGGTGAGTTAATTAGTACTATTTATAGAAAAGAAAATTATTCCAACTCACTATTGCATTTTAGTAGTTGCCACCCCTTCCATCAGAGAAAAGGGATGGTTAAGGGGCAGATGGTATGCATTTCAAGATTGGTGAGCAATGATGAGAATTTTAGATTGGAAATTTTTAAATTGATTGGTATGTTGCTGGAACGTGGCTACCCAATCAAATTATTATTAAGTGTGAAAAAGGAAATATTAAAGAAAAGATGTACCATCTATAGTCCTATTTTGAGGGGTAATGTTAGATTTGAAATGGAGACCTCACAAGTTAATGAAATGGTAGGTGTCAAAAGTAAGAAGGGACCTTGTTTTATTATGAAATATAATGATAAGTCTGTTGAGTTTTGTGCTGCATTGAGAAATGCGTGGAATTACTGTTTTAATAATGAACTGAAGGCATTAGTGGGTAAAGAGCCAGTGATTGTGTACAGTAGAGGTTCTAACCTGAAGGCTATGCTGGAAAGGAACAAGTTGTATACTAGGTCCAGGATGGTTAAATGTGGAAGGTGTAGGAGTTGTAGATTTATTGCTGACGGCCCTTATGTGGTCATTTCAGGTTATCAGTACACCTTGCCTTGTCCGGGTATTTGTAACTGTAATTCTAGAAATTTAATATATGTGGCTAGTTGCTCATCCTGTGATGCATTTTATGTGGGGATGACAACACGCAGGTTAAGAGATAGGATTCCTGAGCATCTTAGATTTATTAAAAACAAAGACACACATAATGCTCTATTTCTCCATAGTTTGAAATGCACCAATTTTAAGAAATTTATGTTCTTTGTTATTGATCGTGTGAATGTAGAAAAGGGTGGTGATGTTAAGAATAGAGTGGCTTTGAAGGAAATGGAATGGCAGTTAAGATTGAATGCAATGAAATATCCAGGTCTAAGTGATTACATTTCCATTAAGCCACTGTTGATACACCAATCACAAGTTTTGTAGAATTTTTAGAAATTTATTCAGTTGCTTATGCAACTTTTTTATTTAATTGACACAATATTGTATATATATATATATATATTTATTAGTTTTTAGATGATTTAGATAAATTCTATACTTGTAAATTTGATCATATTTATTTATTCAATATTAGTCAGTATTTAACACATTTAATATTGTGATGATTAGCTATGTGGTTTTTTGTATTCACAAAGTTGCATTGTTTTTTATATATTCTAAGGAATTTTTATTGATGTTTTAGACTAAATATGTGGTTTTGACTTTGTTAATTAATTTTGAAGGCTCATTGGTGGTTTTCGATTGATTAATTGTTAAATGTTGTGTATATATATATATGGGGGGTGGGTGCACATATTTTCTGACTCTGAAGATGCCTTATAAGGTGAAAGCGCTAAGTCGTATAATAAAATTACTGTGATTTGGGAGAGTTTTCCTGTTTGGTTCCTCAGTTTGTGCTTCTACTTCGACACTACTTGGTTGCTTGGTTGCCGGTTGCAGTGGTCGTGGTGCTATTGTGTTTTTTAACTATGTAAGGATGCTGTACATCGACTTAAGTTCTGCATTCAACACTGTGATACTGATGCAACTTGTGGATAAGCTAGTGAAACTCAGGATAAACAAGTGCCTATAGCTGGACTCGACTTTTGACTGGTAGATCCCAGTGGACATGCGCTGGAAACAACACCTCTCAATGCATAATCCTGAATACTGGTGTTCCCCAAGGTTGTGTGCTCAGCCCCTTGCTCTTCACCATTCTCACCCATGACTGCACTACAAAACATAACTCAAACCATATTATAAAATTCGCTAATGATACCATGGTTGTGGGTCTCATTAGTGGTGGGAATTAACATAACTACAGGGATGAAGTGAACACTTTGATTGACTGGTGTGACAGGAAAAATGTGGACCTGAATGTTAATAAGAACAAAGAAATAATTATGGACTTCAGGAGAAAGGCAACAGTTCACCAACCACTCACTATCAAAGGGAAGGTAGTACAGAAAGTCAAAACAACCAAGTTCTTGGGCCTTCATATCTCTGATGACCTCTCTTGGGCTGCTAACACCAACCATATAGTCAAGAAGGGTCAACAGAGGCTTCACCTCCTGAGAAAGCTCAAAAAGGCCAGGCTCCCACTGTCTGCTCTTAACACTTTTTACAGGGGAGCTATCGAGAGCATCCTCACTAGCAACTTCATAGCATGATTTGTCAACTGCACAGTTGCTGAGAAGAAGAAACTACAGAGGGTGGTGAGCGTGGCTGAGAAAATCTTTGGCACAAACCTCTCCTTTTCAGGAGCTTTTCTTTACAAGAGCAAGAAAGAGAACATATAAAATACTTGCTGATTCGACCCATCTAGCCCACAACTGGTTCGCTCAACTTGCATCTGGAAGGAGGTACTGCAGCTTCCGCTGTAGGACTACCAGATTCAGGAACAGTTTGCATCCTACAGCTGTGAGACTTATTAATATGGACACCAACCATAATAACTGATACACTGAAGCCTCTTTTTTTCATTTAATCCTGCTGCTCTGAGCAATTACTGTCAGCATTACTATTATGCAATATGATGGCTATACTGAGTCACGTCTATTGTTAACAAGTGCAATATGGTAACTAAACAGCTGCTACTCACTAGTCTCTATTTATTCTCTATCTTAACAGTGTAGGGGCTTGGTGGTGGGTATTTATTTATTATTTATCACTGGATAATGGGTACTGAATGTGTTTATGTAATGTGAACTACCTCTTGCATGTTGTACACGTTATTTTCTTTCTTATGTTATTCCGTGATACCGCTGTAGCTATGTTATTTGCACTGCATTTCTCTCATGAGCTGATATTTGTAATTTCGTTTTGGCTGCACTTAAGTGGTCCTAAATGACAATAAAGTTTCTTTGAATCTTTGAATCTTCATCTTTAACCCCTCTAGCTGTCTCAGTTGGTCTGCCATCACTGCCTAGTTTTCTGTGCCACACAGTAGTACTGGTCACATCACAGTTTTGTAGACCTTGCTTTTCACCTTATTTGGCATTCTTCCTCTACACACTACACACTACCTCTGACACTCTATGACAGCTGGCTGCAGCCTCTCTGATTCTAGCTTTGACCTCCTCATTCAGACTTCTCTTCTCCTCAACCACCCCTCCCAGATACTAGTAGCTGTTAACCTGTTCCACTATTTTACCATCTATCTCAGTTCTCAGCTACTTTTGATTTCCCCATTTGCTGCCATTACAACTATCTTATCTGTACTAAGTTTCATCACATGGGCCTTCAGTTTTGCATTTCATTCCCCTTTCATTTTATGAAGTTCTTATTCAGAGTGTGTCTGTAATGCACATCATCTGCATACAACAATTTTGTCGATCCGTCCCCTATGACCTGTTTGCCAATGTGGCCCATCACAGGTAAGAAAAGCAGTGTGCTCATAGCTGAACCTGACACACACCCACTCCCCACTGGGAACCTGTTTGTGAATCTGAACTCTGTTTGCACCTGCCTCACTGGGTCCTTTCTTCTACATAGACTAAACTAATTTTAACAATGTTTCTGTGACTTTGAACCATTGCAAGAGTACCAAAATCAGTTTTCTTGGGACCTTGTCATATGCTTGCTCCATGTCTAGGAATGCCCAGTTATTTTTTTTTATCTGTCCCACTTCCAACATTGGGTTGGTTGTGATGCATGCTGATCTGAATCTGTGCTGCTCATCTTCCATCTTACGTTTGACTACTCTGAGTATCCTCTTATCAACCACCATGTCCCAAACTTTCATGTAGTGTGCCGAGATACCTCTGTACTGTCCACAGTTGTGAATGCTCCCTTTATTCTCATACACTGGCACTAGAATGCTTATTCTCCACTGGTCTGGGATATGCCTTTCTCTCCATGCTGCTGTGAGTACCCTCTATAGCCATTTCTTCCTTAATTCACCCAAAATCTTGATCATATCTTCAAAGACCTCATCTGAAGCTGCTGCTTTCCCTGACTTCATTTTCCTTAGTGGTGTTCTTACTTCTTCTTTGGTGGGCTCTCCCTCTTTTTTCTCATCACAGACTGTGTCTGGGGCAGTACAGCTTCTGTGGTGTTTTCTATATTCAGACGCTGCTGGAAGTACTCCTTCCATCTGCCTTTGATGTCCTATGGACTGGCAAGCAGGTCTTTGCTGGCATCCCTTATGAGAACTGTCTAATGACCATCTTCTTTGTTTTTTCTGTCTTTGTGTTGTAGCCTGATGATGTTTACTCTGTTAGCCTCTTTGTTAGCCAAGAAGTGCTCCTTCTTATCCTGGTCCATCTTTTCTATCTCCAAATATTTCTTGTGCTCCTTCTTTATTTTGATGACTTTCTGGACTTCTACATTCCACAACCAGCTTCCTTATAAACCTTATTTCCATACCTCCTCATACATGCTGTTTTGAGGCCCTGCCATTCTTCTTTAACTCCATCCATTTCCTTTTCATCGTGAGGTGCTAGAGCCCTAAATATTTCCTTGAACCTTTGTGCTTTTTCTCCAGTCAACTTCAAGGTCTTTAGCCTTGTCTCTTTTAACCCTAGGACCTTGTCTAACTACTGACTGCAGCTGATTCTAGCAACTATTAATTTATGCTATGGGCCAACTGTTTCCCTGGGGATGACTTTGCAATTACTGTTTCTACCTCACTGTCCTTTTCTTAGTAGGAGGAAGTCTACCTGAGTTGCATATTGGCCACTTTTGTATGCAATCCCATGACTGTCTCTCTTGCTGATCCATGTCTAGAATGGCCTCTCTTCCTTTATTCCTGTTGCCTCACCCGTGTGGACCCAGGCTGTCCTCATATCTTGTTCTGTCTGTCCCAGTATGTGCATTTGGGTCCCAAATTATCCTCACCAACTCATGTTGTCCTACTTTATCTAGTAGGTCCTGCAACTACTGCTTGGATGCACTCTTTTCCTCGCTATCACAACCCTGCTGTGGAGCATAGGCTGAGATTATGAATAGTGCCCAATCAGTACAGTGGAGTCTGATTGCAATGAGTCTGTCATTAATTTTGCTGACATTCCTCACTGTCTCCTGGAAACAAAAGGCTTTGCCCATTCCATTTTGTCTCTGGCATACATAGGATGTCCTTCTTGCCATCATGCCATCCACTTTCAAGCTGTATCCTGTCAGTGACCCTATATTGAGTGTAGCAATCCTTAGTTCATGTCTGGCAGGTTGACTAGATTTACATCCAGCTTTCACCCAAAAAAGTTATCCCAACTGGACACCAGCTTATTGGACCAGGTCTGTTGGGCTTTATGGTGGGCACACTGCCAAGTAAGGGCACATAGACCCAACCCTTCCCATTATTAGCATAGCATCGGTCCCTGGCGTAGGTTGGAGAAGGCAGGATCCTTGACCCATGTTTCACCAGCAAATACCCATGCCCATTTTTGGTGACATTAATCAATGCATCCAAATCATCTACATTCAATTTTTACCGAGTTAAATGCCTAGCACAGCTTTCAGTTTCTGACCCAAGTTCGCCTATCTACAGGATAATGCAAACCACAGTTGATGCCTTAAAAAATCATCTTCCTCCGATCGGCACCATCTTGAGTCTGTGATACATCCCACAACTCCATTCTTGGGTGAATTTAAGGTAGAAGGGAGATAGCAGGATCCCCACAGAGAACACAGACAAAGGAAGAATTTGCATACTCCACACAGGCAGAGTTGAGGATCAAACCTTGCACCTTGTGCATCAAGGGAGGTGAAGACCTTAACCATTATGCCATCTATGTCACCTAATGATGATCTGCGAGAATCTATGCTGAACTGTACAGAGTATTGCTGACCCACAGCTAACTCAAACTGTGCAAGTAACACCCTAGTCTGGATGACCTTAATCATGCCCTCTCTCTGATAGGCCTTGAGAGAGGGTACCCAGATAGTCTACGGCTGGAGATCTCTGGTGGCTCAACAGTCAGAGCTGGCTGGGTCAGTGAGTCTTGCATCCATTGGAGAAGACCTTGCATGGGAGACAGGTGCCTCTTCATTATCAGCTCAATTGCTGCAGGCCCAGGAAATTACAGCTTTCATAGTTTACCAAGCTGCCACACACTGGGGGGGCCACAGGTGTGCAGCCACTGCCCCCACTCTGTGAAGATGTCCACAGGAGGGCAGGGGGAGTTGTTGGGCAGCCCATCACCTGGGAGGCATGTGGTTTAATTACCCCTGGGATCTCTGGACTTCTGGAAAAGGTAACATAAATGGTAGAGAAAGAGGGGGAAAGAGAGAGATTGAGAAATGGAGGAATTACTCATAAGTTTTTTAAAACATTGCAATTAATTTAATGCTATGAAAGTAAATATGTATTAATTTATTCAGAAACTGTTACTAACTACTGTCTATCTGCATTCTTAGAAAAGCTATTAATGTCATTTTCCATTAATGCTTCTTAACTGAAGTTTATCAGTTAGTGCTTTACTACTTTTTGGATTACTGCAGCACCAAAAGGTGACAATGCTAACATGTGATAATTAATTTATGCTCTTTATATATATATATATATATATATATATATATATATATATATATATATATATATATATATATATGGGAGCCCTTCATTTGTTCGAACTTTTCAAATGTTTGAAACTCATATGGCCGACACCATATGTTGAAAGGTCGACAAATGACAGGGGAGATCCCGCTGCATTGTGGGACTGGGAGATTCCCCTTTCCTGCACTGTAGTGCAATCTTGGAGTGAGAAGATTTAAGTAGCAGGGGGTGTGGAAGGGTGCAGAGGGGCTTGCCCCTCTGCATAACACAGTTTTACTGTGTTTACAGGTAGGTAAATGGTGCTATTTCAGGATTTGGAATGTCGATCATATGGTGTCGGCCATATGAAAGTCGACATTCTGAAGTAGACTTATATATATATATATATATATATATATATATATATATATACACACACACACACACACACACACACACACACACACACACACACACACACACACACATGGCTATCTAGTTATCTCTCTCTCTGCCTATATATATATATATATATATATATATATATATATATATATATATATATATATATATATATATATATATATATTTGTACTGTATATATAACTTTCATATGTATGATTAATTTACTTTCATTGAGTACCTCAGCATACCAAGATGACAGTCATTTCTATGTTCTTTTTACACTGAATATGATCCATCTGTTAGACTGCAAAATGTTTCTTATTGCAGAAATGAATTTAGTTTATAAAGGTCATATATTTAATCAATAGCCAATGAGTGAGTGTGGGTAAATCTTTTTATAGCCACACCAATGAGTTGATTATTGTGATTATACAATGACATTACTTAAGAAAGAAATTGCTAACCTTTCTTAAGTAATTTCTTTGTAGAATGGTGTTGTACTGTTCCTCACCATTGTTTCCTGCTCCTGTGCATTTGTTGATGCACTGTGTATGCATATGGGACCTAGGTTCCCACTCTTGCACAATATGTCAGCGCTGTTCAATAGAAGCAACAGAGAAAAGACAGTCTCAGATGCTTTTTTTTTTTTTTACTATAAAAAAATTGGAAAGCTCAGAGGTACGGCAGTCTGTTGAGACAGTGGAGAAATACAAGAAAATAACAGGTATGTTTCTTTAGTATTGCAGAACTTACCTGATTTGTCTTGTTTTTGGTCTGCCCTCTCAACCTCTTAGCTCAAGAAATGTGGGCAAAGCCTTAAATATGGGTGACAAAGGCCCCAAAATAGATACAGATTGTAAATGTTGCCCTTATAAACTTAGAAAGCTGCTAGATTAACAGGATTTTTGTTAGCGTGCATGGTCTGAAGGACAGACTATAAATGTTGTTCATATACACTTAGAAAGCTGCTGGAATAACTGGGTTTGTGTTATGCATGGGCTGAAGGCCAGGCTATAAATGCGGTGCTTATAAACTTAGAAAGCTGCTCAAGTAAGATTTGAGTTAGTGCGCATTGTCTGAAGGATATGGAGTCTGAAACTCAAGTGCATGTTATTACTTAGCGACTTCACTCTTCAGTGATTTGTCAGAAAATTATAAAATTATAAATTTTATGAGAAACAGACCAAAAATATGAGGTGAACAGCTATACAGTTCAGACATATGCCTCCTTAGTATATACAAATAGAAAAAAGTCTAGCTGCTCCAGACTTTTCTCTATTTGTATATGCTCATTTTATAATGGGTACGTTGGTTGGTCTGTCCAATAAGTGTGCTCATTTTTGAACAGTAATGACCTTTCATTATATAATTATATAACACTGTTCATATGCTTACTGCTTACTACTCTGCATTAATCTCTCAAGCCTCCTCTGTTCCTGTTGTCCATTAGTGGCTATCTCCTCCTCAAGTGTAGAGATGTGAAGAGGGGAAAGACAAAAAGTTATTTATTCATTTAATTTGTGCATGCATTAGGGCTGAGAGCAATTTATTATTTACAGCTTCAGTTAAATTACTTAATTTTTAACTGGTGTCAAACATTTCCAGCTCGTTATGCCTCATGTCCTGAAGCACTCCATTGTGTTTTCCTAAATAAATAACAGCATGCTGTGGTGTAAATGTGTCACTGAGGCTGGGCCTTGCATAAGCATTTCTTGCAAAGCTAGAGCACAGTTCAGAAGGTGTTAGTCCTTGAAAACCTACTTTCCATCCTATGTATGGTGTGCAGCTTTAATAAATTTTTACACTCAGCATTCAATGTTTGTGAGTTGCGACATTCAGAAGCACCACATTATCAGATGAGGGGAGTGGTGACTGGTTAATGTACTGATCTGAATGGCAACCTCAGCAGATATCAGTTTCAAGAAGGATTGTTACATTCCTGGAATGACTGCTAACTTAAGCAATTTCAAGTGAACAGCATAAGCTGTAATTAAATATTCACATCAATGTTTACCTGTGTTTGTGTGACTATTGCCATTAATTCTAGACTACGCTAATAATGATTAATTCTGTAATGAATTCAACATGACCAAAGGCATTGCAGTAATATGCAGACCACTGAAGTGCTTCACTGCCCCCCCCCCCCCCACACACACACACACACACACACACACACATCTTGGGTGTGATACCTTGTTCTAACCATTCATTTTTGTAAGTACAGAACATTTCTGGAAATCATCACATTGCTAACCTGTGTATACATGGTATTGCAGAATAATTAAAATACCTTTCACACTACAAGTTTTATTTTTAATATGATTAAGCAGTAAACTTCATGAAGCAATTCAAACAAATTGAATTTCAATGCTTAAAAATGCCACTTGGAAAAAAAAAACATTCATTGCAATTTTTTTCAGATTTGACTTTAGCATGGCATCAAAAGTAAAACAGATGTTAAATATCACATTTCTTTTCCTTTGAATTTTGAATTAACATTGACTTTCTGATATGTACGTATATGTACATGAGCATATCATAGAACAATACACACACACACACACACACACACACACACACACACACACACACACACACACACACACACACACACACACACATTTATTTATTTATTTATTTATTATTTATTTATAATATGTTGACTGGATTGGTTCCACTAGGCTAGTGACCTCTTTTCAGGGGATACCCAAGGTTGTATTTATACTACTAGGGGAAATGTGGCAAGGGAATAGGGGAACTTCCCTTATTCTTTTCAATGTGTAGATCTTTTACATCCAACTGAGATGCTGCCAGTTCAAACTGATAGGACCTTGGTTTAACATCTCATCTGCAATTAAATATATATGGGAATAGGGCAGTTCTTTGAATGTTCAGTTAATCTAATGTTCCAAATGCTGGTGTAAGGAATCAAAACCATTTGTGATTACAGAACGTCACCATTACTTCTGTGATGCCTGTGCACTGGCCCAGCAATCAAGGAGCCTCAATCCTTACCACTAAAACCAGTGAGGGGCGTCCATACAGGGAAAGGATCATAAATACACACATAGTAAAGTACGATTTCCCTTAAGAGCACAAAGAGATCACAGTCAGTCTGGGGCTGGTTGCTCCCTTTCTCTTCAGGTCCCCAATAAGACTCCCCACTGGCACAGCTATAGGATCCAGCTCTCAGCCAGCTGGGCATGCTAAAACCTCCAGCACCCTCTCTGTCCAACCAGTGATTCGTGTCCCTGCCCAAGTAGCTGACACACACACACTAATCTTCCTAGTTCCTAGCTATTTCTAAGAGAAAATACAATTCTAAAATAAACTTACTTATAGAACACAGGCAGAGTGCTGATGAGTTGGATGGTCAAGACAAAAATGCTTAATGCTCTCTGATTCTCTTTGTTTAAATTGATATTACAGTCCTTATTCACATTACATCATTCTTCACACTTTCCTGGGGTTCCCAGACATACAGGCTACATTCTTTAGTAAGCTCACACCTAGTCAGGAAGCAAAGCCAT